>NW_012114722.1:1742807-2020798 GCF_000951035.1 Colobus angolensis palliatus | reverse complement strand
CATGCTACCTGACTTCAAACTATACTACAAGGCTACAGTAACCAAAACAGCATGATACTGGTACCAAAACAGAGATATAGACCAATGGAGCAGAATAGAGCCCTCGGAAATAATACCACACGTCTACAGCTGTCTAATCTTTGACAAACATGACATGAACAAGACATGGGAAAAGGATTCCCTATTTAATAAATGGTGCTGGGAAAACTGGCTAGCCATATGTAGAAAGCTGAAAATGGATCCCTTCCTTATACCTTATATAAAAATTAATTCAAGTTGGATTAAAGACTTAAATGTTAAACCTAAAACCATAAAAACCCTATAAGAAATCCTAGGTAATACCATTCAGGCCATAGACATGGGCAAGGACTTCTTGACTAAAACACCAAAGGCATTGGCACCAAAGCCAAAATTGACAAATGGGATCTAATTAAACTAAAGAGCTTCTGCACAGCAACAAAAGCCAAAATTGACAAATGGGATCTAATTAAGCTAAAGAGCTTCTGCACAGCAAATGAAACTACCATTAGAGTGAATAGGCAACCTACAGAATGGGAGAAAATTTTTATAATCTACCCATCTGACAAAGGGCTAATATCCAGAATCCACAAAGAACTTAAACAAATTTACAAGAAAAAATCAAACAACTCCATCAAAAAGTGGGCAAAGGATATGAACAGACACTTCTCAAAAGAAGACATTTATGTGGCCAACAGACACCTGAAAAAAATGCTCATTATCACTTGCCATCAGAGAAATGCAAATCAAAACCACAATAAGATACCATCTCACACCAGTTAGAATGGCGATCATTAAAAAGTCAGGCAACAACAGGTGCTGGAGAGGGTGTGGAGAAATACGAACACTTTTACACTGGTGGTTTGACTGTAAACTCGTTCAACCATTGTGGAAGACAGTGTGGTGATTCCTCAAGGATCTAGAACTGGAAATACCATTTGACCCAGCCATCCCATTACTGGTTATACACCCAAAAGATTATAAATCATGCTGCTATAAAGACACATGCACACATATGTTTATGGTGACACTATTCACAATAGCAAAGACTTAGAACAAATCCAAATGTCCATCAGTGATAGCCTGAATTAAGAACATGTGGCACATATACACCATGGAATACTATGCAGCCATAAAAAAGGATGAGTTCATGTCCTTTGTAGGGACATGGATGAAGCTGGAAACTATCATTCTGGACAGAAAACCAAACACAGCATGTTCTCACTCATAGGTGGGAATTGAACAATGAGAACACTTGGACACAGGGTGGAGAACATCACACACTGGCGCCTGTTGTGGGGTTGGTGGAAGGGGGAGGGATAGCATTAGGAGATATACCTAATGTAAATGACTAGTTAATGGATGCAGCACACCAACATGGCACATGTATACATATGTGACAAACCTGCATGTTGTGCACATGTACCCTAGAACTTAAAGTATAATAAAAAAAGCAAAAAAAAAAAAAGAAATTAATAAAAGACAAGTGCAGAAATTAATAATAAAAAACAAAATATAGATTTGATCAGTAAAACATAAACTAGTTAAATTGTAAGGACCAAAAAATTAAACTAACTGTTGTTACACATAATTTAAAAAAAGGAAGAGAAATTAAAACAAATATCTAAAGCATTAAAAAGAGACATAACAAATAAAGAGATTAAAACTATTTATTAATTCATGCTAGGGAAATGATATATTATTACATTGACACAGTAAAATCTCCAAGGTACTTTTTGAATAAAATAAATAAACCACAGGGACTGTGCAAAATATGATCCTCTACAGATTAAAACATGAAACAAAGCAACATTACACATGTAAATGCGTTAAACATCTGGAAGGACATATACCCCACTGATACAGTGATTACCACTGGGGGACAGGGTAGACCATTCGAGATACTGTTCAGACTGTGTTTTAGCCATACTTGTAATATTTGTAATTATAAAATGCTTGTAATTATTTTACCAAGAGAACATGTTTATTTATTGCTTGTTTAAAAACTAATGTAAAAAGTAACAATCAGAACAAATTAACAATGTTGATCAATTAATTTGTTATTATGATTGGATTATAGAGATGATGGAGAGTATTTAATGAAACAATGAGGTTGGAGGGGCAGGCAGGAGACAGGTAAAGGGTCTTACACAAAAGTATTCATTTTTGCCGTGAAAGTAAAATGAGAGCAATTGAAGAGTGTCAAGTAAGACTTGTGTTTGAAGTCAATTGGATGCTAGAGAATATGCCTGTACATGAATGCATTTGTAGCAAAGAAGTAATCTGTGAGCACACCTTACTTTCCTGACTAAAGTGTGTGTCTTTGAGGACTGAGATATTTCATTCATTGTGACATCCCACTACAGCACTTAGTCAAATGTTTGTTTGTAAGTAAGTATATAGCAAAGTATGTTAAATCGAATTTGAATTGTGTTGTGTCTGATTAATATGGAAGTAAGAAAATTCGCAAAGCATATAACTTTCCTTAATTCATAAGGTATTGTCAGAGTGGTCCATATTCTGTAAATTCTTGAAGAAAAAGTATTTAAAGTACAAAAAGTATCAATTATTAATTATAAACAATGCTAAATATTGTCGTAAATTTTCCCAGTATTAAACATTATAATTTAGCAATGCAATACTACTTAACAGAAAATGAAGATATGGTTAAAGCCCTAAGGGATATAAGCATTTCAAGTTATATGAGACAAATACTTTGAAATGTTTCAATATGTGTCAAAAATGTTAATTGTTCCTTATGGTATTTGTTTGACTCTAGTATGGGACAATGTATAAATTAACTATTTGAAGTAATGTGTGCATAGATTGAAGTTGTTCCTATGCTATAATTCCCCATGGTATATTTTGAGTTCAATCAGATTTAAAAGACCAATGCATCCTTGATGCACAACTGCAGTGATTTTTGTCTTTTAAAACATTTTGAATCAAAGAAGAGGTTGCCTATCAGAGGAAACTGATAATGACGAGCCAAGTTACTTCTGTGGTGAATTGTTAATGTTCGTCAGGAGTAACATGGCAAGAAGCTTCTTACTGTTAGGCTGTCTGTCATCTACAAGGCTCTCAAATTAGGCATTTTTGGATTTTTCTACAGTAATGATCAAAAAGTTTAAGAATCATTCCACTAAATCTCACGTAATCTCGATGTTTCTGTGTTAAGTTCTTTTCTTTTAGTCATAGTCATTTTCTCTGCTTGAGGCTTAAAACAATTCATCCAAGTTAGCCAGAGTTGCAGAGGAACTTATGCTCGGAGGACCTGGCATCCTCCTTTGAGATCTTCTGAGCATGTTATAGATGGTAGTAGTATCCATTTCATACTACCAAAAGATAAAAGATCATTTTTGTCAAACCCTTCTACTATCTTTTGAGAGATTTTGCTAACACTTGTGACCAAACAATTGCCTTATACTAGTAAGGTTCTCAAAGGATTTTATAAGAGTCACAGTGTTATTACTATTTTCCACATAATTAGTGATGTGTGTCCACATCACACCAACTCTTTCAACTATTCAACCATTGAACAAAATTCTCTTTCTAGTGTTGACATACTTTGTGGACCCAGGAGAAAACAAAACAAATAGGCAAATACGGCACACCTCCAAAACAAAAAAAGAACAATTACCCTTTTCCTCTGATGTCCCCTTAGTATCTTCATTTGACCCTTGGTTTGTGAACAATACACAAAGTGAATTGCTAGCAGATGTTCAGCTTGTAGTTTCTGTAAACCAAAAATAAAATCTTAAGCCTCCAAACCAACTGAATGTGTTCCCAGATGAAACCGAAGGTCAAGCTCCTTATTCTCTCAGCCCGATAACAAGATGCAGATGAAATGGGAAAGAAGAGTGTTTTTATTTCTGCAATGGGGTACAAGGAGAAGGCTTGGAAATTATCACCAGACCAACTCAAAATTACAAACTTTTCCAGAGCTTATATACCTTCTTAGCTATATGTCTACATGTAAGTGTGCATCCATCAAAAGATATAAATGATTAACTTATTCTAATCTGTAACTAAGGTCTGAGTCCTGAAGAACTTCCTCTGGAGCCTCAGTACATTTACTTAATCTAAATGGGTCGCGGTGCTGGGGTGATTACCCTCATTTTGTCTCCTACTAAATCATGGAGGTTTGGGGAGTTGCTTCAGATCCCAGCTAACTTGTTTGTGGAGGCCTGGGGAGTTTCTTCAGACACCCAATAAAACTTGTTCAATCCTAAATGGTTCCTGTAAAGAACTCCTTCATTACCTTGTCATGCTTTAAGGCCCAGGAAAGGCTTAGGCAAAACTCTTGGTGGGCTTTTGTTACATGCAGCCTTTGTATAAGGGCACTGGCTCTTTCAGCTTTTAGTATCTAACTTAACCACTCAGTCGGTGCTGAGACAGTTGTTTTGGAGGCTTGCCTGTTCAGCCGTTAGGGAGACCTCGCTTGCCACAAATAGACATCCTCTTGGCCAAGGAGACCACAGAGAAACCTGAAAAACTGAATTCCCAGCTATGACAGGAAGGGAGGTCAGACACACCTCATTACCCTCCCTCCGTTTTGGAGCTTAAGCACAACTGACCGGTATTAAGGTTAAAATAGAGAACACAAAACTGACAAAACAGACTCTTTGTGGCAATAAGATACCAAATTATAACCAAGACCTGAGGCCATGCAAGGTAAGGGTTAAGTCACACCCTACCAACCACACGATTTTGTTAAACCTGCTTTTTAATTATTCTGGTATAATGTGGCTTTCCAACCTGGCTCTGGTATAGCATCGCATGACAGATAGTACACCTGGAAGGAAATAAAATATTTTATCTCAAAACATGTTTCTTTGACATATTTGAAATGACCCTGCAAAGCTGTCTTTTGTGGGGGACATTTGCATCTGTAGAGAACCTTCAATAATGTAGCTAGGTCTTCCCTTTCTAAGCCTTTCCTGGATCTATAAAGATTAAGAGTTTGAGACCTTTTAAAGTCTAAAAAGAGACATTTACCATCTATTCTCTCTGAAGGTTGCTACCTAAGAAGCTTCATCTACATCACAAGAACCTTGGCCTTCAAGACTCCACTTATCTTAAATATTTCTTTCTACTGACTTCAAATCTTTAGACAAAGTTTAACTCTTTCAATCAATTGCTAATCAGAAAAATATTTAAATTCACTATAACTGTAAGTCCCCTCTTCAAGATATCCTACCTTTTGGAGGGCTGTACCAACATATACCTTCCATGTATTGATTTATGGCTTTACCTGTAATTCCTGCCTTCCTAAAATGTATAAAAACAAACTGCAGGCTGACCACCTCAGGCACACGTTCTCTGGACCTCCTGAGACTCTTCCCCAGGCCGTGGTTACTCATACTGGCTCAAAATACTCCTCTTTAAAATATTTTATAGGGTTTAGATTTTCCATTAATACTTTATTGTCTAGCAAATTCTGATGAGCATTCCTGAAAGAAACAAGGAGTGGGTAGTTACTATGCTCTATACAGCAATTCTTCTTCAGACTTATGGCAGACCACAAGACAGAAAATTAGCTGATTACTCAAAAGTTAATGAAATTGTGGAATACCTAAAAGTAAATGAACTGTGTTCAGGTCTTTGTTCACTTTGGATTGTCTCTTCTCCACTAGAATTACAACTCAAACAGAAACCAAGGATATGAAAACAGATCCCTTCTTCATTGTGTCCCCTGAAGTTTACGTTCATTCTTCCAATTTATGTTGTAATTAAATTTCGGGTAATATAACTCTACAGATAATCATACCAGCTTTTCCTTTTTCATTAAAACAGTGCCATCTTTACAGGTAAAGGTGGGTATTTATATACATATATGTACCTTGATTTTTAATTCAGAAGCAACCTCATCAATAATGCATACATTCTGTTTTCTTTACTGGTAGTTTGCCAAGCTCAGGCATACTTCTGTATAGGCTACTGAGGAAGAGTCAAATGGGGAAACAGAACAATTAGCACATTTCCATGCTCCAAATAGGTTCTACTAAGGTAAGTCAAGGTGGATTGCCTGCTTTGTAGCACTCACTATATGTACTGTCCCCTGGATTCCTGCTATATGTACTGTCCCCTGCTATAAGTAATGATGATGATTTTAAATACAACATGTTAACCTAAAAAGAAGTTTCATTATTGTCATGCGCGCCCGTGTGAAGAGACCACCAAACAGGCTTTGTGTGAGCAACAAAGCTTTTTAATCATCTGGGTGCAGGTGGGCTGAGTCCGAAAAGAGAGTCAGTGAAGGGAGATAGGGATGGGGCCATTTTATAGGATTTGGGAAGATAAAGGAAAATTACAGTCAAAGGGGGTTGTTCTCTGGCATGCAGGAGTGGGGGATCACAAGGTGCTCAGTGGGGGAGCTTTTGAGCCAGGAAAAGGAATTTCACAAGGTAATGTCATCAGTTAAGGCAGGAACAGGCCATTTTCACTTCTTTTGTGGTGGAATGTCATGAGTTAAGGCAGGAACCGGCCATCTGGATGTGTAGTGCAGGTCACAGGGGATGTGATGGCTGAGCTTTGACTCAGAGGCCTGACAATTATTAGAGTTTAATTTTCCAGATGTTTTGTCTACTACTGTTAAAAGTAAGTTGTTGTGGAGCTTATTTTTTTGTTTTGACCCTATATAGCACAAATTTCTATAAAAATGCCATTTGTTAACCCAGATGAAATCATTTCAATAGCAGCACTTGTGTTTTCATAATGTGACTTAGGTATATTTGAATATGTAATTGGTCTATGCTTACAAAAAAAAAGGAAATTGTAATCAAAATGGTTGATTTTTTTTTTTTTTAGAACAGAATAAAAAGGGAAGAGGGGAACAAGGCCCTCAGATACTGAAGGCAATTATCAGGACTACAGTTTAGGAATGGAATATGGTTATAGCTTGGGGTTGTGGACAGGGAAAAACTTGGATTTTTCTCTTCTACTACCCTCTCATCAATCAGTACTTCTGGACAACAAAATGTGTGGGTTTTTTTCCCACACTGACCAATTATCCAGCACTAGCTGAGTGTCCTACAATTAAACTCAATTCTGACACTATGTAGCTAGAGAGAATATCAGATCCTACAGGTTAAGGGCTCAGTCCCAGAACCACTTTGGTTGAAGGTGGATCAAGATGGCAGAAAATAAAGCTCCACTGATGATCACACCCTCAAGGACACTGAGTTGACAACTATCTACAAAGAAAAAAACTTTTTTAAGAACCAAAAATCAGGTAAGCACTCACAGTACCTGGTTTTAACTTCATATTACCAAAAGAGGCCCTGAATAGATAGAAATAAAAACAGTCCTGAATCACTGAACCACCCCTCCCCTACTCCTGGCACTGGTGGCCCGGGGTGGAGATTATTTCTGGGTGTTGGGGGAGAAAGAACACAGCAATTGTGAGGCATTGAACTCATTGCTGTTGTATTAGACCAGAAAGAAAAACTAGACCAAACTCAGCTGATGCCCAGCCACACAGGAAGGATTTAAACCAACCCTAGCCAGAGGGGAATGACTGATCCCAATGGTTTAAACTTGAGGACCCATAAACCTTGCCACTGAGGGACGAAGTAGTCTCCATGTCTAAGTAAATTTGAAAGGCAGTCTAGGCCATAAGGACTGCAACTCTTAGGTGAGTTCTAGCGCTGAATTAGGCCAAGAAGCAGTGAGCTGGGAGGACATGCATCATACTGAGACACCAGCTGGGACAGTCAAAAGAGTGCTGGCATCACTCCTCCCCTAAACTCAGGCTGCACAGGTCACAGCTCCAAAAGACACCCCTTCCTTCCACTTGAAGAGAGGAGAGAGAAGAGTGGGGAGGACTTTTTGTCCTGCATCTTGGATACCAGCTCAGCCACAGCAGGATAGAGCATCAATCAGAGTCTCGAGACTCCTGTTCCAGGACCTAGCTCCCAGGCGGCATTCCTAGACACACCCTGGACCAGAAGGGAAACTACTGCCTTGAAGGAGAGGACCCAGTCCTTCCAGCATTCATCACCAGCTTACCGAAGAGCCCTTGAGCCCCGAATAATTAGCAGTGATACCCAGGAACTACATGAAAGTCTTTGGTGAGCCTTTGAGAGTTGCTGGCTTCAGGTACCAACACTGCCACAGGGCAGTAGAGCACCAAACAGGCTCTTGGGGTCCCCAATCCCAGGATGTGACTCTTGGATGGCATTTCTTGACATACACTGGGCTAGAGGGGAGCCCACTGCCATGAAGGGAAAGTCCCAGACAAGGCAACATTAACCATAAGTTGACTTAAGAGACGTTGGATCTTAAGGGCTTATCAGTGGTATTCTGGCAGTGCTCTTCATGGCCAGCTGTAGTGGTAGCTACAGTGTGAGGCTCCTCTGCCTTTGGAAAGGGGAGGGAAGAGTGGAAAGAATTGTGTGCTGTGATTTGAATGCCAGCTCAGCCACAATAGAATAGAACATCACACAGACTCCTAAGGTTTTAAATTCTAGTCTTTGACTCTCAGACAGCACTTCTGGAATCACCCAGGACCTAAGGGACCTAGACGCCCTGAAGAGAAGGAGGCAGGCCTGGCTGGCTTTGCTGCCAACTGATTGTAGAGCTCCAGGGCCTTGAGTGCACCTAGGTTGTAGCCAGGGAGTGGTTATAGCAGACCTTGGATGTGACCCAGTGTTGTGCTGGCTTCAGGTCTGACTCAGTGCAGTCATAGTTGTAGTGTTTACAGGAGAGCTTCTGCTACTTCACCTAGAGCTTTGGGTGGCTTAGAACAGAGAGAGAGGCTCTATATATTTAGGAAAAAGTAGGAGAAGAGAGCACAACTCTCTACCTGGTAATCCAAAGAATTCTGCCAGATCTTGCCCAAGATAGCAAGGCAGTACCTCTCTGAGTTTGCAAGAATCACAGCATTATTGGGATTGGGGTTTCCCCTAAAGCAGAAACAGCTCAGATCAAAACATTGAAGTCCTTTAAAATATCTGGAAACCTTCCCAGGAAGGATGGGACAAATAAACCCAGACAGTGAAGACTAAAATAAATACCTAAGTCTTCAACATTCAGACACTGAAGAACATCAGCGAGCATCAGTACCATCAAGGGAAACATGACATCACCAAATGAACTAAATAAGGAACCAGGTACCAATCCTGGACAAATGGAGATATGTGACCTTTCAGACAATTAATTCAAAATGACTATGCTGAGAAAACTCAAAAAAATTATTTGTTTCTTTTTTTTTTTTGAGACAGAGTGAGACTCTGTTGCCCAGACTGAAGTGCAGTGGTGTGGTCTCAGCTCACTGCAACCTCTGCCTCCCAGGTACAAGTGATTCTCCTGCCTCAGCTTCCTGAGTAGTTGGGATTACGGGTGCCTGCCACCACGCCTGGCTAATTTTTTTGTATCTTTAGTAGAGATGGGGTTTCACCATGTTTATCAGGCTGGTCTGGAACTCCTGACCTCGTGATCTGTCCACCTCAGCCTTCCAAAGTGTTGGGATTATAGGCGTGAGCCACTGCACCTGGCCAAGAAATTCAAAATAATGCAGAGAAGGAATGCAGAATTCTATCAGATGAAATTATCCAAGAGATTGAAATAATTAAAAATAACCAAGTAGAAATTCTGCAGCTGAAAAATGTAATTGGCATACTGAAGAATGCATTAGAGTCTTTTAATGGCAGCATTGATTAAGCAGAAGAAAGGATTAGTGAACTTGAAGACAGGTTATTTGAAAATACACAGTCAGATGAGACAAAAGAAAATAAATGAAAAACAATGGAGCACACATACAAGATCTAGAAAACAGCTCCAAATGAAAATCTGAGAGTTATTGGCCTTAATTAAGAAATAGAGAAAGAGATAGGGGTAGAAAGTTTATCCAAAGGGATAATAACAGATAACTTGCAAACCTAGAGAAAGATATCAATATCCAAGTATGGGAAGGTTCTCAAACACCAAGCATATTTTAACCAAAAAAGATTACCTCAAAGCATTTAATGCTCAAATGCCCAAAGATCAAGGATAAAGGATGGATTCTAAAAGCAGCAAAATAAAGAAACAAAATATATATATATATATGGAGAGAGAGAGAGAGAGAGCAAGAGAGAGAGAGAGCTGAAGGAAAATAAATTTTTATCCTAGAAGAGTATATCCAGCAAAAAGTATTCATCAAACATGAAGGAGAAATAAATACTTTCCCAGACAAACAAAAACTGAGAGACTTCATCAATCCCAGCCCTGTCCTACAATAAATGCTAAAGGGAGCATTTCAATCACAAATAAAAGGATATTAATGAGTAATATATTATCACTTGAAGCTATAAAACTTACTGGTAATAGTAAACACAGAGAGAAACAGAATGTTATAACACTGTTACTGTGGTATGTAAACTACTCTTATCCTAAGTAGAAAGACTAAATGATAAGCCAATCAAAAATAATAACTGAAACAATTTTTCCAGACATAGTATAATCATCTATAAATAGAAACAACAAAAAGTTAAAAAGTTGATGGACTAAGTTAAAATGTAGAATTTTTATTAGTATTCTTTGTGCTTGTTTGTATGTTTATGCAAACCGTTTTACATTGCTATCAGGGTAAAATAATTGTTTATGTAATAGGATTTTCAAGCCTCATGGTAATCTCAAACCAAAAACATACAATGGATACACAAAAAATAAAAAGCAAGCAACTGAATCATACCACCAGAGAAAATCATCTTAACTAGAGGAAGACAGGAAGGAAAGAAAGAAGAGAAGACAACAAAAAAACCAGAGAACAAATTTTAAAAATTAAAAATAAATACAGGGGATAAGTCCTTACTTATCAATAATAATATTGAATGTAAATTGACCAAACTCTCTAATCAAAAGACACAGAGTGGCTGAATGGATGAAATAACAAGACCCATTGATCTGTTGCTTACAAGAAACACACTTTTCCTATAAGGACACGCATACACTAAAAATAAAGGAATGGAAAAAGATATTCTATGCCAAAGCAAACTAAAAAAGCAGGAATCACTGTACTTATAGCAACCAAAATAGATTTAAAGAAAAAAACTATAAGAAGAAACAAAAAAGATCACTATATAATGATAGTCAATTCAGTAAAAGAATATAACATTTTGAAATATGTATGAACCCAACACTGGACCATCTAGATCAATAAAGCAAATATTATTAGAGTTAAAGGGAGAGATTAACTCTAATAAAATAACAGCTGGAGACTTCAACACTCCAGTTTCAGAATTGGACAAATCTTTCACACAGAAATTCAACAAAGAATCATCAGACATAATCTGCACTACAGACCAAATGAATCTAATAGATATTCTCAGAAGATGTCAGCCAAGAGCTACAGAATACATGTTTTTTTTTTGCTGCACTTGAATCATTCTCAAAGATAGACCATATGTTATGTCACAAAGAAAATTTTTAAATATTCAAAAACATTGAAATAGTATCAAGAACCTTCTCTGACTGCAATAGAATAAAACTAGAACCTAATAATAAGAGGAATTTTAGAAAGTATACAAATACTTGGAAATTAAACAATATGACCACTGAATCAGTGAGGAAATTAAGAAAAAATTTGAAAAATACTTGGAACAAATGACAATGGAAACACAACATACCAAAACCTACGGGATATAGCAAGAGCAGTACTAAGAGGCATGTTTATAGCTATAAGTGCCTATGTCAAAAAAGAATACAAACTTCAAATAAAAAATGTAATAATGCATCTTAAAGAACTAGAAAAGCAAGAGCAAACCAAACCTAAATTTGGTAGGAGAAAAGACATAGTAAAGATCAAAACAGAAATAAATAAAATAGAAATGAGAAAATAAATACAAAAGATCAATGAAACAAATTTTTTTTTAGTTAAACAAATTTGACAAACTTTTTGCCAGACTAAGGAAAAAGCAGATCCATACAAAGAAAATCAGAGATGAAAAGGGAGACATTAGAACTGCTACTGCAGAAATCCGAAGGATCATTATGGGCTATTATGAGAAACTATATGCCAATAAACTGGAAAATCTAGAATAAATGAACAAATTCCTAGATACAAACAACCTATCAAGATTGAACAGAAAAAAACTCCAAAACATGAGCAGACCAATAGCAAATAACAAGATCAAGGTTGTAATGAAGAGTATCTCAGTAAATAAAAGTCTGTGACATGATGGCTTCATTGCTGAATTCTACCAAACAGTTACAGTAGAACTAATACCAATCCTCCTCAAGATATTCTAAAAAATAAAGGAGAAAGAAATACTTCCAAACTACTTCTGTGAGGCCAGTATCACCCTCATACCAAAAACCAGACAGACACATTAACAAAAGAAAACCAGAAGCCAATACCTCTAGTGAATATTGATGCAAAAATTCTCAACAAAATACTAGCAAATTGAATTCAACAATACATTAGAAAGAACACTCATCATGACCAACTGGGATTTATCGCTTTGATGCCAGAATGGTTCAACATATGCAAATCAATCAATGTGATACATTGTATTAACAGAATGAAAGATTATAACCATATGATCATTTCAATTGTTGCTGAAGAAACATTTGATAAAATTCAACATCCCTTCATGATAAAAACCCTGAAAAAACTGGTTGTAAAAGGAACATACCTCAACATAATAAGAGCCATGCAGGACAGACCCACAGCTATTATCAAATTGAATAGGGGAAAACTGAAATCATTTCCTCTAGGATCTAAAATACAACAAAGACAACCATTTTCACCACCACTACTTTCACCACTGTAATTCAACATAGCATTGGAAGTCTTAGCTACAGCAATCATGTAAGAGAAAGATGTAAAGGGCATCTATGATGGTTACTATTGAATGTCAACTTGATTGGATTAAAGGACATAAAGTGTTGCTCCTGAGTGTGTCTGTGAGGGTATTGCCAGAGGAGATTAACATTTGAGTCAGTGGACTGGGAAAGGCAGACCCAACCTCAATTTGGGTTGGCACAGTCTAGTCAACTGCCAGGCAATCAGAAGAAAAGCAGACAGAACGTGAAAAGACAGTATTGTCTTAGTCTCCCAGCCTACATCTTTCTCCCATGCTGGATGTTTCCTGCCCTCGAACATCAAACTCCAAGTTCTTCAGCTTTGGGACTTGGACTGGCTTCCTTGCTCCTCAGCTTGTAGACAGCCGATTGTGGGACCTCTCCTTGTGTTCCTGTGAGTCAATACTCTTTAATAAACTCCTCCTTATATATACATCTATTCTATTAGTTCTGTCTCTCTAGAGAACTCTGACTAATACAACATCCAAATTAGAAAAGAAGAAGTCAAAATATCTTTGTTTGCAGAAGACATGATCTTATATTTTTAAAGCCTAAAGGCTCCACAAGAAAACTATTGAAAATGATAAAAAAAAAAAAATCAGTAACGTTGCCAGATACAAAACCAACATACAAAATACAGTAGCATTTATATATATCAACAGTGAAAAATGTGAAAAAGAAATAAAAAGTAATCTGACTTACAATAGCCACACATAAAATTAAATACCTAGGAATTAACTTAACCAGATAAGTGAAAAAATTTCTGTAATGAAAACTATAAAACACTGGTGAAAGAAATTGAAGAGTACATCAAAAAAAATGGAAATACATTCCATGTTCATAGATTTGCAAGATCAATGTTGTTAAAATGTCCATTCTACCCAGAGTAATTTACAGATTCAATGTAGTCCCTATCAGAATACCAACAATATTCTTCACAGAATTAGAAAAAAAAACAATCCTAGAGTTTGTATGGAACACTAAAGACTCAGAATAGCCAAAACTATCTCAAGCAAAAAGAAAAAAAACTAGAGGAATCACGTGACTTGACTTCAAATTATACTACAGAGATGTAGTAAAAAACAAAAAACAAAACAAAAAACAAGGTACTGACATAAAAACAGATACATTCACCAATGCAACAGAATAGAGAACTCAGAAATGAATCCACGCACCTGCAGCAAACTCATGGTCTACAAATTTGCCAAGAACATACGCTTGGGAAAAGACAGCATCTTCAAAAAATGGTTTTGGGAAAACTATATATCCACATGCAGAAGAATGAAACTAAACCATTATTTCTTGCCTTGGGCAAAGTCAAGTAAAAATGGATTAGATACTTAAATCTAAGACCTCAAATCATGAAACTACATTGGGAAAACTCTCAAGACATTGGTCTGGGCAAAAATTTCTTGAGCAATACCTCCACAAACACAGGAAACCAAAGCAAAAATGGACAAATGAGATCACATCAAGTTACAAAGCTTCTGCACAGCAAAGGATACAATCAACAAAGTGAAGAGACAACCCACAGAATGGGAGACAATATTTGCAAACTACCCCTGTGTCAAGTGATTAATAACCATGATATATAAGGAACTTTACTATATAGCAAAAAATCTCATAATCTGATCAAAAGATGGGCAAAATATTTGAATAGACATTTCTCAAAAGAAGATGTACAAATGGCAACCATGTACATGGTAAGGTACTCAACATCATTGATCATCACTGAAATTCAAATCACAACTGCTATGAGATATCATTTTACCCCAGTTAAAATAGCTTATATCCAAAAGACAGACAATAACAAATGTTGGCAAGGATGTGGAGAAAAGGGTACTCTCGTACACTGTTGGTGGGAATGTAAATTAGTACAGCCGTTATAAAGAACAGTTTGGAGGTTCCTCAAAAAAGCTAAAAATTGAGCTACCACATGATTCAAGAATCCCAGTGCTGGGTATATACCCAAAAGAAAGGAAATCAATCTATCGTAGGATACTTGCACGCCCATGTTTAATGTAGCACTACCCACAATAGCCAAGATTTGGAAGCAACAGATGAATGAATAAAGAAAATATGGTACATATGCACAATGGAGTTCTATTCAGTTATAAGAAAGAATGCGATCCAGTCATTTGCAACAACATGGATGGAACTGAAGATCATTATTTTAAGTGAAATAAGCCAGGAGCAGAAAAATAAACATCACATGTTTTCACTTATTTGTGGGATCTAAATATCAAAGCAATCGAATTAATGGACATAGAGAGTAGAAGGATGGTTACTGGATGCTGGGAAGTGTAGTGGCAGTTGCAGGGGGTGGCTGGGAGAGGTGGGTATATTTAATGGGTACAAAAAAGTAGAAAGAATGAATAAGACCTACTATTTGATACTACAACAGGGTGACTCTATTCAATAATATCTGTACATTTTAAAATAACTTAAAGAGTATAATTGGGTTGTTTGCAACTCAATGGAAAAATGCTTGAGGGATGGATATCCCATTCTTCATGATGTGCTTATTTCACTTTCCATGCTTGAATTAATACATCTCATGTACCCCATAAGTGTATATACCTACTGGGTACCCACAGAAATTAAAACAAATTGAAACCACTCCTACTTCAAAAGTCAATTACAGCTGGAATCAACAGAAATGAAAGGAATGTCTGGGATACAGTAACATAATGATTGTGAAAACCAATGTTTTATCATGCAGATGAAGCCTCTAGGTAGTTGGCTTCAGAGATAATAGATTGTAAATGTTTCTTATAAGACATAGTCTGTATTATCAGTCTTAACGTCTATGTTGATATTAATGCTGGCCAGCTTGGCCTGAATTTTAAAAGGGAGGAGGGGATAATGAGACATTTCAGACTCCCCCTTTCCATCACAACCTGAACTAGTCTTTCAGGTTAACTTTGGAATGCCCTTCACCAAGAGGAGGTGTCTATTCAGATGGTTTCTGGGCTTAGAATTTTATCTTTGGTTTATACAAGCTATGGGAGGGGGGCCACAGAGCTCCCATGCCCTCTCTGGGGTGGCCACTATTCCAGAACTCCCATGTGCTCATCAGTTGGGAAGGTCTCTGAGCTCTGTCCATTTGAGTTTTTGTAGAGCTTCATTAGGTAGACATGATTGATTAAGTCATTGGCAACTGGTGATCAGCTTAACCTTCAGTCTCTCTCCCTTCCCTGAATTCAGGGGTTGGGGCTGAAAGTTTTAACCCTCTAATCACCTATTTGCTTCCCCTGCCAACCAGACCACCACCCTGAGTTTATCCAGGAGCCCCAGCCATTAGTCATTTCACTAGCATATTAAAAGACACTTATCACTTCAGAGATTCCAAGGGTTTTAGGAACTGCAAACCTGGAAATAGGACTAAGACAAAAATACATGTTTTTTATTGTAGCACAATATCACAGGGTCAGAGCATAGGGCTGACAGGCAAATAATGACTCTCTCTTTCTACTTTTCCCTCTCTGTCCTCTGTGTCGTATTAATTAATTCTGTCTCAGGGAGCAGGAATGAAGACAGACTGAGGCAATGAAAAGTCGGCTGAAAGCCTGCTGTGACATCAGCCAAGAGGTAGCAATCCTGACCCTGACTGTTGGGGCTTATGGAAGTCTCCCTTCCCCAGTTTGTCCTGGCCTGGCCGGGAGAAGGAAGGAAGCAGGAGACACTAAACTTGGGGAAAGTGAGAGATGTGGTGCTTGCCTCAGGGGACCACAAAAGAGTGTACCTGCAGGAATGTGAGGATACTAGAGCACCAATTCTCCAGACACCACTGTCTCCCATACACGCTACCCTCCTTTTCCCAAAGTCACTCCCAGCACCACTCCTAGGTATTGTTCCCCCTAAAATAGTTTACTTATATTCATCTTGAAAAAATACCTTACAATATATAGCAAAAAATTCTATGACAAAAAAATTTAAACATTGAATTATAAATTTATCCTTTGGTCTTCTGGTGCATTTTCAGAACAGCCTGTTAACAGTAGTTGCTCTAGGGTTAGCTGTATTGGTAGAACTATCCTTTAATGTTTAAAAGGGTAATAGTTGATTGAGCACTCACTGCTATGTAATATTTGATAAACACCAGTTAAAAAGGGCTTATGTCTAAAGATAATGTTTTCCAGAATTATTTTTATTGTGGAAAACTTCTTAAAGAAACTTCTCTATTATTACCTCCATAGGAACAGTATTTTCTCCAATATCAGTGGAGGGAACACATTTTATGTACACGTTGATTACAATTGTACTGAGAATGTAGTGTTCCACATTGTAGGCTTTTATGTAGACCTGTATGCATGAAAATGAACCTTCCTTCCATGGAATGCAACTTTTTTTTTTTTTTTTTTGAGACGAGGTCTCGCTCTGTCGCAGGGCTGGAGTGCAGTGGCTGGATCTCAGCTCACTGCAAGCTCCGCCTCCCGGGTTTACGCCATTCTCCTGCCTCAGCCTCCGGAGTACTGGGACTACAGGCGCCCGCCACCTCGCCCGGCTAGTTTTTTTTTTTTTTTTTATTTTTTAGTAGAGACGGGGTTTCACAGTGTTAGCCAGGATGGTCTCCATATCCTGACCTTGTGATCCACCCCTCTCGGCCTCCCAAAGTGCTGGGATTACAGGCTTGAGCCACCGCGCCCGGCCAAATGCAACGTTTTTTAACAAGGCCTGTTTGAGGCAAAAAAAAAAAGAACAAAAAAACAAAAGACAAAAACAAAACAAAACAGTGTTTGACAGTCAGGAATATCCTTATGTGACATGTGTGGACATTACTGAGGCTCCAGGATTGCTTTCTCACGCCAAAAGGGCAATCTAGTTGTAAAAACCAAACATCAACTCTCTTATCAAAAGCTGGGCAGAAGGATGACCTGAAGTCAGCTAAAAGTAGATGTGATAAAACAATGAAAAGGTATTAAGTATAGTGCAAAGAACACGAGTTGGAATGCCACCTATGATATGTACTAATTATATGACCTTACACATGTTATCTAATCTGAAGTTCAGTTTCCTCATCTAAAAAGTAAAGAACATGATTTCATATATTTCACAGAGCTCATGTGGAGTTCAAATAAGATAATGTATATAAATGGTTTTGCTGTGATGTCAAGAATTCTTGTTTGCAAATGAAAGACTCTTAAACCAAAGTAACGAAAAACAAGGGAGTATATTGATTCAAATGACTTGAATGGGAGGAAAAGGGCAAAGTTACTACAGGATCAACTGGATCTAATATTTTAAATGATGTTATTAGGCCTTTCCTCTCTCTATATATATATATTTTCTTTTTGATTTTAATATCATCCCTAGTCAGATTCATGCCATATTGTGAAATATATGGCCCTTGACAGCTTTAGGAGGATGACCATATTTTCAGAAGAAAAAACACGGCCTATCCCTCTGTGAATCCATATCTATCCCTATAAAATAATCTGATCACTTATACTATAGACCAATTTTGTTTCCCAGGGTGTTGAATACTGTAATTGGCTAGGCTGGATCATGCATACATGATTTTGGAAGGATAGAGAGGACCTCATACTTTTCACATCTGTGATAATTGTATGACACAATGATTCTAAACTGGCTAAATCTTAGAAATACCTGGGAAACTTTCTATTAAAAAAACAGAGTTTCCCAGTTGTAGCCATGAAATCAAACGAAAAAAAGGTGCAACAAAATTTGAAGATCACAAAAATAGTATGAATATGAGAGAAGTAGCTCCCAAAAGGAAAAAAAAAAGTCTTTTTCTCTCTTTTTTCTTTTTCCAGAAGAAAAAAGGGTAGTGGTAAGCAATAAAAAACAGTTGTTCACTATAAGTGTTCAGTGCAGTGTGTGGTCTATCCTAAAACCTGAAGTATTAATTATTATTATTAACATGTTATTACAAAATAGAAAAATACAGGGTTATTATCTAAAATGCTAGTGTGTGTCATGTGCCTTCCATATGTGAACAGTAACTGTATGGCTACTAGGAAAAAAATAGTGATTTTGAGCAAAGAGGGGAGGTGAAAAGACTGTAAATGATGAATGCAAGGCATGTATATTTATGAGTGTTTGTATTTACTTTTAAAAACATAAAAATTTAGAAAATTGCATATGTTAAACAAATATTTATTGACAATTTACTATGTGCCACACATTGTTTAATGTGCTGCGGGTATATTCATGAATAGAACAGGAATGAAAAAGTCCCTATTCTGTGGAGTTTATTTTCCAGTGAACATAGATAGGCAATAAACTAACAACAAAAAAGTGGACAGTATAGTATGTCATGTGGTGATAAGTGTTGTAAAGAACAAAGGAGAACAAGGAGGTGCTAGGTTGAAGGTGGTGATATTGTTGTAATTTTACATGGATTCACCTGGAAGGGTGTCATTGAGGTGACTTTTGAGCAGAACCTGAGAGAAGTTAAGAGAGCACCTATATTCATAGTTGGAGAATGAGTGTTCTAAGCCAAAAAAAAATTAAAAACAAGGAAGCCAGGTCCATTAGATAAAAGTAAATGAGAGAGATAGTAATTGGACATGAGATCATGGAGGTAGAGAGATATTAGACTATGTAAAGCCTTATAGACAAGACATTGGAAAACTTTTTCTGTAAAGAGGATAGGCAGAAAATAATTTAGGCTTTGGGCCCCAAAAGGCAAAATTTATGATACTATATAGGTACTTACATACAAAAGAGAAAACAAATAAATTTCAGCATTTTTATTGATAAAACTCAGTTGTTAGTTATCATCAAAAAGGTTACCACAGTATAACATCTATTTTTTCTTGTTGTTGAGACAGAGTTTTACTCTGCCACCCAGGCTAGAGTACAGTGGCATCATCTCAGCTCACTGCAACCTCTGCCTCCCAGGCTCAAGTAATTCTCCTGCCTCAGCCTCCCATATAGCTGGGATTACAGGTGCCTGCCACCATGCCTGCCTAATTTTTGTATTATTAGTAGAGACAGGATTTCACCATGTTGGCCAGGCTGGTTTGAAACTCCTGCTCTCAGGTGATCCTCCTGCCTCAGCCTCCCAAAGTTCTGGGATTACAGGCAGGAGCCACCTTTGCCAGCCTACATAGTATAACTTTCTAGTAATCCCAGCTACTCAGGAGGCTGAGGCAAGAGAATCTTTTGAACCCAGGAAGTGATGGTTGTGGGGAGCTGAGATTGCACCATTGCGCTCCAGCCTGGGCAATAAGAGTGAAACTTTGTCTAAAAAAGAAAAAAGGCCGGGCGCGGTGGCTCAAGCCTGTAATCCCAGCACTTTGGGAGGCCGAGACGGGCGGATCACGAGGTCAGGAGATCGAGACCATCCTGGCTAACACGGTGAAACCCCGTCTCTACTAAAAATACAAAAAAAAGTCCGGGGGCGTGGCGGGCGCCTGTAGTCCCAGCTACTCCGGAGGCTGAGGCGGGAGAATGGCGTAAACCTGGGAGGCGGAGCTTGCAGTGAGCTGAGATCCAGCCACTGCACTCCAGCCTGGGTGATAGAGCAAGACTCCGTCTCAAAAAAAAAAAAAAAAAGAAAAAAAGCTAAATGCTTCTTTGCTTTGTAATTATAGTTTGAATTCATTAAGACACATTATCAAGTGTGCAGTAAAAGCTAATTCCCAAAACTTTTCAGTGTTATAACATAGTGATTGAGATAGTGGTTTTCTTATTTGGACAAATTTCACTGTTAACCTAGAACTCAAAAAACTCATGACTATATGATTGCCAAGTCTTTCAACCATTTGCTGTCTAGTAGAACAAGTCAGGATATTCAGCTTTTAATTCTGACAATGGTTCAGTACATAAGAGTGATTGGAATTTACCATTGACACTGATTCAATAACACATGACAGATTCAAATATTTTTCACAGTGGACCTGCTGTTGAATAATACAATGAGGCTTTAAACACTTTGTAATTTCATGAGTTTCAAAAATTTGTTCAACTAATTCTTTTTCTGCTCAACATATATTTTTACCACCCTTGGTTGTATCACATCTTAGTGGATTCCACTTCAGGTCATACTAAATGAGTACTTTCTCAACTTCTTGCCTCTTCCATGCAGACTATTTATATGGGTTGATCTTTCAGCCACTTTAAACTCAGTATTTCTATCTAAAATAAATAACAACTGAGAAGCATTAGTAACATTTGTTGGTGCATCAAAGCCCGGGGCAAAACAACTTTAAATGTTTTACTTTCTTTCTTCATTGATTATTGGTAGTAACCAATGTCCAAAACTTTCAAAGAAACCCTTTTTACTGAAGAGTTGTAATCAAACATAGTTTATTTACTATCAGTAAATGGCTTTCCTTGCTTTGAGTACCATATGAGCCTCTCAGAAACTTACTTTGGTAGCAGTCTCATTTTCATTTTTTATTTTTGTGATGAAAGCTGTGAAAAAATACTTTCCTTAAAATTGTTTTTATCATTGTTGATTTGCTCTGAGTTGGGAATAATGGGATGAGAACTTGTATGAGAACACAATATGTGTTGTGTTCTTTTAGCACAGCTGTATTATCATTGAAAAATAAACATGACACTTTGCCATCTAACTCAATAACAAAATAATTCATACTTCATTGTGCCTTAAAAGGATGATATTCAAAGTTTTTAAAAAATATTTTCCTTACTTCAACATAATGGATATTCAGTGGTAATGAAAATAAATACAAATTGTATGCATGGTGGAACATGTGACATTAGAGATACACCCAAGTTGCCACTGAATCATTGTGATTTGTAATGCACTGAATAGGAGTATAAAACAACAGAAGCACTACCTGTGATTTCAGTTGCGATTACTGAAAACTGCTATAAAAGCAGTCATAAGACATACATAAATAAATTACAGTGCCAATAAAACATTATTTATGGACATTGGAATTTGATTTAATTTTTTTTTTTTTTTTTTTTTTTTTTTTTTTTTGAGACAGGGTTGCACTCTGTCACCCAGGCTGGAGCACAGTGGTGCAATCCCAGCTCACTGCAACTCAGCCTCCCAGCTCAGGTGATCCTCCAGTCTCATCCTCCTGGGTAGCTGGGACTACAGCTGCATGCCACCAGACCCAGCTAATTTTTGTATTTTTTGTACAGATGGAGTTTTGCCATGTTGCCCAGTCTGGTCTTGAACTCCTGAGCTCAAACAATCTAACACCTTGGCCTCCCAAAGTGCTGAGATTATAGGCATGAGCCATCATGCCCAGCCCTGAAACTTGATTTTTATATAATTTTTACATGTGACAAAATATTCTTCTTCTATTTTTGTTTTCAACTTTTTCAAAATGTAAAAAAAAAAAAAAAACAAAAAATCGAGCTTGTGGGCTATGCTAAAACAACAAGCTATGGTTCAGATTTGTCCCATGTGTCATAGTTTGCCATCTCTTGTTATAGACTGTAGTAATGACCTTAATTATGATTGAAATGAGAGGTCATTGTATGGATTGAGAGAGGAGTGACATGCTTAGAATTATATTTTAAAACAATAACTTTGAAACATAGGGAGAAAAAACCTGGGAGTGATTGTTTTAAAATTATTGTTCAGCTTTTTTCTATCCACACTGACAATTTACTAATGTAGACAATGATGGAATTAGTAAGAATAGTTGGGAAGGTATTGTAACAACCCAAGAGAGAGATGATGGTATCTTAGAAAAGAATGGTAGCAGAAGAGCTGGTGATTAGTGGTTAGGTTCCGGAGATACACAGAAAAAAAGATTTGGCATCAGATTATGTCAAGCAACCCTCATTGCTGATGGCACTCTGAGCTAGGTCTATTTTCTGCTATTTCTTGCTTCAACTCTCTCTTAAATGAAATGAAGAAACATAATCAAGATTGGCTCTAACCAAATTTATGAATGCAGTGCAATTTCCCTTCAGCACTAACCTCTCCCTTTCCAAATGAGCTACCCCGAGGCCCAGCATCTCAGTGACTCATCTGTACTATGAAGGCTGTCTTTCCCTATCCACCACGACTTCTACCTTTTACTTGTCATCTCTGTGCTTCTTCTCCCTGAAACTTTTTGATCATATACTTCATTCTCTTAAAAGGAAATTCTGTGAGCTTTCGAAGAGGAAAGTTGGCTAATTTAATTAACTATTGTATACTAATGGTTCCCCAAGAGAATTAGGCACATCAGATGCATTTTAACAGTCATCTTTGGAAGTAAATGCTCTAGCTTGTGTTACCTAACTCTAAGTATTTAGAATACTGAGAATTTCAAAGCAAGAAGGAAGAAAAGACAAAGTTTAAAAACAAAGGTATTTATGAGCAGGAGCTAAAAACGTTGCCCTCAAATCTCACCAACTTGGTAGCTTCCCATTTAACTTACTCAGAGGGTTGACAGACATGAATGAAATAGTCCCTATATCCAGTATTGAAAGGGAAGCCAACTTGAGAAGAATAGGAGAATTTAAGAGAACTGAGTGAGGCCAAGGCTGTAATCACTGACAAAGATACATCTGACTGACTCTGAAAGAAGTAAGAGATATTCCTTTATGGCAATACCAAATCAACACACACCATCCCCTTCATTCATAGCCTGAGAGAATAGCTTGACACAATAGTCAAAAGTTATAGTTAAAACTTTTAATAAAAAAATTTTATTTCATTTTTACAGCTTTATTGAGGTGTGTGAAATAAACTTCAAGCATTAAAATTGTACATTTGATAAGTTTTGACTTATGTATACCACCCATGAAACCATCATAACAATCAAGATGATGTACAAATATATCACACCCAAGAGTATCCTCATGCCTATTTGTAATCTTTCCCTCCTTGCTCCCTTAACTGCAGCCTGCCACTGATCTGCCTTTTATCATTAAAGATTAGTGGAAATTTTCTGGAATTTCAAATGAATGACTTTATACATTATGTACTCTTTCTTGTCTGACTTTTTTTTTTACCATGTTTTTGCTTTAGCTGCTGAGTAATATTCAACTATATGAATGTACCACAAGTTGTTTATCCATTCACATATTGATGGACAGCTGGGTTGTTTCTTTTTTCTTGTTTGTTTTGCTGTTATGAATGAAGCTGCTATGAATATTCATATACAAGTCTTTATGCAGATATGTGCTTTCTCTTTAGAATACCTAAGAGTAGAATGGCTGGATTATTTGATAAGTATATGTTTAACTTTTTAGAGAAACTGCCAATCTATGTGTAGTGGGTTGCTTGATGGTTCCCAAAAAAAGATGTTCACATCCTAACCTCTGGAATCTGTGAAGGTGACTGTATTTGGTAAAAAAAAAAAAAAAAAAAAGGAAAAAAATTTCCTTTTGAAATAAATATTTTTAAATTAGAGGCAATTGGGAAGAAGCAGTTATAGAAAGGGCAGTCTGCATTGCTGTTTTTTACATATGGCAGGCTATAAAAACTCCTTTGAAAAAGATGAACAGGGGCTTCTGCCCCTCCTTCTTGTCTCAAGGCAGGATGTAAATTCTATCTTTACTAGAGAAGTCACTGGGCTTGTATCAGCTCAGAAATAGTGCCAGCCGGGCCAGAGGAATCTGGGAGCAAACTTCACTACCCTCCTATAGTTCTCCCACCTTTGCAAGCCTGAAGCTTTGTCTTTTCACTATGCTAAGATGTATTGTCCTTTGTTAAAACACTGTTTTAGCAAGGTCCCTAACTCACTGCTATGCAATAGTTACTTTCCAGAGATACTTTTGAATTGAGATTTCTCCCGCATGATGCGCACTGTGTGTGTATATAAAATTGCTTGTTTTTCTCTTGTTAATCTATCATTGGTTAATAGGAAATCTGTCCAA
Organism: Colobus angolensis palliatus; assembly: GCF_000951035.1. Taxonomy (NCBI): domain Eukaryota; kingdom Metazoa; phylum Chordata; class Mammalia; order Primates; family Cercopithecidae; genus Colobus; species Colobus angolensis. Next base: position 1,996,228 of record NW_012114722.1, on the reverse strand, counting down.
CTATGAGATTATGAGAGTTGCAAAAAAACATATTTTCTCCCCTTCAAGATCATCTTAGATTATACAGATAAGCCCTAAATCCCATGACAAGTATTTTTGTAAGAGATAGAAGAGGAGAAGACAGACACAGAGGAGAAGACCCTGTGAACAAAAAGGCAGAGGTTTGGATTATGCTGCCGCAAACTAAGAATGCTGGAATCTAGAATGCCAGAATCTAGAAGAGATAAGGAAAGGTTTTCCCCTACAGCCATTAGATGGAGAGCTGTGGTTGCTGGGATCTTGATTTCAGACTTCTGGTCTCCAGAATTGTGAAATAATAAATTTCTGTATTTGTATTTCCTTTTTAAACTATCAAATTTGCAACAATTTGTTATGGCATGCCTAAAAAACCAACATATTTTGTTTTATAAAGTGGTTGTAGTATTGTACATTATCATCATCAATATATGGGAGGCCCAGTTGACACATATGCCCACCAACACTTGATATGGCTAGACATCTAATTTTTTTACATTCTAGTGGTTGTGTAGTAGTATCACCTTGTGGTTTTAATCTGAATTTCCCTAATGACAAAAGATATTGAACATTTACTAATATATGTATTTGCCATATGAATATCTTCTATGGTGAAGTGTCTATTCATATCTTTTTAATTGGATTGCTTGTCTCCTTATTGTTGAATTGCAAGGGTTTTCTGTTTTGCTTTGTTTCTGTAATTCGCATATCTATCACTTCAAACATTTATTATTTCTTTGTGCTGTGAACATTCAAAATACTCTGTAACTTTTTGAAAATACAAGTAAATAATAGACAACCACATTCACCATACGGTGCTGTGGAACACCAGAACTCATTCCTCCCTTCTAGTTATAATTTTGTATCTGTTAACCAAACTCTCCCCATCTCCCCTCCTCTCTCTTCCCAGCCTCTAATGGCCACAATTCTACTTTCTACTTCTGTGATATATCAACTTTTAAACTTTTTTATTTTTTTATTCCTATTTATATATTTTTAAATTTTTATTTTATTTTTTTATTTCAATAGGTTTTTGGGGAACAGGTGGTGTTTGTTTACATGAATATATTCTTTAGTGGTGATTTCTGAGCTTTTGGTGCACCCATCTCCTGAGCAGTGTACACTGGTACCCAGTATATAGTCTTTTATCCCTCACCACCCCCCACCCTTTCTCCTGAGTCCCCAGAGTCCAATGTATCATTCCTATGCCTTTGCATCCTCATAGCTTAGCTCCCACATATGAGTGAGAACATATGATGTTTAGTTATCCATTCCTGAGTTACTTCATTTAGAATGATAGTCCCCAATTCCATCCAGGTTGCTGTGAATGCCATTATTTCATTCCTTTTAATGGTTGAGTAGTATTCCATAGTGTATATATACCATATTTTCTTTATCCTCTTGTTGGCATACACTGTATTATATATAGAAGTTCTTGGTTAGATATTGGTTTATGAATATTTTCTGCCAGTCCGTGGTACATATTTTCATTTATTTAGCAGTGTTTTTTGAGAAACAAAGGTTTTAATTTTGATGAAGTAGAATATATCAATATTTTTCTTATATAGTCCATGCCTTTTGTGTCCTATTTAAAAAAATATTTGCCTAGGGCTGGGCAGAGTGGCTCGTGCCTGTAATCCCAGCACTTTGGGAGGCTGATGTGGTCAGATTACTTGAGTCCAGGAGTTCGAGATCAGCCTGGGCAATATAGTGAAACCCCATCTCTGCTAAAAATACAAGAATTAGCCGGGTATGGTGGCACCCATCTGTAGTCCCAGCTCCTTGGATGGTTGAAGCATGAGAATCGCTTGAACCCGGGAGGTGGTGGTCACAGTAAGCAGAGATTATCTCAAATAAATAAATTAATTAAATTAACTTATAAATAAAAAATAAATATATAAATAAATAAAAATAAATAAAATATATTTGCCTAAGCACAAGGTCACTAAGGGCCTCTCTTATGTTTTCTTACAGGAGTTTTATGTTTAGGTCTATGATCTAATCTGAGCTACTGTTTATATATAATATGCAGTAATTTTTGAGGGACTTTTTTTGCGTATGAATGTCCTATTGTTCTTGCAACCATTGGTAAAATGATGATGCCTTACCCATTGAATTTCTTTGGCACTGTACACAAAAATCAATTGATCATATAGGTATGAGTTTATTTCTGAATGTTAAATTTTTGTCTATTGACCTACATGTTTATCTTTATGCCAATACCATGCTGTCTTAATTACTATACTTTTATATTAAATTGAGAATAGATATGTAAGTCTTTCAACATTATTATTCTTTTTCCAAATTGTTTTTTATTCTGTAATAGCTCCTTTATATTTTCAATTAAATTTTAGAATTGGCTTATCAAAATCTAAAATAAAGCCTATTGAAATTTTAACGATTGTTGCATTCAAACTATAAATCAATTTGAAGAGAAAAGACAATTTAATAATACTGAGTCTGCCAGGCTATGAATATAATATATACCTTCTTCAAATTATCTCAGAAATGGTTTATAGTTTTCACTTTAGAGATTATGTTCTTTTGTTAAATTTATCCCTAAGTATTTAATATTTGTAAATACTAGTATAAATGCTATTTAAAAATTTTTAATGTACAGAAAGAGGTTCTTCCCTGACCCCAATTCTAGTGGTAGCCATTGGAGAGGCAGATTCATGGTTCACAGTTGTACTGTAGCCAGGAAACAAAGGATGAACCGTTTATAAGCAGAAGGATATGAGCCTCATTACAGGGGCATGATAGAGAAGTGGATCGAATTCCATCTGGCTCAGGTCAAGGTGCTGTTGTACTTCCCGCTGACCTTTGCATGAGATTTCAATGCACCTATTCACGATATCTTTTGGTCACCCTGTCAGTGTGGGTGCATGTACTGGGCACCGGCCTAGATAGTAGCTCTTTTTTTTTTTTTTTTTTTTTGAGATGGAGTCTCGCTCTATCGCCCAGGCTGGAGTGTAGTGGCCGGATCTCAGCTCACTGCAAGCTCCGCCTCCCGGGTTTACACCATTCTCCTGCCTCAGCCTCCCGAGTAGCTGGGACTACAGGCACCCGCCACCTCGCCCGGCTAGTTTCTTGTATTTTTTAGTAGAGACGGGGTTTCACGGTGTTAGCCAGGATGGTCTCGATCTCCTGACCTCGTGATCCACCCGTCTCGGCCTCCCAAAGTGCTGGGATTACAGGCTTGAGCCACCGCGCCTGGCCGATGGTAGCTCTTACTCAAGCACCATCTACTGTACTGGATGCTGAACTACAACCTCTAAACAAAAATACATCATGACAACAAGCAGCATCTGAGAATGCCACTGCACAGAACCTACCCCACAATCAAGAAACTTGTAAAAGGCTTGGCTCCCTGAAATCACCTACGAATTCAAATAGTCATACACAACATACACTATAGTCATATACTGAATGGAAGAACAAATAAAAAAGACTCATCTAAATGATAGCAAATTCAAAAATAATAAGTGGCAGTTCCCTCAGATAAGAATGAATCAGTGCAAAAAGCCATAGTGTTTTGACACTTCCAAAGCCAAAGAATCATACTAGCTCTCTAGCAATGGATCCTAATCTGATTGATATGTCTGAAATGACAGATACTGAATTCAAAACATAGATTTCAAGGAATCTCAATGAGATCTAAGCAAAAGGTGAAATTCTGTATGAAGAAATCAGAAAAATGATCCAGAATATCAAAAATGACATAGCTGTATTAAGAAAGAAATAAACAAAAATTCTAGAATTGAAAAATTAACTACAGGAACTTCAAAATACAATCTGAAGCCTTAAAAATAGACAAGACTAAGCAGAAGAAAGAATTTCAGAGCCTAAAGACCAGTCTTTCTTTTTAACACAGACAAAATAAAAAAATTATTTAAGAAAAGCCTTAGAGAAATATGATATTATGTAATACAACAAAACCAATGATTTATTGGCATTCCTGAGAGAGAAGAAGGAAAAGTAAACAACTTGGAAAACATATTTGAGGGTATAATTCAGGAAAAATTTCCCAATCTTCATAGAGAAGTTGACCTCCAGATGGAAGAAATTAAGATAACTCCTGTGAGATTCTGTTCAAAATGACCATCCCTAAGGCACATAATCATTAGGCTATCCAAGGTCAATGCAAAAGAAAAGAATCTTAAAGGAAGCAAGAGAAGAGGGCCAAATTACCTATAAAGGGAATCCTTTCAGACTGATGATGGACATCTAGCAGGAATCTTACAAGCCAGAAGAGATTTGAGGCCTATTTTTACCCTTCTTTAAAAAGCGGCAGTCAATAATTTAATATCTCACCAAACTAAATTTAATAAATGTAGGATAAATAAAGTCTTTTCTAGACAAGCAAACACTAAGAGAATTTGTCACCACCAAACCAGTACTACAAGCAGTGCTTAAATAAATTCTAAATATGGACACAAAAAAAATAATACTTGCTACCATGAAAGGACATGTAAGTACAAGGTCCACAAGCCCTAAAAAGCAATGGCACAGTCAAGACTATAAAGCAACTAGGTAACAATGACATCGCTAAAATAAGATAGCTTAATACAACTATGTCATTTTACGCATTTTGTTCAGTGACAGGAACAAAACCTCATGTATCAATTTTAACCTTGAATGTAAATGGCCTAAATGCTCCACTTAAAAGACATACAGTGGCAAATTGAATTTAAAAAGGACCCAACTTTCTCCTGCCTTCAAGAGAGCCATCTCACATATAATAACAACCATAGGCTGAAGGTAAAGGGATGGAGAAAGATCTATAAACCAAATGGAAAACAAACAAACATAGAAAAGCAGGGCTCACAGACAGACAGACACACACACGAATTTAAACAGACTTTAAACCAACAACAGTAAAAAGGACAGAGAAGGCCATTATATTGATAAAGCGTTTGATTAAAAAATGTTTAATTATCCTATATTTATAAGCATCCAATTTTGGAACATGCAGATTTACTAAACAATTAATACTAGACCAAAGAAAAGAGATAGCCATATGATAATAGTGGGAGACTTCAACACCCCACTGACAGCTTTAGACAGATCACATTGAGGCAGAAAACTAATAAGGAAATTCTGGACTTAAATTAGACACTTGACTGAATGTACCTAATAGATATTACAGAATACTCCATCCAAAAACCACAGAATAGGCATTCTTCTCATCTGTACATGGAACATTTTCTAGGATTGACTACATGCTAGTATATAGAGCAAGCCTCAATAAACTAAAAAAAAAATTGAAATCATACCAACTATATTGTTGAACCACAGTAGAATAAAATTAGAAATCATATCAAGGGGAACTCTCAAAACCACACAAATATATGTAAACTAAAAAGCTTGCTCCTGTATGGTTTTTGGGTAAACAACAAAATTAAGGCAGAAATAAAAAAAAATTAAAACAATTGAAAACAGAGACACAACATACCAAAATCTGTGGGATACAGCAAAACAATGTTAAAGGAAAGTTTATAACACTAAATGCCTACATCAAGAAAATAGACCTCAAATTAACAACCAAATGTTGCACCTAAAGGAACTAGCAAAATAAGAGCCAACCAAATCCAAAGCTAGCAAAAGCAAAGAAATAACTAAGATCAGAGCAAAGGTAAATGAATCTGAGACCAATAAAATTCTGTAAAGAGCTAATTAAATGAAAACTTGGTTTTTAAAAAGGATAAACAAGATTGACAAACAACTACATAGATTAACAAAGAAAAAAGAGAGAAGATCCAAACAAACACAATTAGAAATGGCAAAGGTAACATTACAACTGATACCATAGAAACACAAAATATCCTGAGAGATTTCTATATAAACGTATCTATGCACAAAAACTAGAAGGTCTAAAGGAGATGGTTAAATTTCTGGAAACACAAAACCTTTCATAATTGAAGCAGGAAGAAATTGAAACCCTGAGCAGAAAAATGATGAATTACAAAATTGAATCAGTCATGAAAAACATACATAAAGACCCTGGATCAGATGGATTAACAGTCAAATTCTACTAAATATACAAAGAAGAGCTGATATCAATCATACTGCTAGTGTTCAAAAATATCAAGGACAAGGAACTCCTCCCTAACTCATTCTAAAAACCCAGTATCATTCTGATACCAAAATCATAAGAGGAAACAAACAAAACAAAACAAACAAACAAACAAACAAAAATCTATAGGCCAATATTCCTGATAAGCACAACTACAAAAATCCTCAACTAAATGCTAGCACACCAAGTCAAGCAACACTTCAAAAAGATAATTCATTACGATCAGGTAGGCTTTATTCCCTGGATGCAAGGCTGGTTCAACATATGTACACTAATAAATGTGATTCATCACATAAACAGAATTTAAAACAAAAACCACATGATCGTCTCAATAGACGCAGAAAAACTATTCCATAAAATCCAACATCCTTTATGAGAAAAACTCTCAACAAACTAGGCATTGAAGAAACATACCCAAAATAATTAAAGCCATCTATGACAAACCTATGACCAAAATCACATTGAATGGAAAAAGTTGAAAGCACTTCCCCTAAGAACCGGAACAAGACAAGTATACCCACTCTCTCCACAGCTATTCGACATAGTACTGGAAGGCCTAGCCAGAGCAATCAAGCAAGAGAAAGAAAGGGGCATCCAAATAGAAAAGGAGGAAGTATCTGTTTGCCAATAATATAATTCTATACCTAGAAATCCCTACAGATGATCCCCAAAGACTACCAAACTTGACAAATAACTTCAGGAATGTTTCACAGTACAAAATTATTATACAAAAATCAGTAGCATTCTATACATCAATAACGTACAAGCTGAGAACAAAATTGAGAACTCGATCTCATTTACAATAGCCACACACACAAAACACATGTATTTAAATAGGTGAAAGATCTCTACAAAGAGAACTACAAAACACTGATGAAAGAGATCAAAGATGACACAAATGGAAAAAAACACTTTCATGGATTTGAAGAATCAGTATTGTTAAATGGCCATACTGCCCAAAGCAATCTACAGATTCAATGCAATATCTATTGAATTACTAATGTCATTTTTCACAAAATTAGAAAAAAAGTATTCTAAAATTCATATGTATCCAAAAAGAGCCCAAATATCCAAATCAATTCTAAGCAAAAAGAGCAAAACTAGAAACATCACATTACCTAACTTGAAACTACTCTAGAAGCCTATAGTAACCCAGAAAGCATGGTACTGGTACAAAAACAGACACATAGATCAATGAAACAGAATACAGAGCCCAGAAATAAAGCCACACATTTACAACCAACTAACCCTTGACAAAGACAGAAATAAACAATGGAGCAACGACATGCTATTCAATAAATGGTGCTGGGAAAACTGGCTAGTTATATGCGAAACAATAAAACTGGATCCCTACCTTTCACAATATACAAAAATCAACTGAAGATGGGTCAAAAACTTAAATGTAAGACCTCAAACTATAAAAATCCTAGCAGAAAACATCGGAAACTTTTTCTGTACATTGCACTAGACGAAGAATCTATGACTAAGATGTCAAAATGAAACAAAAACAAAATTTGATAATTGAGAATTAAACTAAAGGACTTCTGCACAGCAAAAGAAACAATCAACAGAGTAAACAGACAATCTATGGAATGGTAGAAAATATTTTAAAACTGTGCATCTGATAAAGGATTAATATCCAGCATCTATAAGGAACTTAAATCAACAAGATAAAAACAACCCCATTAAAAAATGGACAAAGGACATAAACAGACACTTTTCAAAATAGGGCATACAGGTAGCCAATAAATATATGGAAAAAATGCTCAACATTACTAATCATCAGAGAAATGCAAATTTAAATTACAGTGAGAGACCATTTCACATGTATTAGAATTGCTATTATTAAAAAAACAACAGATAACAGATGTTGGCAAGGATGTGGAGGAAAGGGAATGTTTACACTGTTGGTGGGAATGTAAGTTATTTTAAGCCCTCTGGAAAACAGTATGGAGGATTCTCAAATAATTCAAAATAGAAGTACCATTTATCCCGGCAATGCCACTACTGGGTATCTACCCAAAGGAACAGAAATAATTCTACCAAAAAGGCCCTGCACTTGTATATTTATTGCAGGACTATTCACAATAGCAAAGTCATGGAATCAAATAAAATGCCCATTAATGATGGATTGGATATAGAAAATGTGGTACATATACACCATGGAATACTATTCAGCTATAAAGAAAAGTGAAACCATGTCCTTTGCAGCAACATGGATGCAGCTGTAGGCCATTATCCTAAGTGATTTAATGCAGAAACAAAAATAAAATACCAGATGTTTTCACTTATAAGTGGGTGCTAAACAAAGGATACAAATGAACATAAAGATGGAACCAAAAGACACTGGGGATCCAAAAGTGAGTAAGGAGATAGGGGATTAAGGGATGAAAAACTACCTATTAGGTGCTATGTTTGTTTACTATTTGGGAGATGGGTCCAATAGAAGCCCAAACCTCAGTATTATGCAATATATTCATGTAACAAACCTGCACTTGAATTCCCAAATCTAAAAGAAAAAAGCAATCTAAGTACTAGCAAAAACAGTATGCTGCAACCTGTAATTATTTGAAAAGGAAAAATAAATAAATAAATAAATAAATTTTAATTTCTAATTATTCTTGGATAGAATATAGAAATGTAATTAATTCTTGTGTACTGATCTTGTATTCTGCCATGTTGCCAAATTCATTTATTAGTTTTAGTATTATTTTTGCAAATTTCTTGTTTTCTACATAGATAATAATGTCATACATGGATAAAGACAGTTTAATTTCTCCTTTCCAATATGGATGCATTTTATTTCTTTTTCTCTCATTATTGCACTGATGAGGACCTCCAATAAATTGTTAAATAGAAATGGATGAGAGTCAAAAATCTTGGTTTTGTCACTCCTGTACTTTAGCTTACTGAGTTTGTATTCATTTTTCTTGCCACTTTTTCCCTTTGTTTTTCAATTTTGATAGATTCTACTGCCCTTTTCATTTTACTAATATTTTCTAGGAAGTGTCTAACCTGCTTGTTTATACCATCAAGTATGTTTTTTAACTCAGACCTAGTGCTCTTCATTTCTAGAAGTTCCATTTGGGTCATTTTTATATCTTTATTATGCTTATGTTTTCCTCTACCCCCTTGAACATACAACATATATTTATAATAGTTATTAATGTCCTTTTCTACTAAGTATGTATCTGTGTCATTTTCATGTTGTTTTACTTTTATTGATTTTTTTTATTTCTAAGGGTAATATATTCCTGTTTCTTTGCATGTCTACTAATTTTTGATTGGCTCCTTGATATTGTGTGTTATTTTTACATCATTGGTGCTGAAGTTTTTAATATTGCTTTACATTTTATAACTTTATTCTAGGATGCAGGTAAGTGGTTTGGAAACACTTTGATCCTTTTGTGTCTTCGTTTCAAGTTTTGTTAAGCAGGTTCAGAATAGCCTTCAGCTTAGAGCTACTTTGGCCCCACTGCTGAGATAAGAACTCTTCTGAGGACTCCATTATATTTCTCTAGGTTTTACTTCTTTCTTTTTTTCAAAACAGGGAAGGGGACTTTCTATGTTACTTAGGCTGGTTTCAAAGTCTTGACTTCAAGTGAGCCTCTAACTTCAGCCTCCAAAAGTGGTGGAATTACAGGCATAAGCCACCATGCCCAGACAATTCTCTAGCTTTTATCTAGTCTTTCCACTTGGATTTTATGGAACGTGAATTACTCCCTGCCCTATATAAGCTCCAGGTTTTTTTTCTGGTTGATCCTCAATATGGTGTGGCTCTGTGTCCCCAACCAAATCTCATCTCAAATTACAATCCCCACGTGTTAAGGGAGAAACCTGTAGTCCCCATGTGAGGAGGAAGGGAGCTGATTGGATCATGGGGGCAGTTTTCCCCATGCTATTCTCGTGATAGAGAGTGAGTCCTCACAAGATCTGATGGTATTATAAGCACCTGGCATTTTCCCCTGCTTGCACTTCTCTCTCCTGCCACCATGTGAAGAAAGTCCTTGCTTCAACTTTGCCTTCCACAATGATTGTAAGTTTCCTGAGGCTTCCCAAGGCATGTGGAAGTGTGAGTCAATTAAACCTCTTTCTTTTATAAATTACCCATTCTTGGGTAGCTATAGCAGTATGAAAATAGACTAATCCTTTTGGGTAACTGTTTCTTTGCCATATGCTGTAGATCAATATATGGCCAAAAACTTAAGAGAAAACATCTGTAGGTATTTCGAAAATGATCTTTCTGGACACTTCTCTCCTCTATTACACTCTGATTTATGGTTTCTACCTGCCTTGATTTCTGTGAATGCTAAACTTCAGCTTACTTCATAGAAAACTTTAAGTTCTGTTTGAGTTCCCTCACCCCGCACTACAGCTTAGAGACTTTCTCAAGATATTTTGTTGGGACAGTCATAAAATCTATCACATTTAAAATTTTTTTTACACCAATAACTACTCTGCATTGTTTCTTGAACAATGTCCGAAAACCACTGTTTAAATATTTTTCTTGTTTTTTTGATGTTTAAGGGTATAGAGTAAATCTGTCCCCTCTTATGCCCTTATAGATAGAAGTGTAAGACTAAATAAAAAAAGAAAATGAAATTCACATATTGAGTCTTAGATTTTTATTTGAGCTACCATTTATTAAATCATATACAAGTAGATTTAATAAGAAATCTAAATACCTCTAGTTCTAATTATAGATAACTTTGTATTCGTGTTGGGGAAAGAACAAAATCTTACACCAAACTCTGTTTCTTGAATCTCAAAGCTAAATTTTTTCCTCTTGTTTATACACAGAACTAGTAACATTTGCATCAGTTTATTTCTTTACTGTTCAATGTAATCTGTTCTCAGGACCTTTCCCCAGATTCTACCTTTTGTAAATGTGCCATAATAAATTGTAGGTGTTATATTAATTCATTTTTTCTTGACTTATGTCGCTCCCTACTATCACAGACTTAAACATGTGTTTTCTTCAAGTATACATATTAGAATTTTGTTTGATTCTGTTCTCTCTCTGTACACATACACACAGTGAGGAAAAGAGAGACAGACAGACACACACATGAATTTAAACAGCAATACAATCTTAGACTATCTGTGTGAAGAATATAATGTATTTGAACCACAAATGATTAAGGTACTTAACTTGCTTGTTTTCATTTTTTTCACTTTTAAGTTCAGGGGTATCTGTTCAGGTTTGTTATATAGGTAAACTTGTGTCATGGCAGTTTGTTGTACAGATTATTTCATCACCCAGGTATTAGGCACAGTACCCATTAGTTATTTTTCCTGATCCTCTCCCTCCTTCAAATGTCCACCCTTTGAAAGGCCTCACTGTGTGCTGTTCCCTTCTATGTGTCCATGTTTTCTCATCATTTGGTTCACACTTACAAGTAAGAACATGCAGTATTTTATAATCTGTTCCTGTATTAGTTTGCTAAGGATAATGGCCTCCAGCTCCAACTATGCCCCTGCAAAGGACATGATCTCATTCTTTTTTATGATTGCATAGTATACCATGGTGTATATGTACCACGTATGCTTTATTTCGTCTATCATTGATAAGCATTTAGGTTGATTCCATGTCTTTGCTACTGTGAATAGTACTGCAATGAATATACATCTGTATGTGTCTTTATAAGAAAATGATGTATATTCCTTTGGACACATACCCAGTAGTGAGATTGCTGGATAAAATGGTATTTCTGTCTTTAGGTCTTTGAGGAATTATGCACTGTCTTCCACAATGGTTGAACTAATTTACACTGCCATCAATCGTGAGTAAGTACTCCCTTTTCTCCAAAACTTCACCAGCATTTGCTACTTTTTGACTTTTTAATAATAGCCATTATGACTGGTGTGAGATGGTATCTCATTGTGGTTTTGATTTGCATTTCTTTTATGATCAGTGATGTTGAGCTTTTTCTCATATGATTATTGGCTGCATGTATGTCTTCTTTTAAAAAAATCTATTGATGTCCTTTGACCACTTTTTAATGGAGTCTTTTTTTTTTTTGTAGATTTGTTTAAGTTCCTTATAGATGCTGGATATTAGACTTTTGTCACATGCTTAGTTTGCAAATATTTTCTCCCATTTTGTAGGTTGTCTGTTTATTCTGATAAAAGTTTCTTTTGCTGTGCAGAAGTTCTTTAGTTTAATTAGATCCCATTTGTCAATTTTTACATTTGTTGCAATTGCTTTTCACGTCTTCATCATGAAATCTTTGCCCCTTCATATGTTCTGAATGGTAATTGCCTAGGTTGTCTTCCAGTGTTTTTATATTTTTGAGTTTTACATTTAAGTCTTTAATCCATGTTAAGTCAATTTTTGTATATGATATAAGGAAGGGGTTCAGTTTCAATCTTCTGCATATGGCTAGTCAGTTGTCCCAATACCATGTATTGAATAGAGAACCCTTTCCCCATTGCTTGTTTTTGTCTAGTTTGTCAAAGGTCAGACAGTTGTAGGTGTGTAGTATTGTTTTGGGGTTCTCTATTCTGGTCCATTGGTTTCTGTTTCTGTTTCTGTACCTGTACCATGCTCTTTTGGTTATTGTAGCTTTGTAATATTGTTTTGAAGTTTTGTATAGAGATGTCTTCAGCTTTGTTCTTTTTCCTCAGGATTGCCTTGGCTATTTGGGCTCTTTTTTGGTTCCATATGAATTTTAAAATGCTTTTCTCTAGTTCTGTGAAGAATCTCAATGGTAGTTTAATAAGAGTAGCATTGAATCTATAAATTGCTTTGGGTACTATGGCCATTTTTATGATATTGATTCTTCCTATCCATGAACATGGAATGTTTTTCCATTTGTTTGTGTCATCTCCGATTTCTTTGAGCAGTGGTTTGCAGTTCTCCTTGTAGAGATCTTTTACCTCCCTGGTTAGCTGTATTCCTAGGTATTTTATTTCTTTGTGTGGCAACTGTGGATGGGATTGTATTCCTGATTTGGGATTTGGCTCTCAGCTTAACTGTTGTTGGTGCATAGGAATGCTAGTGATTTTTACACATTGATTTTGTATCCTGAGACTTTGCTGAAGTTGCTTACCAGCTTACAAAGCTTTTAGGCTAAGACTATGGGGTTTTCTAGATATAGGATCATGTTGTCTGTAAACAGGGATAGTTTGACATCCTCTCTTTGCATTTGGATACCTTTATTTCTTTTTCCTGCCTTATTGCCCTGGCCAGGACTTCCAGTGCTATGTTGAGTAGGAATGTTGAGAGAGGGCAACCTTGTCTTATTCTGGTTTTCAAGGGGAAAGCTTCAAGCTTTTCTCCATTCAGTATGATGTTGGCTGTGGGTCAGGGTTAGTCAGGGTTCTCTAAAGGGACAGAACTAACATGATATATGTACATATGAAGAGAAGTATATTAGAAGAATTGACTCACATGATCAAAAGGTAAAGTGTCACAATAGGTGATCTGCAAACTGAGGAGCAAAAAAGCCAGTCCGAGTCCCAAAACCTCAAAAGTACGGAAGCTGACATTGCAGCTTTCCATCTGTGGCCAAAAGCCTGAGAACCCCTGGCCAACCACTGGGGTGAATCCAAGAGTCCAAAAGCTGTAACATCCATGTAACATAAGGAGAATGGGTGAGATGGTATACTATGTTCCCTCCAGTTCCAAAGTTCTATGATTCCAAGCATGTGAATAATGTGAATAAATGTAGGTATAATTGAAAATTGAAAATATATACTAAAGCAGGCACAAACTGTTGATATTTTAGATGAGAGAGACATTGGTTTTGTCTGAGGGTATCTGAAAGTCTTTACAGAGAAGAAAGCATTCTGAATAAATTAATGAAAGTCAGTATAGGATATGTAGGAGTTGGATGAAAGGGAATTCTAGGAGAATAATGTTATATATAATTAATCTGCTGTTATTATCAAACAATAATCAGTAAAAAATTAATATAACACATTTAATGATGCACATTATTTATAAATATTAAAATGGTTCTTTTTGAGTGTCAGTTATGGGACTGTGTTTTACACACTTTGCTCATCTATAAACTCAAGATAATTATGCCTACCTTTTGAGGATTCAAATATAAAAATATAATGCTTAGAAAGAGATTAAATAACTTACCTGAGGTTATTTAATTAGTATGAGACAGAAATGATATTTACAACCATGTTTTTGTGACTACAAAATATATTATCTTTCTGCTTTATTATGACTTCTTACATTGTGCTTCATGGTAATTAGACCTAAAATATTCAGCAATTTAGGTACATGTCTAAAATTTATTTAATTGTCACACGGGTTAACCACTTTTTAACTTTTTCTTCTTTAACTTAGAAATACATAAAATCTCATCAGAAGTCAGCATTAGCAAAAGAAATTTGTGATCAACTTTAATGTTAAGGAATACTAACTTTGAACCACAATTAAGTGACTGTTATCTCCCCTTCCTCAAAACAATTCTATTCTTCTCATCAAATTTCCCACAGAAATACAGGGTCACAGAGTGGTGATTTGCCTATTAAACAGCAATAGCATGTTCATTATACTGCAGAGTGGTAAATATACCCAGTCTGGTAATAATAGAATAAGAGAAGGAGAATGGGAATTTGGGAACAAAAGTATGGAAATAGGGCAGTTAAGAGAGGATCCAGTAGAAAGGACCAGACTAGATCCCTTTTTTTTCTTTCTTCCTTTTTTTACCCCTGAACACTCTACCACCAACCCCACCAAATCAGCTGTAATCATGGCTGTAATACAGGGGCATACTCTAGATCTGGGAACAGCAAACCACAGTCAATGGAACAAATCCAGCCTGCCACTGGTTTGTGTTTAATCCACGGACTGAGAATAGCTCTCACATTGTTTTAAACAGTTGAAAAAAATCAAAAGAAGTATTTTTTGTGACATGTGAAAATTCTGTGAAATTTAAATACCATAAATAAAGTTTTATTGGAACATAGCCATACTCACTCATTCTCAATGGATGATTTTGTGCTACAACAGCAGAGTTCAGTAGTTGTGACAGATTGTATATGACACGCTTATCATTTCTCACTGCTATTATAAATCTCAGTAATGCAGTTATCAGCATTTTGAATACTACATGTATCATCTATCTGTATGAAAAGACATTTTCAAAGATGAAATATGTAAAATCTCATTACAGATTAGCATTAACAAATAAAATTTGCAATTAATTTTCATAATAGGGAACATTGAATCCCAATTAAGTGAGGTGTTGCCTCTCTTCTCAAAAAAGAATTCCATTCTTTTTATTATTAGTCTTGTATGACAAAAAAAGTTCTTAATTATTACTTTATTTTTAATTTTTTCAATAGAAATTATAGGGAATTATATTTTTCCTTTTTTATATAAGTACATTCATAATATTCTCAATATCACCTTTTGGCCTACAAAACCTAAAATGTTTACTATCTGCCCCTTTATAGAAAAATGTTTGCTGACTTCTGCCCTAGAGTTCTGGGGAACTTCCTGAGGAAAAGATTCCAGAAATATTGGAAATAATTCTGTCGTCAGCAAGCCATTAATAAAGATTCTGTATTTGTTTTGTGTTTTTCCTTTTTCTTTCACTAAAATAGTAGGAATAATGTGCTGTAAATTTTAAATAACTCAAATTATTTTTTCTGTTGTCAAGCAATAGCAAAAGGATGTTAGGAATTCAAATATATATCATTAAAAGCTGGGAGGAAATGTCTGTAATTGAAGCCTTCTTGGAGAATATTTTAAAGAATAACAGCAACAAGAAAACAAAACAAAAAAACTTTTCCCTCCATGCTCAGATTTTTATGTGGATTTTGTCAGTAAAAAGGAGATCAGCTTTCATTTTACATGAGTGACTTGATACAATCTATTTTAAATACAAAATTATATTTTATTTAAATAATGCTATAGATAGGAATGTCTGAGGCACATTTAAGATACTACCTGGAGTGCCAGAACAAGCAGAGAGTTAGGGATGAAATGGATTTACATGAAAGTCACATAGAGATCACATAGACCACTGTCAGAATGGAAATAACATAGAGCTGTCCTCATTTGTCATGTATCTATAAACTAAAGCAAGCTTGTCTAGAATGATAGATTCATGGTTTCATTCTTTTTTTTTTTTTTTTTTGAAACAGATTCTTGCTCTGTTGCCCAGGCTGGAGTGCAGTGGTGCGATCTTGGCTTACTGAAACGTCCACCTCCCGGGTTCAAGCGATTCACCCGCCTCAGCCTCCCGAGTAGCTGGGATTACAGGCAAGCGCTACTGTGCCCAAATAATTTTTGTATTTTTAGTAGAGACAGAGGTCTCATTATGTTGGCCAAGCTGGTGTTGAACTCCTGACCTCAAATGATCCACTCTCCTCAGCCTCCCAAGTTCTGTGATTACACGTGTGAGCTGCTGCGCCTGGCCTCATTCACTTTTATTTAAGTTATGTGGCTGGAACTGCCCTGGGTACAGAGAGGGGAAGGAAAACATGATCAATACCTTTAATGATCTCACATTCTAGAGTGAGATTCCAAAAATGGAATAAGTGATGGTATTTCTATTCAGTAGATTTTTGTAAAAAAAAAAAAAAAAAGAATCAGCATACAATATAATGAAAAAAGAAAGGTTCTACTAGGTCTATGTTTGGGTTGTTAGAAAAGGCTGTAATCCCAGCACTTTGAGGGGCCGAGACGGGCGGATCACGAGGTCAGGAAATCGAGACCATCCTGGCTAACACGGTGAAACCCCGTCTCTACCAAAAATACAAAAAAAAACAAAAAACAAATAAACTAGCCGGGTGTAGTGGCGGGCGCCTGTAGTCCCAGCTACTCGGGAGGCTGAGGCAGGAGAATGGCGTGAACCCAGGAGGCGGAGCTTGCAGTGAGCAGAGATCGCACCACGGCACTCCAGCCTGGGCGACTGAGCAAGACTCCGTCTCAAAAAAAAAAAAAAAAAGAAAAGGCTTCATAGAAAAAATAGCGTTTTGGCTGGTTTTTAGAGATCAGTAGAAATCATTCAGAAAAAAAAAAGAGGAAAAATGGAATTACAGTCAGGGAATACAAAGTGTACAAAAATATAGAACCGTAAAAGAACATGTTTTTTCTATGTTCTGGAAGAGAGTTCTGTGTGTCTAGAGCATTTGTTATTTTCTGATTATGAATGATTAGGGAAGAAAGGATACAGGTGAAAATAGAAGTGCTTCTTTCACTTACGGAAAGATTGAAAAATACTCTTTTTTTATACTCCAACCATGAGTAAAATTTATTATTTCTCTCATTGGAAGAATAGATAGTAAAAGAGGACTTTTAATGGAAAGACAATTTTATAGCTATTTAAAGATCAACATATATTTCTAAGAGTGGTGACTGTTTCTAGAAACACTCAACTTTACAATGCATCTTTATTCTAGAGATTATTATTTTGAAACATTTATAAATTTCATATGTATCATACACTTTCCAGCAATTTTTTCCAATTTAAAACTCTGTGACATTTGTTGGAAGTATTTATGGTCTCATTTTATTAGATGAGAAAGCAGAGGCCCATAGAGTTTAATTGAATTACTTCAAAGGGTTTAACGTAACTCGAAAGAGAGATTTTTATCCCTCAGAACCAAACCTTAGCTCATCTGCTATTGTCAACCACACCCCTTTGAATCACCTTTAAAATCATTAACATTTTTTTGGAACTAGTCTCAATGGCTTATACCATCTGGACAGGGCAAATCAATTTAGATGAAATCAATTTGGAGATGTGTTTCAACTCAGTGGTACTGTGTTCTATTTGAAGCTATTTCTTGCTAATGAGTCTTTCCAGATCCTCAGCTAAAATCACATGCAAGTTTTTATTTGTGGATGTCATTTTCCTATATTTTGACAGCAGAAGAGAGAGAAGTTAGTAGAGCACTATGTTCATGACTGTAACTGAATCTCAGCTGTGGAGAGAAGAGAGTGACACTGACAAACAGCCCCAGGTGACAATGAGAGATATTCATGGCCTCAGGTTATCAGCAAGTTCTATAGAACCTTTACCATTTTAGACTCTGGTGAGGCTGATGGCTTGCTTGTATTTGTAATCCCCATGTCTCCAGTCAATCTTCAGTTAGAAGTGATTCTCCCAGTCTCAAGGAAATAATGAAAAGTAAAAAGGAAGAAATTAAAATGGAAGCAATATTGCATCCTGAAATCTAGATCTGAAAGGCTACAGTGGATATAGGCATGAACACAAAACAGTTTGAAAATATTCACAGCTGTTAATTTGTGGCTAATTATGCAAAAACAAGTATCACTGAGTTCCAATGAATTAAAAGATTTAGTGAATTTATTGTTTTTTTAAACCCCCATAAAGAGTCATGGTGGGGAGAATTTCTCCAACCATTTGTCCTAAGTTACTCTACAGTTCAAATTCATACAACCCTCTTTTTTTTTTTCCTCAGCTAACTCATTCTAATTAGTATGTAAGCTCTATCAGGACAAGGATAAATGTTGACAACGTAATTTTTGGAGATTTCTGTTTTGTAGACTGACACATCCTTAGTGGTTAGTACAATGCCTAGAATGTAAGCACTCAATAAATCTTAGCTATTCTTAGAAAGTTCCCCAAATCCTAATTATTGCAGAACTAGCATGTCCCATGTTTTTCAATTATTGTTTTCTGTCTCAGAGATTGGCAATGTGTGGTGTACTAGTCCATCCTCATGCTGCTAATAAAGACATACCTGAGACTGGGTAATCTGTAAAGGAAAGAGGTTTGTTTGACTTATAGTTCAGCACGGCTAGGGAAGCCTTATGAAACTTACAATCACGGCAGAAGGGGAAGCAATCACGTCCTTCTTCACACGGCAGCAGCAAGGAGAAGTAGAGTGAAGATGGAGAAAAGCCCTTTATAAAACCATCAGATCTTGTGAGAACTGACTCACTATCACAAGAACAGGATGGGGGAAACTTACCCCAAGATTCAATTATCTCCATCTGATCCCTCCCATAATATGTTAGGATTACGGGAACTACAAATCAAGATCAGATTTGGATGGGGACACAGCCAAACCATATCATGTGGTATGCAAGGTTCCTTCAGGGACTTCATGAAGTTAACACTCTTTTTGTAGTAACCCTAAAATATTGACCTTTTTCACTGTGTTGGACTTCACATTGATGTTGCAAAAGCAATCATGGGAACAACTGCAGAAACTTTGACATGAAACGAAGTGGTATGACTGGTCATTGTATTCTTCACCACAATGCCCTTGGAGTTAAAAAAGCCAGTTTCATTTAAGAATGCTCTCTATAAAACAGTAATTTTTAAATTGTACTGAAGCTTGATACTTGTGTACATGTTTACTCAATAGTCTCTTTGATGAAATGGAGGTGCACATAAAGCACTTGTACATAAGGAAGTATTAAGGCTGTCTCAAGGAAAAACACTTGTACAATCAGTTGAAATATGAGATCAATGGGCCACTTTTTCATGGAGCATCATTTTTACTTGAAAGGATGACTGTTAGATAAACTATTGCTATTCAGACTTGGATATTTGGCAGATGTTTTCTCAAAAATGACTGAAGTGAACCTGTTACCTCAAGGAAAATAACTGACACTTGTTGCCAATAATAATGTTTAATATTTCAAGCAAATATTAAAATTTTGGAAAACTTCTGTATACCTCCATGAGATTGATAGCTTCCTAATACTTGAAGAGTTTTCTGATGAGGTCAGTGGTGATAATAATAAAGGTGAATTTTAGTATGATATAATGAAATGTATCAATATTTGTATGATATGTATAACTTACTAAATGAATATTTTCCAAATAATTAATACCTGATGATACAAACTCATGCAAGAGTAAAAGTTTCATTGGAAGTGCAAGATATATCAATAGTGTTAATGTAACAGAGCACAAACAATTCATTGATACAATTACAGATTTCATATTTCAATTAAATTTTAAGAAACTACTACCTGTCAAGATTTGGGGAGGAGGGAGGGGGGAAGGAGTGCATTGGGAGTTATACCTGATGTAAATGACGAGTTGATGGGTGCTGACGAGTTGATGGGTGCAGCACACCAACATGGCACAAGTATACATATGTAACAAACCTGCACGTTATGCACATGTACCCTAGAACTTAAAGTATAATAATAATAAAAAAAGATCTGGTGAAAAAGAGTTCTTGAGAATGGCTAGTTTTCACCAGGGAGCCAAAAAAAAAGAAAGCAAGAGAGCAACTCAGATGGAGCTGGAGGCCATTATTTTAAGTGAAGCAACACAGGAATGGAAAACCAAAAACTGTATGTTCTCACTTATAACTGGGAACTAAGCTATGAGTATGCAAAGGTATGCAGAGTGATATAATGGACTTTAGAGGCACAGAAGAGGGAGGTTGGGAAGGGAGCTCAGGATTAAAAAAAAACAAAACTGCACATTAGGTACAATGTACACTACTCAGGTGACGGGTGCACTAAAATCCCAGAATTCATCATTATAAAATTCATTCATGAAACAAAAAACCACTCGTACTCCAAAAGCTATTGAAATGAAAAAAAGCAAGAGAAAAGCGTATGTAACTGCACAGAGATATGATAGAGCATAGTGTTTAAGGAATTCTATCTGGTTTCATGTTGCTATAACATAGAATGAGAACTGAGGAGGGACAGAAGGTGAAGCAGATCACCAAGGGTCATGCATAAAATGATAAGAAGTTAGATTTTGTCATGTGGTTAATATGGAAGAACTGGAATTTGTACAATATCTCATCTTGGAAATGTGGGCTATAGATTTTATTCTGGAAAGCAACTACCAGGCTGTTGCAATACTTCAGGCAAAAGATTTTTAGTGCCTGGAATAAAGCAGTGGTAATGGATGATGAAAAGTAGAAGACTATTGCAAGATTTATTTCAGATTTGAAATCAATTTGTTAGTGTCCTCTTTGATTTCACTGAGCAGTGGTTTGTAGGTCTCCTTGAAGAGGTCCTTTACATCCCTTGTAAGTTGGATTCCTAGGTATTTTATTCTCTTTGAAGCAATTGTGAATGGAAGTTCATTCATGATTTGGCTCTCTGTTTGTCTGTTACTGGTGTATAAGAATGCTTGTGATTTTTGCACATTAATTTTGTATCCTGAGACTTTGCTGAAGTTGCTTATCAGCTTAAGGAGATTTTGGGCTGAGACAATGGGGTTTTCTAAATATACAATCATGTCATCTGCAAACAGGGACAATTTGACTTCTTCTTTTCCTAACTGGATACCCTTGATTTCTTTCTCTTGCCTGATTGCCCTAGCCAGAACTTCCAACACTATGTTGAATAGGAGCGGTGAGAGAGGGCATCCCTGTCTTGTGCCAGTTTTCAAAGGGAATTTTTCCAGTTTTTGCCCATTCAGTATGATATTGGCTGTGAGTTTGAAATCAAGATAAATAACTTGGAGATTAAATATTATTAATGTGAAAGGAGAACAGGTCTAAAATGACTCCTAGTTTTCATAATTAGTGGCTAGAGAGATTATAGAATTAGTTTCTCTCTAGTCACTAACTCTGAAAGCTTTTAAGTACAAACTCTATTTAATAGATATAGTGCTGTTAAGGGTATCTATTTTTGAGTGAGCTTTGTGAATTCATGCCTTTCAATGATGTTTTCATTTCATGGAAGTTGTAGAATTTATTGGCATAAAGTTTTTATATTCATTTAATTAATTATTTTTGAGACAGGGCCTTGTTATGTCACTCAGACTGGAGTGCAGGGGTGTAATCATGGCTCACTGCAGCCTTAAACTCTTTGGCTCAAGTGACCCTCTTGCCTATCCTCATGAATAAATGGAACTAAAGACATGCAATAATACACTCAGTTAATTTTTAAATTTTTTGAAGAGATGACGTCTCCCTATGTTGCCCAGGCTGGGCTTGAACTCTTAGGCTCAAGCAATCCTCATGCCTTAGCCTCCCAAAGTGCTGAGATTACAGGTGTGAGTCACTGCACCAGGCCAAGTTGTTCTTTTAGTATCTTTAGAGTCAGTGAGAAGGTCACCTCTTTTATTCCTAAATAAGTAATTTGTGTGTTCTCTCTTTCTACTCCCATCTTTCCTTCTAGGACTCCAATTACACATATATTCAGTCATTTAAAATTGTTTCATAGCTCATCGATGCTCTTTTCTCATCCTCATTTCCTTCCTTGCTTCCTCCCTTCCTTCTTTTTTGATAATAGCTAACATTTATTGAACCTTTACAATATAACAAACACTGCTTTATGTGACAAACATATACTAAATCATTTTATACTCAAAACAAATCTTTAAGTACTACTATTATCCTTATTTTATATAGTTGAAACTGAGGCACATATAGTTGAAGTAATTTGCTCAAGGTTGTCTACCCATAACAGAGATGAATTTGAACCCAGTCAGTTTGGCTCTATAGTCCATGCTTTTAACCACCATGCTATGTAGCCTCTCTAGGAGGAATTAAATGTTTCTCTCTATGGAAAAACATGATCAAAAAAAGCATGCTTCAATATAATAATATGTTGTACAAATTTTTCACAACTTTCCATTATGCCCCTGATTTCTATTCATGAACTACTTCTAATGATGCTTTCTAACTTCTTTCTAATGGGCACATGCAACACATCTTTCTTAAGTTCTCAGCAGCATTCAACCACTCCCTCCTTCTTGAAAGAACTTATTTTTCCCTGGTATCTGAGGAACTAGTCCCTTGACAAATCTCTACCTCTCTGACAATTCACACACTCAATAAATATTTACTAAGTCATTTAATTTGTGTCATTCTTCAAGATACTAAAAGTAAGAGATTCAAACTTACTGCCCTTAGGAGAGTGCATTCTAGTGGAGAAGAAAGACAATAAAAAAGTAATATATAATTGCAAAACTTCAAATAATGTGAAAAGTAAAGGTAGAAAAATAAACATTGCTCCTCTCCATCACCATTCTACTGTGATTAGGTATGCTATTTTTTTTCAGATTTGTGTGTAAGGACATATACACACAGTGTGCACACACATAAATACACATATATGTACTCACATTTACTTAAAATGGATCTACATAAATACACTCAAAAATAAATTAGGACACACTTTTCTACAAAAATTTGGTTATATATACAACATAATTTTCTACAATGAACTGTAATCATTTATTCATGAATCATGAATACCTTTCATATACTCGGTGCATAGTTTTCTTATCCTTTAACCATGCTTATTGATGGGCATACAGTTAATGTCCAAATTTTTGAACACAAACAATGTTGCAACAGACATCTTTGTACATGAAGCTTTGGATGTTTATGCTACTATTTCCTTAGGATAGATCCCAGGAATTGGAACTCAGTTTTTGAAAAGTATGAACCAAATATCAACTGGGTTAATCTTGCTTTTTGTATCTCGATAAGTAGATAAGATGTATTCCATCTCTAATCATTGGAAAATCATAAGAATCTCACTCTCTTGTGGACATCCCTGCTTCTCAGCTCCTGTTTCCTGTGAATTAGTTTATGAATAATCTTGCCATCCAACAAATGGGGTCCCTCTCCTGTACCACATTGTATGTGCCAAATGTAGAACTCTGCTTTTCTCTGTCGATTTTATATAAAAAGAAAACCCTCAAATAAGACACTTCCTCTTTTAAATTCTGATTATTGGATTTTTGGTTTGTTATTTATAGAATTGTTGAGGGCTGGCAGACCTTTATATCTAATGTTGGCTATAGCCAATGTTTGGTCTTTCCTTGCCATATGTAATTAACAAATAAGAGAAGTGTGTTCTTTCAAGAACGGTGTGTGCACACTTGTATGTATGTGTGTGTGTGTGTGTGTGTGTGTGTGTGTGAGATAACTTTATTCAAGATTTGAGGAGTTAAAATAAGTTTTGCATTTAAGAAACATGAAATACCCAAAACTTACTATGATAATTCACATTTTTAAAAGTCTTTGATCGCTGTGCCAAGAAGCAAGGGTCTTCTTCCCCTATCCCCATCCCTTCTGTAATTGATTTCTCTTCCCTCAATCCTGTTTCCCAGAAGTGAGGAAAATTTAATTCTTCCTGGTTTTGTGTGCAGACATATTTTAATTTCTTCAGCCTTACTTCCCAAACTCTGTTTTGTTTTTAACATTTTAAAGATCTTTGTTATTACCTTGAAAGTAAACTTTCAAAAAGTCTCGCATGTTTAAGTTTATTAATAACACCTGTCCTCTTTCACACTATTTGTCTAGGAAGAAAAAGGGGATTTTTATTCCTTCAAGTGCACATATTTACAATTTTGATACACATTGTCAAATTGCCCTATAAATAATGGCAGTACTATTTTGTACTGTCAAGAGTTATGAGAATGTTGATTCTTCAAGGCCCTTACTAATTGGATATTACTGATATCACTCTTGTTGTTGTTTTTGCCAATTTGTTGAAAAGGAAATGGTATTTCATTGTTTTCTTATTTTGCATTTTGACAACTGGTGAGGTTGAATAAATTTTTTCAAGTAGTTATTGAATTTTGCCATTTCTACTGTGCATTGTCAGTAAATATACTTTGGTCACATTTCTAATTGGGTATTTGATTTTTTAAATGTGAATGTGGAGTTCTTTATATATTTTGAATTATAATACTTTACTTCTGTAAATGATATCTCTCAGACCCCTAGGTCAGTCTCTCTTGTGTCCATTATTTTGCATTTCTTTCATGGTGTCTTTTGTAATACAGATATTTTATCTTCTTATGTAATTATATCTATTAATCTTTTCCTATATAGCTTCTGGATTTGGTTTCTTTCTTAGTAAGGTCTTTCCCATCCCAATATTATTTTTATTTTTAATTGCCAAGTAAATATTGTATAAATTTATGTTGTGCAACATGATGTTTTGAAAAATGTATGCATTGTGGAATGGCTACATCACGGTATTTAACATACGCATTACATCTCATTCTTATCATTTTATTTTATTGAAACAGTGTCTTGATGTCACCCAAGCAAGAGTGCAGTGGTGCAGTCACAGCTCACTGGAGACTTGACCTCCCTAGCTCAAGTGATCCTCACACCTCAGTCTCCTGAGTAGCTGGGAGTGTAAACGTATGCCACCATGCCCAGAAAATTGTTATTATATTATTATTATTATTTTTTCTAGAGACAGGTTCTCTCTATGTTGTCAGGGCTGGTCTCAAACTCCTGGCCTCCAATGATCCTTCCATCTCAGCCTCCCAAAGTTCTGGGATTACAGGCATGAGCCACGACACTCAGCCTTATCACTTTTTATTGTGGTGAGAACACTTAAAATCTACTCTCAGCAGTTTTCAAGTAAACTTTATATTGTTATTAACTATAGTCACCATAATGTACAATAGAGCTCTTGAAATTATTCCTCCTGAGTTTTATTTTATTTTTAATTTTTTAATCACCAATTCATCTAGATTTTACTTTTATATATGATGTGATGTGGGGGTGTGTTCCACATTTACTGGTTTATAAATAAATTTACAATTTTGTCAATACACTGTTGAATTGTCTATGTTTTCAACAGTGATTTTAAATGCTGCCTTATTTTGTATAAGAATACAAACACAGAGACATGCATATATACACATGGGCCTGTCTGGAGTCTATATTCTTTTCTTTAGAAATACATGTCTTGACGTGAACTGATATTACATTATTTTAATCATTAAAATTTTAGAATGGATTTGAAAACTGGCAGAAGAGTGCCTCTGTAATTTTTTTTTTTTTTTTTACAAATTTCACAGTTAGTATGCATTTGATCATCTAGATGAACTTTAGAATCACCTAAATCTCATTAAGATGTTGATTCAATTTTTGCATTAAATCCATAGATTAACCTGGGGAGAACTGACTCAAAAATACTGATTATTTGTTTTCTAGAGGATGGTACTTTTATCCATTTATTCAAACTTCTTATGTCTCTCAGTAAAGCTTTATTATCTTCTTCTTATAGGTCTTAGATCATATGTTTATTTTTACTTTTTAAAAAGTTGTTAAGGGGTGACATCTTTTTCCCTTTTTTAATTGGCTAAAATTGTTATATAAAAACATTAATGGTTCTTATACATTAATCTTTTCATACAGACATTTTATTAGATTTTCTTATTAGTCCTAAAGATTTACATTTTATTCTATTACATCTTGTAAGTAGAAAATCAAATAAGCCACAAATGATAAGAATTATTTTCTTCCTATACTTATAACTTTTTCTTATTTGTACTGTATAATTAGATTTGTTAGGAATTCTACATCCATGTTGAATAATACTTGTGTTATCAGGCATCCTTGTGTTGTTCCTGACTTTACTTGGATTGTCTTCAGTGTTTCACTAGAAAATAAAATGTTGATTTCTTATTTTTGATGCCTATGTATTAAATTGAAAACATATCCTTCTATTTCTAAGCTACATATAATTTTTAATTATTTTCTTTTTTCTGTTAGAAATTGTTTTTGTTTTCCATTTTATTGTTATGTCAGCATTAGTTTAGATGGTCATATAATTTTTTTTGACCTATCAATTATATTTTTCCTACAGTTAAACCACCATTGCAATATTAGAATTTTTTCTCTACTTGTTCATAATATATTCTTGAAGACTTTTCTGAAATTATTTTGCTAATATTTTAGTTATTTTGACATCTATGGTCATATGTGAAATCAGTATATATACTCTTTAATTTTTAAAATATTGTTGATTTAATATCAATGTTATTCCAGCCTTTATGCACTAAAGAAGTTTTTTTTTTAAGGCTCCATCAGGTTCCAGCTGTATGACATTGGTTATGTTGCTTAATCTCTTCTGCTTCAAGTTTATCTTCTTATATTTTTCCCTGAAATATAGTAAATTTCAGTTTTCAGTTTTCAAAATTTCACCTGTGGCCTTTGGGGGAATATAGATTTTCCTCACTTTTAAACTTTTTCTTTGGTCATTGAGCTCTTAATATTGTCTCCTCTACTAAGACAATTTTTTTCAATTCTAATTTTCCAGAAGGTGGCTCATTTCGTCAAAATTTACAAATTTATTTCTAAAACTCTTTTACATCTTGAAAACAGTTTCTCTTTTATATGTATAGCTATGACATTTTATCATTCTTAAATGTTTTGTGTTTGTTTTTTGGTGAGAATTTCCAAATAGCTGTTCATTTTTATTCTTATTTCTAAAAATCTGTTTTATGTATTTATTAAGTATTCTAATTTTTGTTTCATAATTTTTGTATTTTTATATTAATGTATTTCAGAATATTGTTTTCTTGTCTCTTGAGATAAATTTGCAATTAATATATTTTTATGTGACTCGTTTTCAATAAAAGCAATTAAGGTTATACATATTCTTCTTGCAACCACTTTGTTTTAAGACTACGACTTTGAGAGGCAATGATTTCTTGCTTTCTTTATGTCTAGGTTTTCTGTATATCAGTTTTGATTTATTCTTAAAGTAAGTTAACTAGAACAGTTTTATAAACATTTTAAGTCATCTTCTGTGTTATTTTGATTTTTTCTAGTTGATTCCCTGAAGTTGAAAAAAGTAAAATAATCTGTATGTTTTTTGCTTTTGTATTTTATTGAGTTATTCTTTCTGAGTTAGTGCATGATAAATATCATATTTTATGAGTGCTATGTGGAATTTTTAACCCATGATATTTTCCCATACTAGAATTAATTCAAAGAGAAATACATGTTATGAGCTTCGATACAGTAGCTTGCAGCAAACCAATGCTCCTGATGATAACAAAGAGAAAATCTAGATAAAATTCAAGATCTGTTTTGAAGGTCTCAAGATAGTTTTAAAGACAACTAGAATTTCAAGGTCCAGATGCTAAAGAGAAGGAAAGGTAATGGAACTAAACCCAAGATTTTACCTATTGTTTTTCCCCTTGGTCCATTTGCTGATTCATAGTCCCAAGAAAGAGGCAGGGAAGCAAGGATAGCTTTAGTTAATATCAAAGAATGGCAGGACAGATATTGAACTTCTGATATTCAAATGAATCATAACATGAGGGGATAAGATCCCAAAGAGAAGGAAAGCACAAATGCTTCAGTTAAATACTTGATGCCATTTTTCTCCTCGAGCCCTTTTCTCACTAAGTTGCACAGGGCAAGATGGTCAGAAATCAAGTCGAAAACAGCTGAAGAGCAAAGTGGAGTTTTTTGCAGTTTCATGACCTGGGAACAAAAATTTGGAGTTCAGGATACCTTAAGAACTAGCATAGCTGGGAGGCTCTACAGCCTCTGATTTAAACCATGAAGTTTTAAAGTCTAGGATTGGAGGCAAAATGGAAGAAGGAATTTATAGAGACTGCAAACTAGTCTTGGATCATTTCACTGCAGGATTAGATACACATGACTTGCCTCTTTGCAGCCTGGGTAAGAGATAGAGTTAATCTGCTCTGGAGAAAGATAATCGAATTGAGAGCTTCCATAATTTTTCATAGACACTGCCTGGCACTCAATAAAAAATTAACCAGCATAACAAAAATAAACTTCAAAAGAAGAGAATCTGGACAACAGAAAAAGACCCACTTGGAATCTGCCTGTTTAGTTGTCAGATTTTGACTTTAAAATTGTTGTCATCAATATCTTCAAGAAAATAGTTAGCAAAAGAGTAGCTTTAAATTTTCCCAAATGAACCAAATGCATTAAACCCTAATTCAAAAATTGTGATGCACCTCAGGCAGAATAATATAAAAAGAAGCCACGCATAGACATATTACAATAAAACTGCTTAAAACTAATGTGAAAGAGAAAATCTTTAAAAACAATCTAGAAAATAAGACTCACCACATTCAAAACAACATCAATTAAAGAGAAAACAGAAAAGCACTACTGAGTAATTAAAGAAAACCTAAATAAGGTAAAATAAAAGGACAAACCAGGCTAATGAACTGGAAATCTCAGTATTATAAATATGTCAATTCTCCTCAAATTTATCTGTAGGATTATGCAAGCCTCCCAAAAAATCAGCCAGTTTCTGTGTATGTATGTTTGCATGTAATTTGACAAATTCATTTTGAATTTTATAAGGAACTGTAATAGAAGAGCCAAGACAATCTTAAAGAACAAGATGAAAACTAGAGGATTTATATTACCAGACTTATACCAACAAATATTCAGATATTTATTTTAAAGCTACAGTAATTATGACACTATAAATTGTGCATAAATAGACTAATAGAACAATGAGCATGACAGAGAGTTCAGAAATAGAGTCACATGATCAAAACTCCACTAAAATTCAGTGGAGAAAGAATACATCTTTTAATAAAGAGTGTGGGATTAATTAGATATCTAAATGAAACCTTGATCTCTCCCTCTCACTACATAAATATATCAATTCAAAACGTATTGTGACATAAACATAAAAGGTAAGACTAAAGGTTAAGAAAGAAACCTTTTAAAGCTTGGAGTCAGCAAAGATTTCCTAAACCAGTATACAAAAAGTAATGTCCATGAAGAAAATAAATCATAAATTGGACCACATTAAAATTAAAAATATCTTTTTATCAGAAGACATAAAAAAGTGAAAGGAAAGCAATAAAGTGAGAAAAGAAATTTTAAAGTTTTTGTACAACAAAGGACATGCATCCAGAGCAATAAGTAAAGTAAAGGGAGACTCAAGAGAAATAGAAAAGGCAAAAGACTTAAATAGGTTCTTCCTCTCCCACCGAAAAAAGAATATTCAAGTGGAAAATATACATATAAAAGATCAACAGGACAATGCAAATGAAAACCACAATGAGTTACTACTACACATTCACTACAATGAATACTTTTAAATAACTAAAAATACTATGTGGTGGAAAGGACATGGAGCAATTGCAACTTTCATACACTATTGATGAAAGTGTAAATAGGCACAAATATTTTGGAAAAAAATGGTAATATTGGTTAAAGCTGAGCATATGTTGATCATATAATCCAACAATTTCTACTTCTAGGTACATTCCCAAGAAAAATGAGTGCATATATTCACCAGATACACATAGAAGTATGTGTTTAGTTGCTTTGCACAGAATATCCCCAAACTAAAAATAATCCAAATATTTATCAACAGTAAAATGGATAGTGTGTTCATATAAGGTATTATTACACAGTAATAAAAAATGGAAAAAATCATTGCTACCTGAAACAGTAAGGATGAATTGCAGAAACCATGTTTACCAAAAGATGCTGAACACAAGGAATAAGTACTGTAAGACTACAGTTCTATAAAATTTAACAAACATGGCTGGGCGCAGTGGCTCAAGCCTGTAATCCCAGCACTTTGGGAGGCCGAGACGGGCGGATCACGAGGTCAGGAGATCGAGACCATCCTGGCTAACACGGTGAAACCCCGTCTCTACTAAAAAAATACAAAAAACTAGCCGGGCGAGGTGGCGGGCACCTGTAGTCCCAGCTACTCGGGAGGCTGAGGCAGGAGAATGGCGTGAACCTGGGAGGCGGAGCTTGCAGTGAGCTGAGATCTGACCACTGCACTCCAGCCTGGGTGACAGAGCAAGACTCCCTTTCAAAAAAAAAAAAAAAAAAAAAAATTTAACAAACACCTAACAGATATTGTATGGTGTTAAAAGTCTGGATAATGGTTATCGTTGATGGGGGAAAGTAACTGGAGGGAGACATGAAGTAGGCTACTGTTGAGTTAATCATGTTCTTTGAAATAGGTTAAGTAATCAGATAGCACCTACATTAGAAGAACATTTTATTTTTGAAGGTGAAGGTATTATTCATCTGAGTGTTAGACGCTTAACATGATGAGCTGGTAGGAGCATGTTTGAAAATTTATGAAAAGCATAAAAAGATATCCAAGATTAGGAAAATCCAGTTCCAAAGAATACATAGTCTAACTGCATCAATTTTTGAGAATTCAAATTATTTTGAAAAGTTTTGGCTCATTGCTGATGAATTCTATCAAAATATATGTAGATTTTTAAATATTCTTTATGTAATATATGGAAATAAACATTTTAATATCTCTTTAGGCACCTATACTGCATATCTGAGCATATGTGAGTTGGTTTGGAGTGCCACATTTTTAATGGTGAGTATCGATACATAGATATGTTTAAAAATTCTGTGAAGACAATATAAAAGTTATTGGTATATTGTCATTTTTTGAAATAATAATATATTTGAACTCACATGGAGCATTAATTTGAACTTTACTTCATGTTATTCATTTATTCATACAGAAAATATTTATTAAGCAGCTATTATACAATTATATAATGAAGGAAATTAAAATATTTTACTCCAAAATACATTTCTTTGACATATCTCGAAATGGCTTCTGCTTGGCCATCCTGACAGAAGTGGCCTTGCAAAGCTGTCTTGAGTGGGGAAAAATTTGCATTTGTAGAGAATTCCCATTAATGCAGCCATTTCCCTCTCCCTCTTATATAACTTTTTCAAGATCCAGAAGACATTGAGTTCGACACCTTTAAAAGTCTGAAAATAAATATTTACCATCTACATTATCTCTGAGAGAGGCTTCATCTACATATTAAGACCATCTTTGCTAGTCAAGCTTCTTCCTCTCTTTCTCTCTTAACCTATCTTGCCACTAAACCTGATTTACCAACATAACCTGTTTCTGGCCATGCTCTGAATCTGCATTCTTTACTGTGTCCTCGGGATACTAGGTAAATTTCTGTATGTCATTGGGAAGTTGAGTCTTTAGTCTGAAGCTACTGTGTGTATGCATTATATACACCTGTATGCCTTTTCTCCTATTCATCAATCTGCCTCATATCAGTGATTTTTAGCAAACCTTTAAGAGACCAAGAGCCTATGGTACCCACAATAACATGCTTGGCAACAGGAAGAAGGTACAATACCTTCCTCCCAGAATTTTCTTTTAGTTTGGTGTTAGAGAAGCAAACATGAGAGAAGTATAGTATACTAGTTAATAGAATGATGTCTGGAGTCAAATTGTTTGTGTTAAAAGCTTCTCTGTTTGCTAACTGTGTTACTTTGAACAATATTCTTAACCTCTTTGTGCCTATTTCAAAATCTTAAAATGGGGAAAATAATATGCTAACTTACAGGGTCATTATCTTACTAGGAAGTACAGGGATCCTTGGTTCTTGTTCTGCTTAGGAGAAAGAATTCAGCCAAGAGACCAATTAATAAAATAAGCAAAAGATCTATTAAGGAAATAAGAGTACACTCCAAGAGAGGACTGGGCTGACCTGGCTGGGAGCAGACCCAAGAATTCTTCATTGTGGTTTTCGTTATGTTGGACTGTTTCTTTAAGTTCCCTCCTCTTTCTTAAGTCTCTGCCTTTGTCTTTGTATAGTTTCCCACTTCTGTCTTAAGTCTCTGCCTTTGTCTCCATGTAGTTGTTTCTGCTCAGGTTTGTGAGATTCTCCCTTACTGTCAGTTGATGTGTGTATGTGGGCC
Organism: Colobus angolensis palliatus; assembly: GCF_000951035.1. NCBI lineage: Eukaryota > Metazoa > Chordata > Mammalia > Primates > Cercopithecidae > Colobus > Colobus angolensis. Next base: position 1,963,779 of record NW_012114722.1, on the reverse strand, counting down.
CAGTGATCAATACAAACTCTACCTAATGGTGGTGTTCCTCATGACCACCACCCCTGAGGGTCATAAAGCTGTTAAATCTGTACTTATTTTGCTTGCGAATCTCTTAGGAGTTTTCCCTTTGTCCTTTTCCCCTCTTATCAGCATGTGGCTAGCTACATTCTGACAGGTTAACTGCAGAGTGAGCAACTACTGAGCATTCTAAGGGCCATTTCTGGGTGTTCCTTTCTGCGTACGTATTTCCCTTCCTGTCTGCTTATATTTTGCATGTATGTTTTAGGTGGTCTCTAGAGCATGAGATTTTCCAGAGCTTTCTCCTTCAGGGACTCCCTTTCCTGTTCATGTTTAACTATCTATCTTCTCCAAAATTCCCCCTCAAAAGTTTGAGACCCTAAAAACTTCTGAATCTAGGAGTATCTTGGGTCTGCTGTAACTACTTCCTGCTGATATGAAATTAAGAACTTATCAGGGTCTCCTTCTCTTGCCCTCTGTCAGGAGCCCCTCCATGTTTTCCTCGAACCTTTTCCTGCATTCAAGGGTGAGGTGTTTACATAGGTTTTGGGGCCTCCAAGTATAATATGTTATATCCTTGCTGTAATCTCATTTGGTGACTGGTAGCCTGAATACAGGAAGAAGTAAATTTAGTTAATAAATTGACCAAGCAAAGGCCTAAGAGGAGAAGAAGGCACACTGTGGAGAGTGGGCCCAGAGGAGGACAGAATCAACTGAGGATGTTCCATTTCCCTGAGAATGGGCCTGAAGCTGCCTATAGATGTTTTACTTTTTCTCGTAGCTGTTGAATGTTGTCCTGTATGATTTCTAACTGGTTAACATTCTTCTTTGAGCATAGCACAGGTTCCTCCCTGGGCTGAGGTGCTGATGTCTAAGGCATGTTGGTTTTGGAGGCCCATCCCTGATAGGAAATTAAGTTGCTGGTCAAGCCATTGGACAACAAATGGCTTTGGTTGTCTCTTCAAGAGCCTGTCCTGGCTCATGGGATAAGATGGCATGCGTTTGCTGAAATGTTAAAATTCCTACACTCCTTTCTTATTTTAGTTACTCCAGTTCTTAATCCCAGAGCTGTAAGTAAGGGAAGGAAGACTATGACCACACTTTGAGATGTGGACTTGGATGGAAGGGGGATAGGTACTGATTGATGTTGGTCTAGGGGGGACGCATCAGGGGAAAGATAAATTAATGAGCAAGTTCCCCTTCAATTGTTAGAGAGGAATAGGTAAGTCTGACTTTTTATAGCATAGCCAAGGGCATAGCTAACTCCACATGTCCCCAGGCCTTGCCAAGAATTTAATTACTCTAAAGCAGGCAACTTGAATAATTATCAAAAGTCATAGAAACAGTTTATGACCTAGGTAACATTATCTGTTTGATGTTTTTGGGCCTGAAAACTCTGAGATGAGGAGGGAGAAGCCGTTTACTTATCTTTGTGTTTGAAGAGAAACTTCAGGTCTTCCAATGGCTCAGAAGAATAACTGGGTGTTGGTTCTTTTCCTGTTCTTTGGAGCCTTCCCAGGGTTTTATTTGGGAGTGATATAAGCAACTAGAAATGTCAGGAACTTTGATAGCTGTTGGGGTGGAAAGTAAGACAGTAAAAGGACCCTTCCATAAGGGGGTTAGCTGAGACCCAGGTGACCAGTCTCTCCAGGTTTTAATGAGGACTTATGACCCTGGCAGGTATATGAGTTCTTGGTTGTTGAAGGGGTCACTAGCCAGCAGTACTCTTTGTGTATATATTCAGTTAGTTCTAGGTATGAAATTCTCAGTCTTAGCTTTGGATGCTTTGTATCCTCTTTTGCTAGAAACTTTAAGGTTTGTATTTCATGTTGTTGTACAAGCTCTGTGGTCGGCGGGGCAAAGGGGTAGGTTATATATATACTGTAGAAGTTGTGTCTCCTCAAGAATAGCTTGGTTAGATTTCTCGCTAGGGGTTTGTGGATGTGTGGGCTGTCTCTAAGACCTGAGGTAGGAATGTCTGGATTGAAGTAATTGGTTAAAGGTTTAGGCAGCTTTCCCCGGGAGAAATAAGGCCATTAGGGGGAAAGATGAATCCAGAGATTGGGTAAATATTAAGCAGGCACCCACGTTGGAAAGTACGTTCTTTCCCAAAAGGGGTGTGGGGCATTCAGACATTTCCAGAGTCTGCTGGGAGAATAGTAATTGGTACCATATCCAATATAAAGTGGGTGTGAATCTTTATTGGGGGATGCTATTTTCCCCCATCACCTAACTAGATTTGGAGGAAAGTTGCCCAAAGAAGGTTAGCACAAACTTGGTGGCTCTTGTATTTTTTTTTTTTTTTTAAATTATAGTCCTACCTGCCACTTCCAGAGTTGCCCTTGGCTGTATTCCTTTAATGATTATGTCTGATCTGGGAACTGGCTGTAGTGGAGGGCCCCTTCTGCGCAAGGCCATCACTAGATGGGGGATCCAATGAGGAAGTCTTTTAGCTCCCGGGACAATCCTTCCTCCAGTGGCTGAGCTTATGGCAAAGGGGCCAGTTCATGTAGGGCTTTCTCCCAGTTGGGCAGTTCCTTCTTCAGTGACCCAGTCTTTAGCACTGATGGCAGTTATTTGGGAGGGTATTTTTATGGCAGCCTGGTGGGGTCTGGAAGACTTGTAAAGTAGCCAGTAGTTGAGCCTGCCTCCTCCTGTCTCTTTGTTTTTCTCTCTTGTTGACCCTGTCTTCCTCATCCTGATCCCAGTTATAAAAGATCAATGAAGCTAATTTGAGGATTTCTGGCATAGAGGCACTGGGTCTTAAGGCTGACTTTTGCAGTTTTCTCCTAATGTCTGGGGTGACTTGGGTGAAGAAATGGTCCTTTAGGACTAGTTGTCCCTCTGGGAATTCTGAGTTTAAGTTGGTGTGCTTAATAAGGGTTTCCTGTAGCCTTTTGAGAAAGGCTATAGGATTTTCTTTTGGCCCCTAGTTTATGGTGGCTAAGCATAGCTAGGACAGAGGGATCTGCCTTACAAGCTTTACAAAGATTAGTGTCTTTCCTCAAAGCCATGAAGGTTTATAAATAGGGGAGCTCTGACTATTTGCCCTGATGGCAGCAGAAAAAGTCCAGCTGGAGGATGATATTAAAATTTGTACTTTTGTTCTCCAGCCAGATTTCCTCTGGTTTTATAAAGGAAAAATAGTTTTTTTTTTTCACTTTCAGGTTTGAGGGTTGAATTTATCTCAATTTTTAAAGATGCATCTCCGAAGGGGTGAATCTTGGGGTACGGAAGTCTGTTTATCCATTTTAAAGAGAAGACAAAGGAGAACTGTAGGATGAAAGAGGTGTCTCCCTGTCCATTCCTACAATGACTTATGAAGTCCAAGTCACCAGACCAAGGAAGGCAAAATGCCCCTCACCTTGCACCTAGGGAGCTCTGGATTTGGTTGATTCTTACTGTGTGCTCTTTTTGTCTCTGCATACTCTCTTTTAATCAGAAAGATTTCCCCAGTCTCCTTTTGGTTAACATTTTACTGGTGACATCTTTCTTGCCTCTATTCCAGGCAAGGGGGCAGAGTAGTATCTGGTACAGGAGTAATTTTGTTGCCTTTTATATTCTCAGTGATCCTGGCCCTTTAAGAAGTCCAATAGTTGTACCTCCGCCAAAGCTTGAAGAGAAGAGACCTCCACATAGAGTTGTTTTAGTCTATAATGACATTTAGATAAATGGTGTAGATGGTTTGAGGAGTCAGGAAAAATTTGAAACCTTCCCCTGTTTTGAGGAGGCTCCTTAGGGCTTATGCCGCAAAGATGCTTGAGAAGACATGGTAATTCCTAGGTCCCAGGCTAAGTGGGCTAGGGTCTTGACTCCAGTCTTTTATATAATTACATAAATGGCAAGGGGAGCCCAGGAACATTTTCTGTTGATTTGTTTAATAAAAAGCAAAAAATGCTTTAGGGTTTCAGAGTTTGATAATAATGGTCTTAAGAGACAGAGGAAGAACATCCCATTGGCCCATAAGGAACTCCAGTTGTAAAGAGAGACAGAGGGAAGAGAAGGTGGGGGCCACAAATGGCTACCTGGAGGAGCCAGATGCTCACTTGAGACGCTAAAGCATAATGTGTTTATTAAGGGTGGCCAGGCTAGAAAGGACTGGTAATAAATGAGGGATGCTTTAAGTGGTTGCAGGAGGAATCAGAGGAGCAGATCCTGCTAGGGGGCTAAGCATGAAGAAGGAATTCAAAGAAACCTTGTGGAGAACAAAGACACAGTAGGAAGTAAGCTAATTTGTGAGATTAACTGTCCATGGGGACATGCCTCCTTTCTATGGTTGCTAGCACCCACTCAGGGGAGAGAAGGGGGTAAAATGCAATGAAAGGAAAGTTTAACAGTGAAATTATTGGAGGATAACCATTTTATACTATTATTTATTTATTTATTTATTTATTTATTTATTTATTTATTTTTATTTCAATAGTTTTTGGGGAACAGGTGGTGTTTGGTTGCATAGAAAAATTTGTTAGTGATAATTTCTGGAATTTTGGTGTGTCCATCAGCCAAGCAGTGTACACTGTACCCAATGTATACTATTTTATTCCTCACTCACTTCCCATCCTTCCCCCCAAAATTCTCAAAGTCCATTATGTAATTCTTAAGCCTTTGCATCCTCATAGCTTAGCTCCCACTTATAAGTGAGATTATAGGATGTTTGGTTTCCCAGTCCTGAGTTACTTCACTTAGAATAATGGTCTCCTACTCCATCCAGGTTGCTGTGAATGCCATTAGTGACGCTGGTTCCATATTTTTTCAGTTGCGAATTTTGTTGCTAAAAGCGTGCATGTGCAAGTGTCTTTTTCATATAATGACTTTTTTTCCTCTGGGTAGACACCAAGTAGTGGAATTGCTGGATCAAATGGTAGTTCTACTTTTAGTTCCTTAAGGAATCTCCATGCTCTTTCCCACAGTGGTTATACTAGTTTACATTCCAACCAGCAGTGTAAAAGTGTTCCCTTTTCACCACCTCCATGCTAACATCTGTTATTTTTTGATATTTTAATTATGGCCGTTCTTGCAGGAGTAAAGTGGTTTCTCATTGTGGTTTCGATTTGCATTTTCCTAATGATTAGTGATGTTGAGAATTTTTGCATGTTTTTTGGCCATTTGTATATATATTTTTTTGTGAATTGTTTATTCATGTCTTTTGCCCACTTTTGTTGAGTGTATTATTTTTCTTGCTGATTTGTTGGTATTCCTTGTAAATTTTGGATATTAGTTCTTTGTCAGGTGTGTAGTTTGCAAATATTATTTCTCACTGTGTGGGTTGTCTGTTTACTCTGCTGATTATTTCTTCTGATGTGCAGAAACCTTTTAGTTTAATTAGGTCCCATCTATGTATCTTTGTTTTTGTTGCGTTTGCTTTTGTGTTCTTGGTCATGAACTCTTTGCCTAAGCCAATGTCTAGAAGAGGTTTGCCAAAGTTATCTTCTAGAATTTTAATGGTGTCAGGTCTTAGACTTAAGTCTTTGATCCATCTTGTGTTAATTTTTGTATAAGGTGAGAGATGAGGATCCAGCTTCATTCTTCTACATGGGGCTTTCCAATGATCCCAGCATCATTTGTTGGATAGGGTGTCCTTTCCCCATTTTATGTGTTTGATTCCTTTGTTGAAGATCAGTTGGCTGTAAGTATTTGCCTTTATTTCTGGGTTCTCTATTCTCTTCCATTTGTCCAGATGCCTATTTTTATACCAGTACCATGCTGTTTTGGTAACTATAACCTTGTAGTGTAGTTTGAAGTCAGGTAGCATGATGTCTCCAGATTTATTCTTTTTGCTTAGCCTTACTTTGGCGATGTGGGCTCTCTTTTGGTTCCATATGAATTTTATGATTTTCTTTTCTAGTTCTGTGAAGAATGATGATGGTATTTTGATGGGAATTGCATTTAATTTGTAGATTGCTTTTGGAAGTATAGTCATTTTCAAAATATTGATTCTACTTATCCATGAGCATGGGATATGTTTCCATTTGTTTGTGTTGTGGATAACTTCATTCCACAGTGATGTTTTGTAGATTTTCCTGTAGGGATCTTTCACCTCCTTGGTTAGGTATAGTCTTAAGTAGTTTATTTTTTATGAGCTGTTGTAAGAGGAATTGAGTTCTTGATTTGATTCTCAGCCTAGTTGTTGTTGATGTGTAGCAGTGCTACTGAATTGTGTACATTGATTTTGTATCCTGAAACTCTTTCAATGCATTCAGCAGATCTAGGAGCTTTCTGGATAAGTCTTTATGGTTTTCTAGGCATGCAATCATATTATTGGCAAACAGTTACAGTTGGACTTCCTGTCTGCTGATTTGGATGCCCTTTATTTCTTTCTCTTGTCTAATTGCTCTGGCTATGACTTCCAGTGCAATATTGAGTAGCAGTGGTGAAAGTTGGCAGCGGATTGCCATTTTAGTTAAGAGATACAAAGATCCTCAGTCATTGCATGACCAATTCTTAATCCCCACCACCTTCACCAGCCTCCTCTCAGGGAGGCTTACAGTGGCTTAGATCTATGCAGTGTGGACCTTGAAGTCCTCCCACCTCCACTTGCCACCCCATCAGAGTCAACTGAGAAATCAGCCAGAGGTAGCATAGTCACAGTGGTTGAAGGGAATTGTATTGGAGATTTGTAAGAATGTGAGAGAGTGAGCAAAGAAAGGCCTCACTTTAAATTGGCAAGAACAGCACTAGGAGTGGGAGGTTTTTCTCAAAACTTTAGTAAAACATCTTAGGAAGAAGCAGAGGTAGTCGACCAGGTAGTCTGAGACAACCATGGCACTCATCTTGAAGATCCATTTGCAGGTTAGGCTCTCTGAGTCACAGCACCACAATATGTCACTGGGAAGTATGTTGATCCTCAGTTCTTATCTTACTTGGGAGAAATAATTCTGCCAAGAGACCAATTAGTAAAGTAAGCAAAAGTTTTATTAAGGAAATAAGAGTACACTCAAAATGAGGAACAGGTTGACCTGGCTGGGAGCAGCCCTGAGAGTTCTGCATTGTAGTTTTTATTATGTTGGACTTTTTTTTTAAGTTACCGCCTCTGTCTTAAGTCTCCACCTTTGTCTTTGTATGGTTTCCTGCTTCTTTCTTAAGTCTTAGCCTTGTCCTTGCCTTGTGGAATTCTCCCTTACTCTCAGTCGATATACATGTGAGGGTCTGGTGATCAATACAGATCCTACCTAATGACAGAGTTATTCATGACCACTGCCCCTGCAAGTGGTTAAATCTGTACTTTTTGTGCCTGTGTATCTCTTAAGAATTTCCCCTTTGTCCTTTTTCCCATCTTTTTTATTTTTTAGACGGAGTCTCTCTCTGTTGCCCAGGCTGGAGTGCAGTGGTCCTATCTCAGCTCACGGCAAGCTCTGCCTCCCGGGTTCAAGTGATTCTCCTGCCTCAGTCTCCCGAGTAGCTGGGACTACAGGTGCGCGCCACCATGTCCAGCTAATTTTTGTATTTTTAGTAGAGACGGTGTTTCACCATGTTGGCCAGGATGGTCTCAATCTCTTGACCTGGTGATCCACCTGCCTAGGCCTCCCAAAGTGCTGGGATTACAAGCATAAGCCACTGCGCCTGGCCCCCCTTTTTCCCTTGTTATCGGTATGAAGCTAGCTACATTCCAAGAGGTTAACTGCAGAGTGAGCAATTACTGGGCATCTTAAACGATGTTTCAGGGCATTCCTCTCTGCATAGGTATGTCCCATCCTCTCTGCTCATATTTAGCATACTTGTTTTAGGTGGTCTCTGGGGTGTGAGATTTTCCAGTGCTTCCTTCCTTTGCCACTCATGTCTAACTATCTGTCTACTCTGACAATTGTGAGGACTAAATTAAAGGTTATAATACAAATAAATTGCTTAGCACATGTCTAACACATAGTAAATGCCTAATGAATCCTTATTACTGTTACTGTAAAATCACTATACATTGTGATATGTTTTATGATAAAAGTAAGTACAAGATATTATGTGAACCCAGATAGAGGTAACAAACAAATCCTTGGTGGTTCAAAGAACTTATATAACTGGCATATTCTAATGTTACAATTTAACAAAATTTATTGATTGCCTACTGATGTTAGGTACTATGCTACATTTTGATAATATAATGTGACCAAGTCATAATTTGTTCCTTCAAGTCGCTCATCATCTAGTGGGAAAGGCAGATCATTATAAAGTAGTGCAATACATGCTGTGATCACCTAAGTGCAAGGTGTTCTAGGTGCATATGGGCAAAGTATATTATTCAATATTATGAGACCAAAAAAAACTTCTGAAGGGAAATATTGTTGAAACTTAGATGTGAACAATGGATAGTACTAGTCTAGGAGAAGCAAAAGGGGTTCAGTATTCCAAAGAGAAGCAATGTGTACAACAGGCTTGCTATGGATTGAATGTTTGTGTTTTTCCCACATTTGTATGTTGAAATCATATGGAATGTAATACCAAGATATTAGTGACCTTATAAAAGAGGACCCAGAGAGCCAGCTCTCCCCTTCCACCATGTGGAGACACATCAATAAGGAGCCAAATATGAACCAGAAAATGGTTCCTCACTAGACACTGAACCTGTCAGTGCCTTGATCTTGGGTTTCCCAGGCTCCAGAATGATGAGAAATACATTTATTTTAAGCCACCGAGTTTATGGTAATTTGTTACAACAGCCACAGAAAACTAATACATACATGAATACTATTAATGCAATAAAAGTATTTCCACATGTGCAAGAGTTTAGAAAAGATCTTACTCCTGTGCCCATTCCAAAAAGTTACTTTAAGATGTGTTAGATGTTATAGACAAGTGAGAGGGAAATAAAAATAAAAATCTCAAGAACATAAACATTGTGGTAAACAAGGACTGGAAATGCATTTTGAAATTAAATATATGGAGTTAAGGAGAAATAGTCATTGATAGCTACAAAAAGACAAAACAGTCTTGAAGTTTTATGTTTAAAAATATTAATGGTATGACGTATTAGTCAAGATTCTTCAGAGAGACAGAACCAATAAGATATATACAGATATATGAGAAGTAATTTAGTGGAAGGATTGACTCATGAGATCGTGAAGGGTGAACAGTCCCACGACAGGGTGTCCACAAGCTGGAGACTTTCAGATGCGGCTACTGTGGCTTTGCTGAAGTTCAAAGCCTGAGACCCTGGGGCAGGTGAGGTGAGGGCTGGGGGCTTGGGGTTGCACTTTCCTGGAGTCTAAAGGCCAGAGAGCTTAGAGTTCTGATATGCAATGGCAGAAGAAGAGTGTGTCCCAGCTCTGAGAGTCAGAGAGGCCAATTTGCCTTCCCTCTGGCTTTGTTTCATCTGGACTCCATGCCGATTGGATGGTGCCTACCTGCATTGAGGGCAGATCTTCCTCACTTAGTCCACTTAGACTCACAGGTAAATCTCCTCTGGAAACCCTCTTATAAACACACCCGAAAATAATGTTTTACCCTTTCTCAAGGTATAATCCAGTCAAGTTGAATCTCAAATTTGCCATCACATAGGATAACACCAAAATTATTAATCTGTAAACCCGGATTATATTAAGTGACAGAAAATCAATTTGGGATGAGGCAGGAAGTGAAAGTACTTTCTAAACTATAAAATATTAGACAAGAAATATCACAGAAGGAGGTGCTAAACCAATTGGCATTTTGGACTTTTAATAAAGAGAGATCCTTGAGAGGTGGTGAGAGAAAAAAATGGTTAGATGTCAAAACTGACCTGACAGATGTTTAGAAACACTTTTAGACAGTGTGAGAAATACAGCATCCTCTCTTTCCCATTGGGTATTCATATATGACATATCATTCAAAGTTTTGAGATGCTCTGCAGTATTTATTTTTTAAAGCCAACATCTCCCAAGCTTATTTGTAAAATGATCCTCTTTATTGAGGCATACTAACTATGTACCTCTCTGAACATCAGTTTTGCAAGTCCCATATTAAAAGCAGCTATACCAATCAAGATGAATGGCAATCCTTCCTCCCAACCTTATTAGTAAAGGGGATTATAAGAAGGAGCAGCTAAGTCTATTAGTTTGCTTTCTTTTAACCTAACTCCTTTGTCAGAAAGTGAACCATCTCTACAGATTTTTTTTAACCATTCCCTCATCTGAGGTCAACAATGCCATTACTAGTAAAACTTGCCCTGTCATCAAAGCCACATGGCCTGCTCCTGCAACAGTCAGGGAATAGAAATGAAGGGGGAAGAGACCACTCCCTTTTTGGCTGCTATTTGACAGAGCAGTTTCTGCTTTTCAAACAGCGGACTAATAAGAAATAGGGACAGCGGCTAGATTTTTCAGAAAATTTCCCTCTGTCACAAAGATAAACTTATTATTAAAAATGCTTTAAGGCCGGGCGTGGTGGCTCACGCCTGTCATCCCAGCACTTTGGGAGGCCAAGCGGGGCTGATCACCTGAGGTCAGGAGTTTGAAACTAGCCTGGCCAACAAGGCAAAACCCCGTCTCTACTAAAAACACAAAAATTAGCCAGGCATGGTGGTGGATGCCTGTAATCCCAGCTACTCGGGAGGCTGAAGCAGGAGAATTGCTTGAACCCGGGAGGCGGAGGTTGCAATGAGCTGAGATCGCGTCATTGCACTCCAGCCTGGATGACAGAGACTCCATCTCAAAAAAAAAAAAAAAAAAAGGAAGAAAGAAAAACCAACAACAATAAAAAAACTTTAAAATTCAGAAGCTTGTACATGTATAATTTTATACATTTCTACGTTTTAGACTTTCTCATTTAAAAATGCACAAATGAAATTTCTCTTTTCCTCCAAGTAAATGACAAAGTATAGAAGACTAGACTAAAATTAGGAGTTTGAGGTTCTAATTTTAGTTCTGATGGTTATTAAATATATGCTGTTATGCAAGTAAATCAGTATAGTCACCTAAATTATGCCAAAGTCCTTTGATGCATTAAGGTTAACCTGTCCTTTAAGATTTACATAAATTGGCTCATATTCCCAACCGTGTGTGGTGGGGAACCCAGGGTTTTTCCCAATATCTTTAATGATTCTTTGACAGAATCATTAGATTTTGGGGAAACTACATTTTTCCTAGTTGGCTCTATATTTGATTTCCTAATACTGCCAATTTCTTGATCCACATTATGCTTCCACATCTTTCATACATGCAGTGCCTGTGTAAGTATGCTACACTGGACCTACTCTAACACTCTCTTAATAGAGCAGTAACCCAAAACTTGGTTATAAAAGCCTTTTATTGAAAATTTTTGAGCATTAGGAGCATGACAAAATACAGGGTAGCAAAGTATACTTAAAATAAAATATCAAGCATTCTTTGGCCATTCTGGTCACTAGAATCCCAATTGGTAATGGTGTTGAATTCTTTTTATGTATTGCTGGATTCAACTTGCCAAGTTGAGCACTTTTGCATCCATATTCACAAGAGATATTAGTCTCTATTTTTCTTCTATTGCAGTATCTTTGGTTTGTCTTCAATATTGTCTTCACAGAATGAATTGGGAAGTGTTCCTTCCTCCACTGGATTTTTTTTTTTTTTTGGAAAATTTGTGAAAATTGGTTTTAATTTTTTAAAAATAGAATTTATCAGTAAAGCCATGTGCACATGGACTTTTCTTTGTGGGTAGTTCTTTTTGTTTATTACTATTTCAATTTCTTTCCTTGTTACAGATCTATTAATAATGTTTATATCTTCTTAAGTCAGTTTTAGTAGTTTATGTCTTTCGAGGAATTTGTTCATTTCATCTAGGTCTCTAATTAGTTGGCATAAAATTGTTCATGTATTCCTTTAAAATCCTTCTCATCTCTGTAGGGCCAATAGTAATGTTCTCGCTTTGATTTCTCATTCTAGTAATTTGAATCTTCTCTCTTTTTTTTTGGTCAGTCTGGCTAAAGCTTTGTCAATTTTTTAAAATCGTTTCCAACAATCAACTTTTCGTCTCATTGGTTTTTCTTTTTCTTCCCCCTCCATTTTCTATTTCATTACTTTCTGCTCTTATCTTTATAATTTCCTTCCTTCTGTCTTTTTTAGGTTTAGTTTGCTTTTGTTTGTCCAGTGCCCCGTGGTAGAAAGTTAGGCTGTTAATTTGAAATCTTTCTCCTTTCATAATACAGAAATTAAGTACAGGTTACTCACTAAGCACGACTTTAGGTGCACCCTATAAGTTTTTATGTTTTGTCTTCATTTTAATTCATCTTAAAGTATGTTCTGATTCTCCCTCTGATTTCTTCTTTGACTCGTTGATTATTTAGGAGTGTGTTGTTTAATTTTGCGTTTGTGAATTTTATATTTTTTGTTATAAATTTCTAATTTTATTCCATTATAGTCAAAGAACATACTTTGTATTATTCCTTTTAACTTTATTGAAGTTTGTTTCATAGCCTAACATATGGTCCATCCTGGAGAAAGTTCTGTGTGAATTTGATAAGACTGTATATTCTGTTGTTTTGGGTGGAGTAATCTAGATGTATGGTTATATCCAGTTGGTTTTATAGTGTCATTAAATTCTTCTATTTTCCTATTTTTGATCTTCTGTCTAGTTGTCCAATCTATTACTGAAAGTAGAGTATTGAAGTCTACACTGTTATTTTTGAACTGTCTATCCCTTAATTTCTATAACATTTTGCTTCATGTATTTTGGTATTCTGTTAGGTATATATATGTTTATAAATATCATATATTCCTGATAGACTGGCTTATCTTTTTCTATCTTTTTTACTTTCAATCTAGTTGTATCTTTGACTCTAAAGTTTGTCTCCTATGGACAACATATAGTTGAATTATGTTTTAAAACATCCAGTCTAACAATCTTTGCATTTGATTGAATTATTGAATACATTAACATTAATTGTTAACATTGATAGAGTTATATTTGTGTTTGCCATTTTACTTTTGTTTTATATATGTCTTGTGTCTTTTTTGTTCCTTTATTCCTTTTTTGCTTCTTTCTTTTGCACTAAGGGAATATTTTCTAATGTCTTATTTTAGTTACTTTAATAAATTTTTTACTACATTTTTGTGGTTGGTCTAGGGCTTACCATATACATCCCTCTTGCATGGGAAAACTGTTATACAACCAGAAAAAATGAATTGAAAATGATAATTGAATGAAAACCCTCTATAAATGTTTAAATGGCCATGAGGTAGCCAAATATACCCAAAGCTTTGTCTTCTCAGAAATATGGGTTTGACAAACCAAGCATTGGTCATAAACTATTTTAATAATTTAGAAATCACCACACCAATGCATATAATATTTAATTTGGATCATTTATCTTCTCTATGCTGAGTCATGAAATACAGAACTTTTAATAACAAAAGCATTAATGCCTCAGGAAGGACAAGGCAGCTGTCCTGGTTCTCCATGAGTCCATGCATAGCATCGGACTTATATCCTCTTGAATACCAGTTGTTTCTCCAATTTAGGTGCCTAGCACTGATAACTGATGGATTAGAATAGACCATTTAACTTAGACCATGGAGTTCATTCAAACTGTATATCTAAACAATTTCAGTATTGGCTGATTTAGCATGAAAATCTGGCAGAGTATTTTCTTGGTATTCAATTAATTTTTGTTCTGCTTGGGTTAGCAGTTTTATAAACCAGTCAGTCTTTTCATTAATGTTCCAGGAATTCTTACCCAGTCCAAATGATATGATTCTAGCATTACTAGAAACCTGTATTAAAGAGTGCTTTTCAGGGTCTCTTTCATCTTTTCAGGAACACGTAAAAGACATTATCTTCTAGAATTTTGCATGCTTGTGAAGTTTTCAGGAACTGCATCAGCATTAAGCAATTAACTGTGGAGATGGCTTTAAATAGTCATAGTTAAAGACACAATTGACAAGGAAATTTCGTTGTTTCTGTGGTCTACAATAACTTAACATAATAATCATAATTATGATTGATAGCATATACCCAGACATTAGAATTTTAGGAATCTCATACAATTTTTGGAACATATATTAATATCATTCACTAAAATATAACCTGAAGAAAGTTAAACATTAAACATTATTTCTTATTTTGACAATGATCCCATGCAACTCAACATGTTAGATTATCCTGTTTGCCTCTGTTTTGGATGCTTCAGCGGCCCTCTGCAGCATCCCAAAGTTAGAGGTCAGAAAAGACAATCTTGAAGCTGAAATTTAATTTGGGGAAAGCTGTCAAATATGTTAAAGTTTAAAAACACTCGATATTATAAAATAGAATTCCAGGTCACCATAAGTCATTCATTTAGCCAAAATGATGACTCAAAAATTTTAAAAGGGCAAATACCTTTATTCATTGATAAAGGGATGACTTAGCTTTCCAAACACTCTGTCTCTTGTCTTCCCTTTCTTTTTCATGTAGTTTATTCAAAAGGCAAACAAAAATCTTTCATTATCCTTTAATATTACATGAAAATCTCATTCAAGACAGAAAGTCAAATTTCACTCTTGCATTAGTGTACTATTAATGCCAACCTCAATTTTTAATAAAACCTGATAGACAAATCTATCCAACTTAATCAGTTTGACCATAAGGTGAGATTCTCATAAACCTTTCATAACCCTTTGCAAATTTTTGTTAAAGAGCAAATCAGTGCTCTAAGAAAACCCTGTTGTGCTTTTATTTCAATGTTCCATTTACAGAAAAAAAAACAAATAAATAAATAATACCTCTTTAAATTTAACTAATATGTTCACAAACACAATTTTTTACAAGTTTTTTTTTTTTACATATCTTCCACAACTTGCTCAAACCTTCAGCTTCATGCTAATTTTAAACAATACTTTAATCCTCTAAACTAGGCAAAATTTTTATTCCCATGCCTTCTTATAATCTTTTACTGAATGCACATTTCACTTTCCCCACACACCTTGCATGTAAAACTCTTTTTTCAGTAGTTTCAGTTACATGTTACAATGTTAACTCTTAGCAATTTTTATTTTTGGTGAAAAACTTGGTAAGTAAGTGATTTTAATTATGTACTAGGTGTGGAGCCTAGGACACCAGACAGTAGTGCAGATATAGTTTGACTCTTTCCAGCATAGCTAGAGGGCTTGGCTAATTCCACGTGTCCCACAGCCTTACCTAGAATCTAATGACTCCAAAGCAGGTATGCTGAAAATTTTTCAGTCAAAGAAGCAGATTATAACATTATAGCATTAAGCAAACCTAATATTTGACCTGCCTAAATTAGACCAAATGTCTTTATTTTACTAATAAATTTTTAAACTTTTTGTTTCCAAAGCTTACTGCAGTCACATGAACTAAAAGGTATTACAATTTTTATTTTTTCAGACAAAATATTTAATATCTTTAAACCTATTAATCAGAGCTCTTTTATGTAAACATCACCAACACAACACATATAAATACATAGACAGACAAACAGAAGATCCAGTAGTTGTAAAATTTTTTATTTGCCAGTTTTTAAATGTTTCTTAATTGCATTACTGGCTTTAGTGTGGAGCCCTTCAAGGAACAGGGGCAGGAAAGCATGCAGTTTCTAGGGCCCAATAAGCAGCCACAGCTGGATGGCAAAAACAGATCCCTAAAATTAAGGGCCCCATTTTTATATCACATCCTGGATCCCCCAAAATAGGGAAATTCTATGGAAGAAGACAGTGCAATGCTTTCACCATGTATTTCATTGCAAAGCACCCCAGTGTCTCAGTTCATTCTATGACAAGCCCATCCCTCATGGGAGACTTATCTCTCAGTGGGGGTGGGAGAATTTCCATACTTTCTAGGTGGCCAAGAGTATGCTTCTATGATCCAAACATGCAAAGAATTGAGTATTCCCCATACTGACATTATTGCCCCATAATGCCATTAGCTGTCCCTGAAGGTATATTTCTTACCTAGTTATTACACACCAAAGTTCTCTCATAATGTGAAGTAATTTCTGATATACCCCCAAAAGTAAAAAATGTCAGATAAACCAATTTGAAGCAGAACAGAGCCTTAGATTTTGAGAGGGATCTATCCACTTTTAATTCTTGGGGTTCCATAAGAGTTTTTCTTTCCCCAAAATAGCATGTGTGACTATTTTTGCCCAAGGAGTCCCAGGTTGTTAGAACTTGAATATGATATTCCCAAGGAGTCCCAAGATGTTAGAACTTGAATATCCACTTTTAATTAAGCTGACTTTTAGCCACAGTACTTTTAAATAAAAATCCTTTAAAATCTCTTATTATCCGAGCTTAGCCAAACCAAACAGCCAACATTTCTGGCTTTTGAACTTTACCAAAGGTAACCTCCCCGATTCTTAGCTAAAGGAAAATTCAAGAAGGGAAGCCAGAAATTGTACATGGAGGAGAAGAGAATCAACAAATGGTAAAGGTCACACAGATATCAATTAGAGAGTACTGATCACCTAAGCCAGGATTGAACCTGGGTTGCCATCGTGAAATGACAAAGCCTTAGCAGTAGCTAAGCTTTGGCTGCTAAGCTACAGTACTGAGCAGTTCCCATTGTTCTTCCCAGAAGGAATCTAGAGCAGTCAATTTTGAGCTTGTAAAATCTTTTAACTGCTGAAGATAATTTTTAAAGCTAATCATGATATGAACCTCGGAATTCTTGTTCCCTTGATGGCAGAGACCAAGAGAAAGTACTGCTACATGGTTATAAGGTCAAGCTCCCAAGGACGTAAAGAAAGACAAGATGAAAACCTCATTCCATTTTTTTGTTTGTTACTGATCAGCTTGCTGGGTCATCTTGAACAGCGAGCTTATGGGGGCCTAGGCCTACATTTTATCGTATGGTACATTTTTTATGATAGAACAATGCAGAAAGACAAATTCGTAGGACAAATTACACCAGATTTGCTACAGTTTAATGTTAGCCTCATGAATCCTTTTTCTCATTAATTAAAACTTTGGAAGAGATAGTAAAGTTTGCAATTCTTACAACTGGTTTGCACGGAGAGAGAAGAAAGGGAAGGGAGAAATGTGGGCAAGGCAAGGAGCTCAGGAAGGCCAAAGAAAGACCCACCCATTGCAACAACACTGAATCAATAGTTCAGGCAGCCTCTTGTCAGTCACAACAATTCATCTTTTCCAGTAGTCCCATCAGCTCTCAAGGTTCCCTCATAGGGAGAAAAAGGTTTCCCATGTCTACTGATCTAGTACCTGCCTAACCCTATTACCCATACCCATCAGCAAATAGTGCAAGGTAGATTATTCCAGAGAGAATAGCAGTTAACATCCTACAGTGCCACATCCATTTTTAAGCAAGAGGGACTTTACTGAGGGGAGGGCCTCTAACTCAATTCCATCCTTTACACAGGTAAAATGTACCCTACAACTTACTCAAAGTTGGCCAATTGGTACTACCATCTATTACCTTTGGATCAGGATCACAACTAAGCCAAAGCTCAGCAGATTTGTTTTAATCAATTAGTCCTTAAAGTTTTTATTTGCCTTTCATAAAGTCTTTAAATACAAATGTTGAATTTTTTAGAAGCTTTGCATATCAATAGGCATCCCTAGATGAGACTAATTTGGGAGCCCTCATTTTTAAATGCTGTTCATTTTTAAATGTTGTTCATTTTGAATATTCCACTGTAAGTTATCTTGAGTAAGATTTCACCATTTCTTTAAGACTTTGCTGCTTCCAGGGTCCAACACTTTTGTGTGTATAAGCTGGAAGAAATTTATTTCTTCAGAAATTAAAAATACCATTTTTATTTCAAATATTGACTTTGCTCTTAGGTCCTCTTGATCACCTTAGCCAAGATTTTTTCCTACCTAAGCACAGAAGGAAAATGAAACAAAGTGGTAGAACACAAAAATCCCTGCAAATTTTCAATAGCAACATTTTATACCCCCTGCAATATGACCATTTACTATCCATTTGTTTTGGATGCAGTCAGATGTAACAGACCTCTTACTTAATCCAAGACAGTTAATTACCAGATAAAATCCAATCCTGAATCCAGTCCAGTTTCTGTTGTCACTTCCAAACCCAGTTTGGATCAGTAATTTGCTCAAAGAAACTTGGAGAGCTCAAAACACAAATCTATGGAGTTTCGGAATCTGAGAGAGAAGTTATCATGATCCCCAGCTGCTTCAAAAGATCAATGGACACAATGGGTCTGGTGGGTTTCTCAGTCATTCAGAGCTCCTGGGGGTCACTAGAAGCTCTACTTTGGATCCCACTTCTGACACCATCTGATGAAAGAAACACTTCAGCCAAATTAAATTTAAAATAGTTTAGTTGAGCAATGAGTGATTCGTCAATCAGGCAGCCTCCTGGAGCTCTGTGACTCCAGCACAGTCACATGTTGGAAGATTTATGGACAGAAAAAGGAAAGTGACATAAAGAAAATGGAAGTGAGATACAGAAACAGCTGGATTGGTTACAGGTTGGTGTTTGCCTTATTTGAACACAGTTTAAACAGTTGGCTACATTTGATTGGCTAAAACTCAGTGAACGGCAGAGCGTAGGGTAGAGTCTGTTTATACTTTCACTTGTTATAGTTCACAATGCAGAGTGAAACCTTTAGGCTAAAGTTAAAATAGGTAAGGAGGCAGCTTTAAGTTAAAGTTGATTTAACATATCTTTACACTAAGGGAAAACTAGACAAAGATTTTCTTACTCACATCACAGAATTGAGGTCACAGGGCAAATCACAACCCCAAAATATGGAGAGACAGGTGAATTTAGAAAGTCAGAGTCAACATCTGTTTACCTAGAACAAAAGCCATTGGATCTATAAACTGCTAGAATCACTTAAATGGTAATTCTTATGAATAGCTAGAAGCTGATTATGCACTAGTATGGAAGTGATAAATTTCTTGACCATTTTTGGGTTTGACTTCCAGAAACCCCACCGGGTTCTCATGGTAAATAAGTGAGAAATTATACCTTTTGGGTCCGGCAGTGGGAGGGAAAAAGTTTTTCTTTTGAGATATACCCTGACCTTCTCCATAACAGAGGATTGCCCTCCAGGGAAAATGGTTTGATCAGAATGTTATCTAAGAGCCATAAAGAAAAGGTATACTTCTTATCACAGTCTCCTCCGTTCTTCCTGTCTTACCTACTCAGAAGTTAAAAAAAAAAAAAAGCTGTAGAAGAAACAATTGTGAAGATCACAGTCAGAGACACAGCACTACTAAAAGACTTAAAATTTAATTAAAAGAAAATAGAATGCTTTCCATCTCCCACCCCTACTCCTCTCTGCAACAGGTCTCTGATATATTAGCGGATTGTATCTGAAAGAGCTGGAAGACACAGATTCTTTCTGAGGAGGAATAATTTTTAAAAATTCAATATCGAGAGATGTATTAGTCCATTTTCATGCTGCTGATAAAGACATGCTCAAGACTGGGAAGAAAGGGAGGTTTAATTGGACTTATAGTTCCACATGCCAGGGAGGCCTCAGGCAAAAGGAACTTCTTACATGGCAGCAGCAAGAAGAAATGAAAAAGAAGCAAAAGCAGAAACCCCTGAAAAACCCGTTAGATCTCATGAGACTTATTCACTACCATGAGAATAGCACAAGAAAGACTGTGCCCCATGATTCAATTACCTCCCCTGGGTCCCTTCCACAACAAGTGGTAATTCTGGGAGATACAGTTCAAGTTGATATTTGGGTGGGGACACAGCTAAACCATATTATTCCACCCTGCTCCCCCCCAAATCTCATATGCTCACATTTCAAAACCAATTATGCCTTCCCAACAGTCCCCCAAAGTCTTAAATCATTTCAGCATTAACCCAGAAGTACACAGTTCAAAGACTCATCTGAGACAAGGCAAGTCCCTTCCACTTGTGAGCCTGTAAAATCAAAAGCAAGCTAGTTACTTCCTAGATACAATGGGGGTACAGATGTTGGGTAAATACAGTTGTTCCAAACGGGAGAAACTGGTCAAAATGAAAGGGTTACAGGGCCCATGCAAGTCCAAAATTCAGTGTGATAGTCAAATTTTAAAGCTTCAAAATGATCTCCTTTGACTCCTGATCTCACATTCAGGTCACACTGATGCAAAAGGTGGGTTCCATGGTCTTGGGCAGCTCCGCCCCTGTGGCTTTGCAGGGTACAGCCTCCCTCACAGATGCTTTTGTGGGCTGGTGCTGAGTGTCTGCATCTTTTCCAGGTGCTCAGTGCAAGCTGTGGGTGGATCTACCATTCTGAGGTCTGGAGGACGGTGGCCCTCTTCTCACAGCTCCACTAGGCAGTGCCCCAGTAGGGACTCTGTGTAGGGCCTCCCAACACATTTCCCTTCTGCACTGCTCTAGCAGAGGTTCTCCATGAGGACCCTGCCCCTGTAGCAAACTTTTGCCTGAGCATCCAGCCATTTCCATACGTCTTCTGAAATCTAGGCGAAGGTTCCAAACCTCAGTTCTTGACTTCTGTGCACCTGCAGGGTCAACTCCCCATGGAATCGGCCAAGGCTTGGACTTTCACCCTCTGAAGCCACAGCCCAAGCTGTATATTGGCCCCTTTAAGCCACGGCTGGAGCATCTGGAAAAAAGGGTGGAGGGACCCTGGGTCTGGCCCATGAAACCACTTTTTCCTCCTGGTCCTCTGGGCCTCTGATGGGAGGGGCTGCTGTAAAGGTCTCTGACATAGCCTTGAGACATTTTCCCCATGATCTTGGGAATGAACATTAGGCTCCTTGCTCCTTATACTAATTTCTACAACTGGCTTGAATTTCTCTCCAGAAAATGAGTTTTTATTTTCTATCACATAGTCAGGCTGCAAATTTTCCAAACTTTTATCCTCTGCTTCCCTTAAACTGAATGCTTCTAGCAACACCCAAGTCACCTCTTGAATGCTTTGCCACTTAGAAATTTTTTCTGCCACATACCCTAAATCGTCTCTCTCAAGTTCAACATTCCACAAATCTCTAGGGTAGGGGCAAAATGCTGCCAGTCTCTTTGCTACAACATTACAAGAGTCACCTTTGCTCCATTTCCCAACAAGTTCCTCATCTTCATCTGAGACCCCCTCAGCCTGGATTTTATTGTCCATATTGCTATCAGCATTTTGGGCAAAGCCATTCATCAAGTCTCTAGGAAGTTCTACACTTTCCCACATTTTTCTATCTTCTTCTGAGCCCTTCAAACTGTTCTAATCTCTGCCTGTTACCCAGCACCAAAGTCACTTCCACATTTTCAGGTATCTTTTCAGCAACACCCCACTCTACTGGTACCAATTTACTGTATTAGTCCTTTTTCATGCTGCTGATAAAGACATGCCTGAGACTGGGAGAAAAACAGGTTTAATTGGACTTACAGTTCCACATGGCTGGGGAGGCCTCAGTATCATGGTAGGAGGCGAAAGGCACTTCTCACATGGTGGTGGCAAGAGAAAATGAGGAAGAAGGAAAGTGGAAATCCCTGATAAACCCATCAGATCTCGTGAGACCTATTCACTATCACGAGACTAGCATGGGAAAGACTGGACCCCATGATTTGATTACCTCCTCCTGGGTTTCTCCCACAACACGTGGGAATTCTGTGAGATGCAATTTAATTTGAGATTTGGGTGGGGACACACCCAAACTATTTCAAGAGGGAAGACAAAAGTAAGGATGCTAGAGGAATTTGAAACCTCTGCAAACTAGAGCTACAACAAATATTTAAGAAAGGCTGATTTCTAGCCATATTAACATATATTTTCACACTAGATACCTATTTATTTTAGTTTCTATTGTCTAACAAAATATGTCTGGCTTTGAAAAAAAATTATTAGGCACATCAAAAGATGAGGAAAAAACACAGTCTGAAGGGACAAAGCAAGCATTAGAACAAGATCCAGTTATGACACAGATGTTGGAAATACCAGATAAAATCTAAAATGGCTATGATCAATAAGTTAAGACCTCTAAGGAAAAAAACAGACAATGTGTAAGAACAGATAGGTAATGTAAGCAGAGACATATAAATTCTAACAAAAAATAAATAAAAAGGAAATTCCGAAAAATTAAATGCCATAGAAATAAATAATATTTTTGATGCACTTATTAGTATTGGAGGGAATAAACATCCAAAGCATATCACTATCTGACAAGTGATTAATAACCAGAATATATAAGAAACTCAACCAACTCAGTAGCAAAACAAAACAAAACAATAAAGACAATCTGATTAAAAATTGGGTAAAATATGTAAGTAGAAATTCTTCAAAAAAAAGACATTCAAATGGCCAACAGGTATATTAAAAAATGGTCAACATCACTAATAATCAGAGAGATGCAAATCATATAATAACTTTTATTCAAAAATTTGAGATAATGAATGCTGGCAAGGATGTGGAGAAAGGGGAGCCCTCACACACAGTTGGTGGGAATGTAAATTAATTCAGACGCTATGGAAAACTGTATGCAGATTCCTCCAAAACTAAAAGTAGAACCACCATGTATGATCCAGCAATTCCATTACTGAGCATATATCCAAAAAAAGGAAATTAATGTATTGAAGAGCTATACATCTACATTTCCGTGTTTATTGCTGTGCTGTTCACTGTATCTAAAATATGGAATCAACATAAATGTCAATCGATGGATGAATGGATACAAAAAACTTGGCATATACGCACAATGGGGTATTCAGTTCTTGAAAGAATGAAATCTTGCCATTTGCAGCAACTGGAATGAAACTGGAAGTCATTATGTTAAGTGAAATAGCTCAAGCACACAAAGACAAATATTGCATGTTCTCACTCATACATGGGAGCCACAAAAGTAGATCTCATGAAAATAGAGGGTAGATTGCTGGTTACAAGAGTCTGGGAAGGTCTCAGGGGTGATGAACAGAGGTTGATTAATAGGTACAAAAACACGGTTTGATAGAAGATATAAGACCTAGTGTTCAATATATGAGTAGGATTACTAGTTTACAATTATCTATTGTATATTTCAAAATAATTAGAGAAAAAATCATTTGAACGTTTGTAGCATGAAGAAAATGCAAATATTTAAGGTGTTCCATATTCCCAGTTATACTGATCTTACAGATTATATGAATGTATTAAATAATTACATGTACCCCCAAAGTGTGTATATTATGCATCAATAAAAAATAAAACTATAAAAACAATGATAATTCACATTGATAGTATGCACCTCTGTTATGATATAATGGTCATGGTAATTTACCTCTGTAGTTTTCCTACCAAAAACACATAACCCCATTCTAACAAAAAAGTAGATAAATCCCAATTGATGAATATTGTCCAAAATATCCGACTATTCCTCAAAACTGTCAGGGTCCTCGAAAACAAGGAAAATCTGAGAGACTACTGCAGCCAAGAGGAGCTTAAGATGACATGATAACTAAATGTAATGTGATATATTGGATGGGATCCTTGAACAGAAAAAGGGCATTAGATGAAAACTAAGGGAATCTGAATAAAGGTTGGGTTTTAGTTAATAAACATGTTCAATTGATTAATTGTAACAAGTGTACCATTCTAATGTAAGATGATAGTAACAGGAAAATCTGTGTGTGGAAGATACAGTAACTCTCTGAACTAACTTTGCCATAATTCTCTAAATCTACAACTATTATAAAATAAAGTTTGTTTTTTTTTTTTTTTTAAAGTCTGTCCCCAGGAACTAAGAAAAGAATCTCTGTGGATATAAGAACAGACAGTTTTAGAAACTCAGAATGACAACAATCATGTCACTAAATGCATTTTACATTGGTTTGCCATAGATTTGAAGAAGTCTGCAGTAATGTCTTAGGACAAGTAATAGCAATCACAGATGTTCATAAAGTTGTTGATATTTCCCCAATTCACTAACCACTATTGGCAGGTGCCAATGTAATCTGGCAGTTGCCAACACCAGAAGGTGCTATATCCCATGAGTGAAAATAATAAGTTCTTATTCTCTAACAAATGAAACTAGATCATCTTCTTTAAATGCGTTGGTAATTTTCTTATTTTGTTTATATTAGGAGCAATAGGTATTATCATGTGGAAAGTGATTTTTAGTCTGCTTTTCTTTATCTGGAACCTCAGTCAGCAGTGCAAGGCTTTGTGGAACAGGAAACGAGAGTAGATATTTATTTATATAAAATCATTTATATAAACTTTTTTTGTTTTATGTAGGATTCTTTGAGGGACCTTTGTCAGGTTTGTGTGGCTAAGAGGGTAGTGAATCCCTTTTTCCCTTATGTGCATACTTTGCTACAGAAAGAGGACGTGGTATAAGAGATAAAATTTCAAGGCCAAATAATGATTTGAGGAAATTCTTACAGTTAAGCTTCAACTTGCCTGCCTTTTCTTTTTAAAAAGAAAACTTCTAGGGAAGAGCTAATACTGATAATACTTGTTTGTATTGTCCTTTTCCTTTCACAGAATTAAAAGTAATCTTTCGCAGGTTGTAAAATTGTGCAGCTTTCAGTATAATAAAATCATTGTCTTCCAGAGAGCCTTTGATGTTCTCTTATTTGTATTTCCAGGGTCTAAATGTATTACTTTTATAGTACATGGCAGCCATTTATTAAATATTACTATATGCTAAAAGTCAATATAGCATTATTACTCTTGCTATGGTGTGAATGGATCCCCCAAAAGTTCATGTGTTGGAAACTGGATTGCCAATGTCACACTATTAGGGGCGTGAGTATTTAGGAGGTGACTGAGTCATGAGAGTGAAGCCCTCATGAATACATTAATACTATCACGAAGGCAGTGAATTAATTCTGACAAGAGTGGGTTGTTATGAAAGCAAGCTCAGCTCCCTCTTGCGGTCTCTTTCACATGCCCTCACTTGCCATTATGTTATGCAATTTAAAAGCCCTCATGAAAAATTGTTGCCATTCCCATAGAAGTTCCAGCCTCCAGAAAACCATAAGCCAAGAAAACTTCTATTGTTTATAATTTACCCAATCTGGGATATTCTGTTATAATAACGGATAATGGACTAAGACAACTCTACGTATTTTTTTATTTTTATTTTTAGAGTGAGCAATGTATTTAATAGCTATTAATTTATTTTTTAAACTTATGGGTTTTATATACATATATTTAGGTGGTTCAAATGCAGATTTCTTGCATGCAGATATTGCACAGTGGTGAAGTCTGGGTCTTAAGTGTACCCATCCCTTGAATAGTAAACATTGTACCCAATGGGTAATTTTTCAACCTTCACCCTCCTCCCACCCTCCCATCTTTTGTACTTTCCAATGTCTATTCCACCCTGTATAGCCATGTGTACCCATTATTTAGCTCCCACTTATAAATGAGAACATGCAGTCTTAGGCTTTCTGTTTCTGAGTTAATTCACTGAGGATAATGGCCTCCAGTTCCACCCATGTTGCTGCAAAATACATGATTTCATTCTTTTTTATGGTTGAGTAATATTTCTGTGTGTGTGTGTGTGTGTGTGTGTGCCATATTTTCTTTAATCGTCTATTGACGGACATTTAGGTTGGTTCTATATCTTTGCTGTTGTGAATAGCACTGTGATAAACATACAACTACTGGTATCTTTTTTATATAATGATTTCTTTCCCTTTGGGTATATACCCAATCGTGAGATTGTTGGGCTGACAGTCATAAACTATGTGACTTTGCAAAATTTGCTTGACACCCTTGTTTTCTCATCGTAAAATGGGACTTTCTATTTATTTGGATGTCATGAAGGTTAAATAAGGTAACAGCACAAGAATGCTTACTAAGTATTAGACATTAAGTTCTTTAATCAACTTATTATTTTCTGAATCACATCATTGTTTCTCTGGCTCACTGAGAAATGTCTATTTTGTCAGCAGTTCTTGTTTACTTTCCCCCACTGATGTAGCTTGAATATACCCTAAGAATTGCCAATCAGCAATTTACGTATTTCAAGTAGGTCTGCAATGCAATGTCACTGCTTTTGAACTGAACAGTGTTAGGTGTTTCAAAATGAAAATTTCATAACTAATCAAAAGACACCACATATATGTGATCTCTCTGTCTCTGTTTTGCTCTCTCTCTTCTCTGTTTCTAGTCCCTGAAATCCTGGTTTCTGTTGTTCTTCTATCCATTTTTAATTTTTCTCATATCCTTCTAAACTATATGAGCTAAGCATATTCTCAGTTTTGATTTAACCTAGTTTGAATTTGATTCTTGTCACTTACAATGAAAAGGGTCCTGATAAGTCACTTGTGTCATATACAAATAAAGCTGGCCTTCTAGTCAACTGACTTGTGGTGTTTTTCCTTCGAGACTCATAATTTTAAAATCTATTGTTCTCTGTGGCACTCTTATCACATGACCAAGCCCATATAAGCCCACATTTTTTTTTAGTATGAGAATAATTACACTGTCCCAAGGGGGTAGGGCAGAGATTATTGGCTATATGCTAACTGGAATTATTATCATAATTTCTCTAGACTAGCAATGGTACTTCTGATGTGGTTTTATGGCTGAGATTGTACAAGTGTATATGTGTGTGTGTATTTGGATGGGTGAGAGAGTTTCCAGAGGAAAAGAACTGAAGAACTTTTAGTTAGCCACACCATGAAACAACAGTGCTTATCAAAAGCAGTAAAAATATTTCTTTTTTTCTGTCTTTCACAAATTTGTTTCTAACATATTTGAGGAACCATTTTGACCAGTTCGTTTCAGGGAACTTTTATCATCTGCCTTGAGAGTCATACTTCTGGAGTAAATGGATGTGGGAGAGGTGCCAAAACTATTAAATTACAACATGAGTATATACAAAGCATACATCACTAAGTTTTATATGGTTGGAAAAATGATATTGATCTAACTTTCCCCCAAATCATCTGAAAATATAATTTTTTACCCTTCTGTATACACTCATTTGCAATAAGCTATATCTGTTCTGGAATCCTATAAAGTTTTCTTTCTCAGGGCAAGTACATTCCTTCATGCCAGAGAAGTGCATACATTATCACACTTGCAAAACAAATACTTTCCAGATGTTAGAACAAGGCAGTAAACTCCACTACAGTCATCTCCATATGAATTGCAAATATAAATTATTTGGTTTCATAAATGCCATATATTGTTGAAAAAATACTTGCTTAATGCTCAGTTATCAAATACATCTTCACATTACTCCTGAGGAGTTTATCTGATCCCTGATGTTTCATATTATGGGTCAGACTCTGTCCAAATTGTGCCAATGCAATATAGTCACTTCATCAAAGGGGTAAGTCAAATAAATACTTGGAAAATTTCTGACTTAATTATTTGTAATCATGTAGAATGAGCTATTAGCTGAAGTTCTTATTTTTCAAACCATTGTTTTAGAATCATGCAAAATTGAACTAATGTGTGAGAGATTCTTTTTTAATGTTGTTGTGGGTGCTGTTGTCATTAATTCTCTTTCTATTTTAGATAGAAGAAAACAGATCCCTGTGGAGTCCCTATAACGCTACTTCCAAGTGTGCTGTTCTCAAAATGCTAGTATAGATTACTCACACATACTGAATGACTGCTGTAGTATTTCAGATATGTTTTTCCATAAGATGTCCAATTTAATCTGGTAAAGCATAAGTAAGAATAGTTTCTGAGTAGTTATGCAGTAGGTATTAACTCTGGTGTATTGAGAGTGCTTCCCTAAAATGTAAACCGAGAAATATATTTTTGATTGTGTTATTATGGAAAGAACTAATAGACTCCTGTAAAGATCATATTTCCTCATCAATCAATCAAGTTTTTGTTCTTACAGTAACAAAAGACTCATTCGTTTAATATTCATGAAATGAGAATAGGAGGGAAAGAATAGTGAGTTAAATGTTTATATCACTTGAGGCCTGGTAATTTCCTTTCAATCATCTTTAAAGTGAGATGCTTTTCTCTTTCATGAATGAGACTCTAAGTCTTTATTCATTATTCTAGAAAACTAACTTCTTGAATCTCAGATTACATCATCAATGATATCTTTGTTTTTCAAAGATACATTATCACATGACAGGATAACTATTTAATTTCTGGGCCACCTAACTTCTTAATGTGTGCAGAGGAAATTTAATACAGTATGTGGTACAGTAAATGATAATGAAAAAATGTGTATTCAGATCAAAATAAATTCTATGAGAGGCTTCGTATGAAATAGAGGTTAATGGATTTTAGGAAAGAAATGGACTACAGTGTTTTGCCATTCAGTTCTAGTGAGGTTTGATTTCTTTCGTTGGATTGACTAACGATTGCTGATGCTTGCCCTTTTCTTATCATAATAATTTGTAATAAATGGAAACATGGAAGACATTTCTTATTAGTTGAGAAAGAGCAGGTTGACCAATGACTTGTACATACTTGACCTGTCCCTCTACGACTTATTTTAAAACAAAATGAAGGTGATCTGAAAGATAGTTCTTTTCTGAAGAAGCAAGTTTCTTTCTGATTAGGAATTCATCTATTGGCTTGACTGGTAACTGTGTATATACATAAGGTTTTTATAGCATAGCTTTGGAATTACAAAGTCATTTTGTAAGTGATGTGAATGGTACAAAGTTCTTATGGAATACCTTAGGGGAGACAAGTTTTTCCTAAGAACACTTAACACATCAGTACTTGGCATCACATCACACAGTAACCATTGAATAAAGCAGTCTCTCTGAGCAGGTCATGTTTGCATAAAAAAATAAATAACTTTGTGAATAAGAAATAGTTTCCCAGAAGGATTAAAAGATGGCAACCAATCCCTGCCAGTAGGACAAGACTTTAAAGAAACTCCTCCTAAACAAAAGACAGTTTCACTTTGCAATTATGAGCTGGATAGTTTTCTACTTAATTCATCTCCCACACAACATCATGTTTCTCTCCTTTTCTGTATTAGAGAACTTGTGACTTTTTACTGTTTTATCATTCTTCAATAGGAAGGAAGCTCTTTTAGGGGCCTGGCTTTTTCCTATTTGTATCTTCACAGACCTTGTATGTAGGAGGGGCTGGATAAATTGCTGTTGAGCAAATAAATAGCTTGGATGATCACAGATGCATTCACGAAATTCCAGAGTGACAAAAGGTAGCTTCTGAAACAATAAAGACACAGTTTTAGGATGAATTAAAGGAAATACTACTTCAAAGTTAATCATATAAATTGTTATATTTCAAGAAACGATAGGGGCTGAAAAAGAGAAAACATTAAGTTTTTCATTCAGCAGTTTTTAATTGAGCTCCTGTAGTGCACTACTCTACAAAGAGCAGTGGCTACAAAGATGAATAAGGCATGGTCTCTTTTCTAAAGGGGCATAAACATGCTAATCTCATGCAAGACATACTTTTTTAAATGGGTTTTAAATCTGCAAAGGATTATTAAGAGAACTAGGGATTTTTGTGATTATAGTGTTAATCTTAAAAGAATGAGTCACAGAGGGAAACTGTCTATCCACAGTGCTGTCTCAGACTAGTAGATTCAGAGGATAGATGATTAGACTTACTAAATTTTGAATACCTCCCCTCTCTGAGGATCTTATGTACTTACTGTGATAATGCAACTGAAAAAGAGATAACATGGATTCTGTTAATCTGCAACTTGTTTACTATGAGTTGTCTCAACGTCAACGACTATCAAAATAGCTGATATGACCAGCACAATTTCTATACACAAAGTAACTCACATGTCTCATATTTATAGACTTAGATTGTCTTTATGCAAACACATAATACTATATATAGTCCTTAAGTTTTGGAATGTATATGTGACCATTAAAAACTGAGTTATAATAAATAGATCAGTGCTTACGTATGGTTTAAAATTTTGGTCTCTAATTAAATGTGGCTTTTGGCACTTGGATTTTTGGGGAGAAGAAATCTACTCAGAATATCTAATACCCGACATCTGCTGATAGGATTTATTTTCATGATTGAGGAGACATGGGTAGCTAACAAAACAAATTCCCACATTGCCTTTTGGTTTCATCACTAGTGAATATTTCATCCTTTAGAGTACTCAAGACTTTGAATATTATTTATAATGTTTTTCAAAACAGGCTTCAGGTTACTTTTCTCTCTTCCCTTTGGCCCTCCTCACACTTGGACAAAATCTCAAATCGGGATGAGTTTACAATTCTTTTCTGCCAACATGTATGCATTTAGTAAGAACTTGGGAAGTATTAAAGTAATACAAATACTTTTTAAGGCAAAAATTCATCTAACAGAATTTCCTGAGATTCATCTTACAACATTATCATTTACCTCCAAATTGCCAATGCAATGCTGCTGTGAAAAGAGTTGCCACTGATAATAATAAACAATAACAGTACCACTTGCACAGTTCCTTTCATCTTGAATGTTCTGAAAAAAATCCTATAAAAGATGCATTTCTGATGTATAACCATCTCTAGAGAAAACTTGGAAGCTATTTAACAGCTGGCCATCAGTTAGAGACAGGAAGTAAAGAACGTGTTTCCCAGAAGAAATTGCAGGGTATACAATGCAATTACCTAATTTAAAATTAGTTTAAGACACTGGAGCTAATTGATGTTCATATCATTGAAAAAGTCGCACTAGATAATTAGTGAGTACAAAGTAGTCAGGACTTTAATCGTACATTTTAGCTCAAGGACAAAGCTTTCAGTAACATTGTCCTCTCGAATGCTGATTCAGTGCTGCCTAGACACTGAGTCATGGTGTGAAGCACCCAGGAGATGTGATAATTTCCTAGCTGGGTATGTAATGTACACATGCAAACAAGCAAAAAGAAATATTAAAAGTCTGTAGATTTATTGGGTGAATTTGTAAATGCAGTAATGTGCCCTGACACCAAATGCCAACTGTTAATTTTACTGTGCAGCTTCACAGCGTCCTGATTCAACAGTGCAGGTGTACCCCATTACATGGGGTTTCACCAACTAGACATATACCATAACAGAAAACTAGGGAATAAATTCAATATATGCTTCCAGAAATGTCACATGAACTGAAATTTGCCAACAGACAAACAGTTTCTGAGAGCATATGCAAAATGAGTTCTCCAGTTGTCTGTACCGTGCCACAGAAACAGCAGGATGTGACCAGCTGCTACTCGTATCTCCCACAGCTTGATCCTGGATGTCACATCAAATCTAGGCTGTGGCAATGGGGGATGAGAAGTTGTCTGCATGTGGCAAGCATTTGAAACTAAAGCAAGGTGGAAAGAGCAGGACTTCCTGCATTCCATGCCTGAATTGAGCCATGGCTTCAGGCAGGTGGCAGATGTTTTGAGTTAGCGGAGTAACTGTACCCCTCTTGCGCTATAATCACCTTTAGGCAGGAACAGAAAAGAAAAAAACCTGCAAAAGTTCAGGGACACATTTTTTCATTCCTTAAATTATTATAAAGGTTGATAGAAAAAGGTAACTTGTTTTACACAAATTTGCTTTACAAGCCATTTTTTCTGGGTGGTAATTATTAGTTAAATCAAGTAACGTCCAAATATGATGTAATTGACTAATAATTAAATGGTTAGATATTGAAAAGACAACAATAACCTGTGAACATTAAATAATATAGTTCAGGGGAGAAATAAACATTCCTTGAATAGTTTAGCTTAGATAATAAACATTTTGTTTACTTGGTATGTAGTTCTAATGTCCCAAGTCCAGGAATATTTTGATATCAATATTGACGTATGAGGTTATTCCTATCTTACCAACCCCTACCCCATATGATTAATGAGTAACAATTGTGAATCCCTAGGGTAGGA
Source organism: Colobus angolensis palliatus (assembly GCF_000951035.1). Classification (NCBI taxonomy): domain Eukaryota; kingdom Metazoa; phylum Chordata; class Mammalia; order Primates; family Cercopithecidae; genus Colobus; species Colobus angolensis. The sequence goes on along the minus strand of NW_012114722.1, from coordinate 1,932,208 downwards.
AGTGGAATAATGCCAATTTCCTAGACACAACTAATATTGTTAATTATACAAACCCAAAGGAAACAAGATTGAAAAGTGAAATACAGGATCAAGTATGGGGAAGCTTATCTGACATCTGTAGGCATGGGTGCACTTTACAAAAATGACTTTATATAACTGATGTCAATCTCTCCATTGGTTTGACTTTTAAAATATAAACTACGTTTTTAAAAATCTTCAAGAACACTTAAAACATTTCTCTAACTTCTTAAGGACAATATCCATTAGATAATTTAATAGGACTATTATCTTTGAGAATTCCTGATTACTACACATAATGATCATTTTTTTGGTTGAAAAAGAGAGATGCCCCAAGATGCTACTGAGACTGTTAGGGTTGTTTGCCCAAAAGGTAAGCAAAGCCATATTCTTTAGGCTCCAGCTCACTATTTATGGTTATCTTGTTCCTCAGGATTGTGAGCTATTATATCAGGTTTCACCGAGATCAATGTACCTATAATGCACCCATAGTTTTACATTTCTAATATACTATTTCTGTTGTATTTTGGATAAGACACTAAGTAAATAAGACTGTGATCATTTGACACAAGCAGATGAAGGACATCGTGTCATGGGTTTGATGGCAAATAATTGTTTCTTGCTATCAGCTTCTTGTGTTCTGCCTTGCTTAAAATTGCAGAATCTTAATCTCCCAATAAAAACCAAGTTAAAGTTCATAAGACTTCATTTTAAAAGAGCATCAGGAAAATAACACAGTCATAGCAGCCATTATGTGTGGAGAGAATTTGCAGAGAGAAAGATGTTAACACTAAGCCTAGGATAGAAATTCAGTCTCAGCTCTCAGTAGAATATTCCTAAATTGTAGTCCTACAGCTTATTTATAAATAACCTTGGTGACACATTAAAAATGTAACCAATTACCTGCAAAAGAGTCTTAAGAATGTAATTTAAGGTAACCATTACAAATTTTTAAAGCTCTAACTGGTAAAGCCTTCCATCATATCTTTAGCCCAGATTTGCATCTTTATTAATTCTATTAATTTTAGGTAGGATTCCTGTAGCCAACAGAATAAGTATAATAAATACTTTCAAATATTTAAAGTCAAATATTGTGTCCAACATGAGTCTTCTTTTTCCTCCGTGCAAATAATCTGGAGTTGCCTCGTGTCTTCCTAAAATGACATGGTTTCAAGTCTTCCAATCATCCTTGTTTCTCCTCTGTCAACATGTTGCATTTTCTCAGTGAGCATTCAGAACTGAAAACAGGTGCTCCTTGATTTACCATACAGCATTACAACCTAATAAACTCATCATAAATTGAAAATACTGTTAAGGCCAACCCCATTATAAGTCAAGGAGCATACTGAATGTGTATTGCTTTCCCACCATTGTAACATTGAAAAATCGTAAATTGAACGTGGTGAGTCTGGAACCATATGTACAATAGTCTTCTTTTATCCACAATTTCACTTTCTGTGTTTTTGTTTCACTTATGGTACAGGACAATAAGACTTTTTTGAGAGAGAGATAGAGAGACCACATTCACGTAACTTTCATTACAGTATATTGTTTTAATTGTTCTAATTTATTTTTAGTTATTGTTAATCTCTTACTGTGCCTAATTTGTAAATCAAATTTCATAATTGGTATGTATGTATAGGAATATATAGATAGATAGATATATAACCTATATATAGATATAGATAACCATATGTATCTATCTATAGACAGATATAGATAGATATAGATAGATCTATATATAGATAGATATAGATAGATCTATATATAGATAGATATAGATAGATATCTATCTGTCTATATACAGATACATAGATATGATTCAAAACTATCCACAATTTCAGGCATCTAATATGGGTGTTGGAACGTATCACCCATGGATAAGGGTGAATTATTGTACAGTGGTCCAGCTGTAATTGTGTCAATGTAAACTAAGTTGAAAGTTATTTGCGACTTTCATCTGAAGTGCAATGTTTTTCTAAGTGCTTTTGCATTCATGTCATGTTGCATTTGCTTTTATCATCTCTCTGGAATTTTAGATATTCTAAATTTAATATGTAAAGGGGTATTTCAGACACAATTTTATATTTTTAATGATAGTTCTTAAGTGTGCTGCGTATTATGAATGATGAGATGATTTGTTTTTCTAATGGGTGCCTTTTCCTTTTTTGTTTACTTAGGAAATGTTTGGCTGTTTTGTCTAAAGCTCCTATCCCTTAATTTTAATATAATATCATAAAATTTAAATATATGTTTTATAGCCAATATATTATAACTAATATATTATTATAATATATAATTATGTATAATATAATTAATTATAATATGATTTGAATATAATTTTATTTTTAGGATCTCTGAGTGGATGCCAAATCACTTGAAAGCAAGTTCTATTTTAGTCAACTGAAATTGGATATTGGATATTGGATCATTAGTAAAACTGATTTTAGCCAATATGGGTGTTCTGCTAAAAACTGGACTAGGAGTTCAATTTCCTAGCTCAGGACCCCATTTTTTTTAGTGCAGTTTAAGATAATATTGGCTTAATTGGCAGTTCTATCATGCTTTTATAATATTTTGAGCTGGCTTTATCTCAGAGTTGTTTTTACGTTAAACACAGTCTGCTCTTAAACCGCACTTCCTCTTTGTTATATCTGAGAAGTTGTGATATGTCTGTAGCCAAGTTCTTAATAGATCTGGTTCATTGCTAAGGTCATCAATAATATGTTGAAATTGCTTTTTCAATTCCTGATCCTATGGATTTCTTCAGCATATTATCAGTATGCTCATCCTCGTTATTGATTCTTAAAAAATATTTATTGACTTCCTAATTTATGCCAGGCACTGAGTGAAAGTCTAGCTTCATAGTGATCCTAGTCTGGTGAGGCCATTCCCAAATATATAAAAAAAAGAGAGACTGACTAAGGGCAGGTTCCTCTGGTGTTACACTAGAGAACTCTTTCCAAATTTGCTTGTTTAATTGAAACTCTTTGAGTATTATTATTCAGTCAGCTATGAATTGACCTGTTTCCTAACATCAATCCATTTTCTTCACAAAAATAACATAAGGGCTTGTGATATTCCTTGGAAAAATCCACATACACTATTTGCATCATTCTTTTGATTTAGTAAATATTGAGAGGAATGAAGACGGAAAGAATGGTAAAAAGGATTCAAGTCATGAATTTTTTGTTTTCAATTAAGAGCTTGCATGGGGAGAAGTAGCAGAATGGGTAGTTTGGAAAAGATGAGTAGAATGTAGCAAGGAGAAAATAAAGTGGGGAAAAACAAACAAAGAAAACCACAGTTACACAAATAGCAAAACACATGGTCATAAAATCTTTTGGCCTCTGGATAAACCCTGCCAAATAAAAAGCATTTTCCATGTGCCTGACCAGAAGAGCCATCTACATGCTCCTTTTTATTTTAGGTATATTCCTAAAAACTGTGGTTTGCTTTTCAGAAATGCTGTCTGTTTATATTTTCTTCATAATGCAGTGAATTGCAATGTTCATGTCAGAGAGCATTAATCTGAGAAGAAAAGAGGACAGTGCAACTTTACGACATGGAATCATTTTCTTCTGTGTGTTTTCCTTTTCCATTCACTGGAATAAGTAAGCAAGCATCTCTGTGAGTGGATTTAAGCATTTTGATTGAATGCTGTCTTCTTTACAAACAAAAGCAAACAAATCAAGGCAAATTCAAAAATAAAAGTGGGATTGCCTTTGAAAACACAGTCCTGAGGTGCTGTCAGCAAAGAAAATCCCAAACAATTTACAAATGACAACTGCATATTCAGTGCAGCTTTAATGAGTCTCAGAACATTTAAAATTTGTGGTGTGATGGAAAGAGCACTGCATATGAGCAGGATGCTTGGATTCCATTCCTGGTTCTTCTACTAGTGTCCTGTATATCATGACTCCTTTATGAGCTTTCTGTATATCAAACCTCATTTCTGCAAGTTTTTTGTAACTCACTTATCTTCTCTAAGTAGTCTCCCTTCTGACAAATAAAGGGGTTAGACATTGTTTGAAAGGTACTTTTTAGCTTTGATGTTATTCCTTTCATAGCAAGTAAAATGTCAACAAAGCTTATAATAAAGTTCTCCTCTGTGTTCTTGCAAGGGGATGACATAAATTTGAACCCATTCTGCAACAAGGACTTTTTATAAAAGCCCTATAACTAAACCTTTTTGAACGGAGTTCAAGACCTGCCTGCCACTGAATTTCAAATATACTGAGGCTCTGGTACTTACTCTGGCTTTCTGATACTTCAGGTCTGTCTCTTGAGACCATGGAGAAACCTTGCTGACTCTACCCTATCCTGCAACAGTTCCCTCATCTATAGTGGATAAATAAGCACAATCTCTTTTCTATGCAGGCCATCATCAAAATCCTTTCTTATATTGACTGAGGGGGAAGTACAGGGGCAAGAACTGTTAAGCCTGAATGAAAGGCCTTATCAGAGAAGGTTCAAACTGGGCTGACTTTTGAGTTGTTCACTTTTGGATGGCCACTGGAAGAAAGGCTGAGGCTAAGCTCTTTTTTTAAAAAATTTTTTGTTTTTAGCTTTTATTTTAAGTTCATGGGTACAAGTGCAAGTTTGTTACATAGGTAAACTTGTGTCATGGGGGTTTGTTGTACAGATTATCTCATCACCCAGGTATTAAGCCTAGTAGCCATTATCTATGTTTCCTAATCTCTATCCTCCGACACTCCAGTCTGTGAAAGGCCCCAGTGTGTGTCGCTCCCTTCTCTGTGTCCCTATGTTCTCATCATTTAGCTCCCACTTATGAGTGAGAACATGCAGTATTTGGTTTTTTGTTCCTGTGTTAGTTTGCTAGGGATAATGGCCTCCACCTCCATCTATGCTCCCACAAAGGACATGATCTCATTATGTTTTATGACTGCATAGTATTTTCTGGTGTATATAAACCATATTTTTATCCAGTTTATCATTGATGGACATTTAAGTTGATTCCATGTCTTTGCTATTGTGAGTAGCACTGCAATAAACATATGCATGCATATGTCTTTATAATAGAATGACTTATATTCCTCTGGGTATCTACCCGGTAATGGAATTGCTGGGTCTAATGGTATTTCTGTCTTTAGGTCTTTGAGGAATTGCCACACTTTCTTCCACAATGGCTGAACAAATTTACACTCCCACCAACAGTATATAAGAGTTCCTTTTTTCTCCACAACCTCACCAACATCTGTTATTATTTGACTTTTTAATAATAGCCATTCTGACTAGTGTTAAATGGTATCACATTGTGGTTTTTGATTTGCATTCCTCTAATGATCAGTGATGTTAAGCTTTTTTCCATATGATTGTTGGCCATATGTATGTCTTCTTTTGAAAAGTGTCTATTCATATCCTTTGCCCACTTTTTTTATGAAGTTGTTTTTCTCTTGTAAATGTGTTTAAGTTCCTTATAGAGACTGACTATTAGACCTTTGTCACATGCATAGTTTGCAAAAATTTTCTTGCATTCTGTAGGTTGTCTGTTTACTCTGTTAGTAGTCTCCTTTGCTTTGCAGAAGCTCTTTAGTTTAATTAGATCCCATTTGTCAATTTTTTCTTTTGTTGCAATTGCTTTTGACATTTTCATCATGAAATATTTGCCCATGCCTATGTCCTAAATTGTTTTGCCTAGGTTGTCTTCCAGGGTTTTTATAGGTTTGAGTTTTACATTTAAGTCTTTAATCCATCTTGAATTAATTTTTGTATATGTTGTAAGGAAGGGGTCTAGTTTCAATTTTCTGTATATGGCTAGCCAGTTATCCCAGCAACATTTATTGATTAGAGAATACTTTCCCCATTGCTTGTTCTTGTCAAGTTTGTGAAAAATCAGATAGTTGTAGGTATGGAGTTTTATTTCTGGGATTTTTATTCTGTTCCATTGGTTTATGTGTCAGTTTTTGTACCAGTGCCATGGTTTTTTGGTTACTGTAGCACTGCAGTATAGTTTTAAAGTTGGGTGACATGATGTCTCTAGCTTTGTTCTTCTTGCTTAGGATTGCCTTCGTTATTTGGGCTCCTTTTTGGTTCCATATGAATTTTGAAATAGTTTTTCCTAGTTCTGTGAAGAATGTCAATGGTAGTTTAATGGAAATAGCACTGAATCTATAAATTGCTTTGGGCAGTATGGCCATTTTAATGATATTGATTCTTCCTATCCATGAGTATGGAATGTTTTTCCATTTGTTTGTATTATCTCTGATTTCTTTGAATAGTGGTTTATAGTTCTCCATGTAGAGATCTTTCACCTCCCTAGTTGGCTGTATTCTTAGGTATTTATTCTTTCTGTGTCAATTGTGAATGGAATTGCCTTTATGATTTGGCTCTCAACTTGACTGTTGCTGGTGTATACAAATGTTAGTGATATTTGCACTTTGATTTTGTATCCTGAGACTCTGCTGAATTTTTTTTTTATAAGCTTAAGATGCTTTTGGCTGAGATGATGAGGTTTTCTAGATATAGGATCATGTCTTCTGCAAAAAGGGATAGTTTGATTTTTTCTCTTTCTGTTCGAGTGCCCTTTATTTCTTTCTCTTGCATGAGTGACTTGCCCAGAATTTCCAGTGTTGCATAGGATTGGTGAGAGAAGACATCCTTGTCTTGTGCCAGTTTTCAAGGCGGATGCTTCCAGCTTTTGGCCATTCAATATAATGTTAGTTGTGGGTTAGTCATAGATGCCCTTTATTATTTTGAAATATGTTCCTTCAATTCTTAGTTTATATAGAGTTTTTAACATGAAGGGATGTTGAATTGTATTGAAGGCTTTTTCTGTATCTATTGAGATAGTCATGTGGTTTTTGCCTTTAGTTCTGTTTATGTGATGAATCATATTATTGATTTGCGTATGTTGAGGTAACCTTGAATTGCAGGGATGAAGCCTACTTGATAGTGGTGGATAAACTTTTTGATGTGTTGCTGGATTGGCTTGTCAGTATTTTCTTGAGGATTTTTCCATTGATGTTCATAAAAGATGTTTGCCTGAAGTTTTCTTTTTCTACTATTCATATATCTCTGTCAGGTTTTGGTATCAGGATACTGCTGCCCTCATAGAATCACTTGGCAAGGAGTCCCTCCTCTTAAATTTTTGGAAAAGTTTCTGTAGAAATAGTGCCAGCTTTTCTTTGTACATCTGTTAGACTTCAGCTGTGAATTCATCAGATCCTGGGCTTTTTTTGGTTGGTAGGCTCTTTATTACTGATTCAATTTCAGAGCTCATTACTGGTCTGTTCAGGAAATCAACTTCTTCCTTGTTCAGTCTTGGGAGGTTGCATGTGTTCAGGAATTTATCCATTTCTTTTAGATTTTCTAGATTATGTGCATAAAGGTGTTTATAATATTCTCTGATAGTTTGTATTTCTTTGGGATCAGTGCTAATTTTCCCCTTGTTGTTTCTGGTTGTTTTCATTTATTTATTTATTATTTATTTATTTATTTATTTTGAGATGGAGTCTCGCTCTATCGCCGGGGCTGGAGTGCAGTGGCCGGATCTCAGCTCACTGCAAGCTCCGCCTCCCGGGTTCCCACCGTTCTCCTGCCTCAGCCTCCTGAGTAGCTGGGACTACAGTTGCCCACCACCTCGCCCGGCTAGATTTTTGTATTTTTTTTAGTAGAGATGGGGTTTCACCGTGTTAGCCAGGATGGTCTCGATCTCCTGACCTCGTGATCCACCTGTCTTGGCCTCCCAAAGTGCTGGGATTACATGATTGAGCCACCGCGCCCGGCTTCTGGTTGTTTTTATTTGATTCTTTTCTCCTTTCTTCTTCATTAGTCTAGCTAGTAGTCTATCTATTTATTTATTTTTTTCAAAAAGACAGCTCCTGGATTTGTTGATCTTTTGAATTTTTTGTGTGCATCTATCTCTTTCAGTTCGGCTCTGATTTTGGTTATTTCTTATCTTCTGCTAGCTTTGGGATTTGTTTGCTCTTGGGTCTCCAGTTCCTTTAGTTGTAATGTTAGGTTGTTAACTAGAGCTCTTTCTAACTTTTTGCTGTGGGCATTTAGTGCTATAAATTTCCCTCTCAACCCTGTAGCTATGTCCCAGAGATTCTGGTACATTGTATCTTTGTTCTCATTAGTTTCAAAGAACTTCTTGATTTCTGCCTTAATATCATTATTTACCCAAAAACCATTCAAGAACAGGTTACTCATCTTTCATGTAATTGTATGGTTTTGAGTGAAGTTCTCAGTCTTGAATTCTAATTTGATTGCACAGTGGTCTGAGAGATGGTTTGTTATCATTTCAGTTCTTTTGCATTTGCTGAGGAGTGTTTTACTTTCAGTTATGTGATTGATTTTAGAGTAAGTGCCATGTGGGATGAGCAGAATGTATATTCTGTTGTATTTTGGGGAAGGTTCTGTAGATACCTATCTAGTCCATTTGATCCAGGGCTGAGGTTCAGGTCCTGAATATCTTTGTTATTTTCTGCTCGATGATTTGTCTAATATTGTCAGTAGGGTGTTAACATCTCCCACTATTATTGTGTGGGAGTCTAAATCTCTTTGCAGGTCTCTAAGAACTTGCTTTCCAAACCTGGATGCTCTTGTGTTGCATGAATAATGTATTTAGGATAGTTAGATCTTCTTTTTGAATTAAATCCTCTACCCTTATGTAATGCCCTCCTTTGTCTTTTTAAAATCTTTGTTGGTTTAAAGTCTATTTTGTCAGAAACTAGGATTGCTTTTTTCTGTTTTCCATTTGCTTGGTAGATTTTCCTCCATCGGTTTACTGTGATCCTATGTGTATCATTGCATGTGGGATGGATCTATTGAAGACAGCATACCAATGGATCTTCGTTCTTTATCCAGTTTGCCACTCTGTGTCTTTTAATTGAGGTGTTTAGCTCATTTACATTTAAGGTTATTATTAATATCTGTGTATTTGATCCTGTCATCATTGTGTTAGCTGGTTAGTTTGCACATTTGTTTATGTGGTTGCTTTATAATGTCACTGGTCTCTGTATTTCAGTGTGTTTTTGTAGTGGGTGTTAATGATCTTTCCTTTCCATGTGTATTGCTTCCTTCAGGAGTTCTTTTAAGCCAAGTCTGGTGGAAACAAATTCCCTCAGCATTTGCTTGTCTGAAAAGGATCTTATTTCTTCTTCACTTACAAAGCTTGGTTTGGCCAGATATGAAGTTCTGGTTTGGAATTTCTTTTCTTTAACAATGTTGGCTTGTAAGGTTTCTGGCTTGTAGGATTTCTGCTGAGAGGTCTGCTGTTAGTCTGATGGACTTCCCTTTGTAGGGGACCTGGCCTTTCTTTTTAGCTGCCCTTATCATTTTTTCCTTCATTTCAACCTTGGAAAATCTGATGATTATGTGTTTTGAGGATGACATTCTTGTAGAGTATCTTACTGGAGTTCACTGGATTTCCTGAATTTGAATGTTGGCCTGTCTGTCTAGGTTGGGATACTTCTTATGGACGATATCCTGAAATATATTTTTCAAATTGGTTCCTTTCTCCCCATCTCTTTCAGGTACACCAATCAGTCACAGATTCAGTCTCTTTACATAATCCTGTATTTCTTGGATGTTTTGCTCATTTTTTGTCAATATTTTTTTCTCATTCTTGTCTATTTGTCTTATTTTTCAGAACATGGTACTCAAGCTCTGAGATTCTTCCCTTTGTTTGGTCTATCCTGCTATTAATAATTATGATTGCATTATTAAATTATTTTACTGTGTTTTTCAGCTCTATCAGGTCAGTTATGTTCTTGTCTCTACTGATTACTTTGTCTGTCAGCTCTTGCAATGTTTTATCATGATATTTAGCTTCTTTGAATTGTGTGCATTTTATCCATATTCTGAATTCTACTTCTAATTCTTAATCCAGTTCAGCCATCTTAGCCTCAGCCCAGTTGGACAGGTGATGTGGTCATTTGGAGAAAAGTAGACACTCTGGCTTTTTGAGTTTTCAGCATTCTTGCACTGATCCTTTCTCATCTTTGTGGGCTTACCTACCTTCAGTCTTTGAGGTTGCTGACCTTTGGATTTTTTTTTCTTTTAGCAGTCTTGACACTTTTCCATAGGGATGCTGCAGTTTGTTGGGGGTCTGCTCCTATCCCTAGTCACCTTGGATTTTCTAGTACCTGGAGGTATCACCAGTGAAAGCTGTGAAACAGCAAAGATGGTGGCCTTCAGCTTTTTCTGAGAAATCCCTCCCAGGAAAGTATGGACCTGTTGCCAGCCAAAATGCACCTGTAGGAAGTGGCTGGAGACACTGTTTGGAAGCTTTCACCAAGTCAGGAGGAATGGGATCAGGAACTGCTTAAAGAGGAAGTCTGTCCATGCTTTGGTAAAGCAGCTGTGCTGTACTGGGGGATCACTTCTGCCCCAGGTTGGTTTGGACTCTCTAAAGCCTGCAGGCTGGAATGGCTGAGTTGTCCAAACCGCAAATATGTCAGCCTGTCCCTACACCCAGGAGCTCTGTCCCAGAAGATAGGCACAACGTTGTTATTAGTAGCTGCTGGAATTCCAAGCCAGTGGGTCTTATCCTGTGAGACACCATGGAAATGGGGCTTGCAAGCCATTGCTGCTTGACCTCCTAGATTTAGCCTCTTTCCTAGGGATATGTTTAGAGGTTGTATTAGTCTGTTCTCATGCTGCAATAAGAACAGGTTCAAGACTGGGTAGTTTATAAAGGAAAGAGATTTAATTGACCCACAATTCCACATGGCTGGGAGGCTTCACAATCATGGCAGAAGGTGAAGGAGGAACAAAGGGATGTCCTACATGGCAGCAGACAAGAGAGCATGTGCAGGGGAAATGTCCTTTAGAAACCATCAGATCTCATGAGACTTATTCACTGTCATGAGAACAGCACAGGAAAAACCTGCCCTCGTGATTCAATTACCTCCCAGAGGGTCCCTCCCACGACATGTGGGGATTATGACAACTACAATTCAAGATGAGGTTTGGGTGGGGACACCACCAAATAATATTATTATGCCCCTGATCCCTCCAAAATCTCATGTTCTCGCATTTTGAAACACAGTCATGCCCTTCCTACAGTACCCCAAAGTCTTAACTCATTCCACCATTAACACAGAAGTCCAAGTCCAAAATCTCATCTGAGACAAGGCAAGTCCCTTCAGTCTATGAGCCTGTAAAATCAAAAGCAAGTTAATTACTCCCTAGATAAATAGAGGTACAGAATTGGGTAACTACATCTGTTCCAAATGTGAGAAATTGGCCAAAATAAAGAGGCTACAAACCCTGTGCAAGTCTGAAATCCAACAGGGAACTCATTAAATTTTAAAGTTCCAAAATTATCTCCTTTGACTGCATGTCTCACATCCAGGTCATGCTGGTGCAAGAAGTGGGCTCCCAATGCCTTGGGCAACTCTACCCCTGTGGCTTTGCAGAGTACAGCCCCCCAATCCTTGCTGCTTTCATGGGCTGGAGTTGAGTGTCTGCGGCATTCCAGGTGCATGGTGCAAGCTGTCAGGGGGTCTGGAAGATGGTAGCCCTCTTCTCACAGCTCCACTAGGCAGTGGGGACCTTGTGTGGGAGTTTCAACCCCACATTTCCCTTTTGCACTACCCTAGCAGAGGTTCTCCATGGGGGCTCCACTCTTGCAGCAAACTTCTGCCTGGAAATCCAAGTATTTCCATGCATCCTCTGAAATCTGGGTGGAGGTTCCAAACTGCAATTCTTGACTTCTCTGTACCTGCAGGCTTAACACCACATGAAAGCTGCCAAGGCTTGGGACTTGCACTCTCTGAAGCAATGGCCTCAGCTGTACATTGGCCCCTTTTAGCCACAACCGAAGCTGAAGCAGCTGGAACACAGGGCACCATGTCCTGAGGCTGCATAGAACAGTGGGTCCCTGGGCCAGCCCATGAAACAATTTTTCCCTCCTAGGCCTCTGGGCCTATAATGGGAGGGTCTGCCATGAAGACCTTTGACATGCCCTGGAGACATTTTCCCCATTGTCTTGGTGATTAACATTTGGCTTCTTGTTATTTATGCAAATTTCTGCAGCAGGCTTGAATTTCTCCCCAGAAAGTGGGTTTTCTTTTCTATTACATTGTCAGACTGCAAATTTTTCAAGTTTTTATGTTCTGCTTCACCTTTAATGCTTTTCTGCTTAGAAATGTCTTCTACCAGATACCCTAAATCATCTCTCTCAAATTCAAAGTTCCACAGATCTCTAGGGCAGGGGCAAAATGCTGCCAGTCTTTTGCATAGCAAGAGTGAGTTTTATTCCAGTCCCTGACAAGTTCTTCATCTCTATCTGAGACCACCTCAGCCTGAAATTTATTGTCTATTTCATTATCAGCATTTTGGTCAAAGCCATTCAATAAGTCTCTAGGAAGTTGTAAACTTTCTCACATCTTCCTGTCTTTTGAGCCCTCCAAGTCTTTAGAAAGTTCCAAACTTTCTCACATTTTCCTGTCTTCTTCTGAGCTCTCCAAAATGTTCCAACCTTTGCCTGTTACCCAGTTCCAAAGTTGCTTCCACATATTCAGGTATCTTTACAACATCCCCCCACTTCTGATACCAATTTACTGTATCGGTTTGTTCTCACACTGTTATAGGGACATACCTGAGACTGGGTAAGTTATAAAGGAAAGATGTTTAATTGACTCACAGGTACACATGACTGGGGAGACCTCACAATCATGGCAGAAGGTGAAGGAGGAGCAAAGGCACATCTTACATGGCAGCAGGCAAGACAGTGTGTGCAGGGGAACTGCCCTTTAAAAAACCATCAGATCTCATGAGACTTATTCACTATCATGAGAACAGCATTGGAAATTCCCATCCCCGTAATTCAATTACCTCCCACTAGGTCCTTCCAATGACATGTCGGGATTATGGGAGCTACAATTCAAAATATTTAGGTGGGGACACAACCAAACCATATCACAAGTCTAAACTCCCACTTTGCCAGAGTTGCAGTTACTTTTGTTGACAAGCCTGGAGCTAGAGTATGTAAAGCTCCTGGGTCTCTGCATGCTTAAGGAGCTGCTCTTCCAAGACTCCACATATATTTGTGTGTCAGGCTGAAGGCCCTGATGGAGTGGGTTCATGAGAGGATCTCCTGACCCAATGGTTGCAAAGATCCATGGGAGAAGTTTGGGTTCCCAGGGTTGCACATTCACTCATGGCTTTCCCAGGAAGGTGTGGGAGGGGAGGTTCTGTTGACTCTGTACCACTTCTGGGTTGGCCATCATTTTGCCTTGCTTTTCTCCCTTCTCCATGGGTCAAGTTGTTTCCTTAATTAGTTCCAATGTGAGTACCTGGATTTTTCGGTTGAAGGTGCTGTGTTTACTTACCCCTTTCATTTATCTCTGTGAGAGCCACACACCCTAACTGCTTCTATTCAGCTATCTTGGCCACTCCCAAGTCTAAGCTGTTGATAGAATTACAAAGGGAAAGGAGAAGAAGACAGTAAGAGTCATGGAAAGAACATTGCCCTAGATGCCAGGTCACCTAAGCTTCAGTCTTAATTTTGCAAAATTCCTAGGAATTCATACAAGACTCATTCACAACTGTGTGTTTCGGTTTCCTTATATGTAAACTGAGGGGGTAGCTTGGGATGCTGGTCTCATACTCAGGTAATTTCAGAAGCAAAACTGCTAGATGTAAGGATAACAGGGAATAGTAGTTACCTAGGAAGATGAGAGCGTATACTCTTCCCAAATGCATTGTAATTAAAAAATTACTTTAGAACTCTATGATAGCCTACAAAAGAAACATACATTCTCTGTGTCACTCAGATTTCTCCAGAGAAACAGAACAAATAGGATGTTTCTTTTTTTCTTTAGAGAGACTAGCTCATGTGATTATAGATGCTGGCAAGTCCAGAGTCTATAGGGCAGGCCAGCAAGCTAGAACCTAAGACAAGACTTGATGTTGTAGTCTTGGGTCTGAAATCCAAAGGGCAGTTCAGATTTTGGAAGTTCAGGCAGAATTTTTACATTTTCAGGAAAAATTTCTTCTTCTCTCAGAACCATAAGGCTTTCAACTGACTGGATGAGGCCCACGCACATTATTGAAGATAATCTCCTTTACTATAATCAACTGATTATAGAAATTTACCACATTTAGAAAATACTTTTATAGCAACATCCAGACTAATGTTTGACCTAACAACTGACCACTGTCGCCTAGCCAAGCTGACACACAAATTAACCATCACAACCTACCATATAGACCCCAGATGAAACCATTCCTAAAGGCCCTTTGAGATCTGATCTCTTATTACTTGATAGTGTCTTTAAAATCCAAGCCAGAATTTCAGGTGTTTGCCCAACAAACATACAACAAAACATTTCCAGAAAGAAAGGTTGTTCTTGGGTATAAGTGAAAGGAACCAAGACTGGGCACACACTCCTACTCCTGTGTAGGTCTATAACCCTTGTAATGCTTTGTTTGAATCTTATTCCCAAGATACTGCTAAACTTTTATCATCTCTGAATCCTTACACAGTAATTGCTCATGCTTTGTTGCTCTTTTTCTCATCAATCAACTGGAGCGTGGAATGTATTAGGGTGGATTTGTTAACAACAACTGATTCAACTTCTCTAGCATTAAAAAGTATTTTTGAAAAGGCATAAGATATAAAGAGAGTAAGGGAAGTTGTTTCTTAGAGCCTGTGATCTTACTTGTGTCTGTGAATATCTACATACTTTGGACAAGATTTTTCCTCTCTGGGCTTCATACTGTGTTAACAATAATTTCATTTCTCAGAGGTTATGCATATTTGTTTTGATTGATCCTTTAAAAAATAAACATGCTAAATAAAACCAAAATTGTTGACTGTATCTACCCTTATATTTCTGATTTTTTGCCTCCTTATTTCCATAATAATGAGAGGCAAAAGTTCTAGATGAGCCTGCCTCCTGTCAGTGACATTTGACAGATCTAGGATTACTGTGTGTAGCCTCAGGTAGGTCACTGTTTTTTCTTATAAACATTGACACTGTATTTTACAGCCCAAATTCACACCTTTCCTGAAATTAAAACAAAAAGAATACAAAATAATTAAATATCAGGATTAAGCAAGCAGATTTTAGAAATTACGCACTTTTTGGAAATGGACATGAATACTAATGTTAAAAGAGAAGCTAAAGCAATACAAATTATTTTATTTAAAAATGAGTAGAAACATTGACTTTTAAAATCATTTCTAACACATAAACTGCTTTTGGGGCTACCTTCCATGTAAATTGGCTTTGTGTTATGGAGAACAAGACTGAAAATTCACTCAAATCAAAACAGAGATCCAAATTGTCCCAAAAACAGTTGGCTTGCAAAAAAATGGCAATCTCTAAAATTTTAAGGAGAAAAATATACTTCGTATGAAGTGATTCCAGTAACTTTTAATACTTTATTCAAAGTAGAAAGGGTAGTCTTAGACGGTATCTGGTATGATTCCAGGTGGCACATTTATTTAAGAGGTGTTAGGGTAAAGCCACCACGTCTGCAAAAGAGGCCCAGGAAAAGTAACTTATGCAAGGATATAGGTCTGCAGAATTAGCCAAGCTACCTGGACCCCATATTGTATTTCTCAAATCTTACAGTAACTGCAGTTTCAGATCCCCCATTCTCTTTCTGTATTATAGCTTGAGGGACTGCCTCAAGAGCTACTCAGTGTCTTGTTCACCTGCGAAATTACCCTTAAATTCTGCAAATGTCTCTCTGATAGCTTCCCAATTACGGATGGTTGATAGTAACTCAACACAGTCTTGGTTTCTACCTGGCCCCAAGCCCTAGGAGATGCCAAGCAATGTGTTATGAGCGATATGAAAAAGAGTCTTCCTTTAGATTAGTTAATATATGCATGTCATTAACTATTTTTTTCTTTTTACAATTTCATGACTGTCATTTTTTCCTCATCAAAAGAACATGACTTATACAAGTCATATGAATAACATTTATATCCACTTGATAGAAAAAGTTCTTCTGAGGAAAACACTGTATTGAAATCTTTCCAAGTAGCTTATTTCTTTTTGAGACATTCAATAAATGGAGCAACCATTTAGAAACTACCCTCTTATTGGTCATAACGCTCCTTCTCCATTTAACATCACATAAGTCAAGATGAAAGCTTGGAAGAAATATTTAAGTATTTTAATATGATTTCCCTTTAACTAATACTAAGTGAGACAGAAAAAAAAGCTGTAATAATTGACAACTAGATATTTCAATTACTGGGACTTTAAAGTGCCTAGAGACAGAAGAAGATAAATTAGGCACCACAGATAATTTTATGTTTTACAGGTCTATCCAAGATTCTTCTATTTTTAGAGCGAGCATATAATTCATCCTCTAAACAAAAACACTTTTGAGAGTGAGAGGAGCACTATTAAAAATTATATCCAGATAAAATGAGTTACCGGAAAACCTCCCCAATAAATAAGGGCATTAGTAACCCGAGATTTGTTTGTTTTACCATATGCCCGAAACAGAAAAAGACAATACATACAGCATAGGGATTAAACACAAAAATTAAAGTGATGTTAAGAGCTATGATATAGATGCTTCTGACACTGTTAACCAGGCAGCATCTTACTAGTTGAATGGAGTATTCAAATATCAAGATTGTACTCTAACATTTCAAAACTCCTAGAAGAGTGCCCTAGCAATTGAAATTAGTAGGTAGTTAGAAGCCTCACATACATTTTTAACTTGGAAAAAATATTTGTGTTTTTGTAAAAATAATATACAAACTAAGTGTAGTATTTCACTACAATTGGATATAACCTAATGATGAGCATTAATAACTTCCTTATGAAATATGGCTTCTTTCTCTTTCTCTTTCTTTCTTTCTTTCTTTCTTTCTTCTTTCTTTCTTCCTTTCTTTCTTCTTTCTTTCTTTCTTTTCTTTTCCTTTCATTCTTTTCTTTTCCTTTATTTTCCTTCTTTCCTTCCTTCCTTCCTTCCGTCATTCCTTTCCTCCCTCTCTCCATCCCTCCCTCCTTCCCCCTTTCCCTCCTTCTTCCCTTTCCTTTCCTTTCTTTTTCCTTCCTTCATTCCTTCCTTCCTTCCTTCCTTCCTTCCTTCCTTCCTTCCTTCCTTCCTTCCTTCTCTCCATCCCTCCCTCCTTCCCCCTTTCCCTCCTTCTTCCCTTTCCTTTCCTTTCTTTTTCCTTCCTTCATTCCTTCCTTCCTTCCTTCCTTCCTTCCTTCCTTCCTTCCTTCCTTCCTTCCTTTCTTCCTTCCCTCCTTTTTACTCTTCTTTTTTTTTGAGACAAGATCTTGCTCTGTCACCCAGGCTGGAGTGCAGTGGTGTGATCTTGGCTCACTGCAACCTCTGTCCTCCAGGCTCATGCGATCCTCCCACCTCAGCCTCCCAAGTAAGTGGGACCACAGACACACACCATTGCTTTTTTCTCTCTCTCTTTCTTTCTTTCTTTCTTTCTTTCTTTCTTTCTTTCTTTCTTTCTTTCTTTCTTTCTTTCCTTTCTTTTTTCTTTCTTTCCTTTCTTTTTTCTTTCTTTCTTTTTCTTTTCTTTCTTTTTATTTTTGTTTATTTCAAGAAGTTCTAGCTGGAGGTAAAACTGTTATTCTTCTAAACTGACTTTTCTTAACTTCTTGTAAGAATTATAGAATTAGAACAAACTCCTATGGCAAATTTTAGGATGCAAATAATAATATTTCAATATGAATTGAAATTATTTTCTGCTGTATCTATAGAAACAAATTTTGCTTATTTCCAGGTTGAGGAGAAATTAGAATAATTTTTAAGAAGAGCCTCACTAGAATAGAAATCTGTACTCTCTAAAATACTTTGAAACATTCTGCTTCACTATAAGGCACTTAACTCTATAATGAAAATTACAAAAGGAAAGAACATCTGATTTAATCAGAATTGTTTCAACTAAAATAGATACCAAGACACTAAGCCAGAAAATCTAGAGTATGTCTGTAGACTCAAATTCCTAATTTACATCCAAATAGACTTTTTTAGTTCCAAATTTGGCCTATCATGATGCTTCACTGAAATGTTTCTTAGACCCATTGTGCAGATGGCTGGGCCTAAAGCATTGCCAGGGTAAAGGTAGTTAGATAGCCATAAATCCAAATCACTGGGTGACATTAAAAGACTGGTTTAAATCAGAGGGGAAAAAAGTGAAATTATCCTCTCAGATAGAAAAGAGGAGGCAATCAAGACAGATAACTAAATGACAGAAGCTGGTCATACTAGCTGATATGGCAAGGGCTGCAATCTCAGACTCTGTGGCCTAAATAACATTGTTGTATTTTGTGATTAAGAATTTTCCACTGTTAGCATCTTTAGAGTACAGAGAGAGGTTATTGGAAGTTAGAAAAGAGCACAAGGCTTTTTTTTTTCAGTGAATGAGGAGATAGGGATAAACCAGTTTGTGGTACCAGTTTGTGATACTTTGCCACAGCAACCCTAGCAAACTAATATACTCTGATACTAATATGAAAGATATAGACCCATGCTACCCGTAGGTGTGGATAGTAAACTCATACTACCTGTATGTCACAGGAATTCTCTGAGAAAATAATGTAGTATCATACCAGACTACCAAAATCCTGAGATCTCTGTAGAATCAAATACAAAACTACTTTTTTTTTCCTTTTCTTTTTTCCTTTTCTTTTCTTTCTTTTTGAGATATGGTCTCATTATGTTGCCTTGGCTGATCTCAAACTCCTGGGATCAAGTGATCTTTTCTCTTCAGCCTTATGAGTACTTGGGATTATAGGTGTATGCCACTATGTCTGGCTAAAACCATTTTATAGTAACACAACAGCAAGGGTAAATGTTATTTCAATAAAAAAAATCACTGATAAAGATGAGGTCACAATAAGTAATGAAATACTGCAAAGGGATATGATCCTCCATAAGGAAGAAGCAGAAGATACAATAAACAAAAGATTAGCAACCCTTAAACTTCAGATAATAGAATTTTCAGGACTAACAAATTTAAGCTATAGGTAGAAAAAGAATTATCTACTATACTATATCCAAGTCCTAATTGAAAAAATAACTAAAGAAAAAATATCTTGTGTAGTTAACCTGAACTACACAAGGAAGGAGGAAATGGAATGCAAGAGTCAATAATGATCATTAAAATTGGTAGAACTGTAACAAATCTTAATAAGCATTTGCTGAACAAAGAAAACAACACAAGTAATAGTCTGGAGCTTAAACCACGTAGGAAATAACATGCAAGGCAATAATAAAATAGAACTGGTAAAGGATGAATAGTGTAAAAGCACTTGAAAGTCCTTGTTTTACGAGTACAGTGGAGATATTGATGAATTTTATAATTTGTTAAGTCAACTATACATATGAAACATGTAGTGTATCTATGAGAAAAATTAATGACTTCACACAAGTACAGAAGGAATATGGCAAGTGACAAAATCCAATGAGCATAATAGAATGCAGGGAGGGATTACAAAATATAAATAAAACAAAAGCATAATCTAAATACAGTTAATAATTAGTAGTAAAATTTAAAAGATTAAAATCATTTGGTAAAGAAATGCTTGGATTGAATTAAAAATTTAGTTTTATCTATTTATAAGAGATATGGCTAAAATGTATGGCACAGAAAAGATGAATTTAAAAAGGTAAAAAAATGCATTGGTATTAAATTGCTACATCAGCTTTTTTCTGGATATTATTTCATTTCCAGATATTAATCAATAGCCAAAGAAAACTGATGTAGCAATATGAATATGCAACATAATAGAGTTCAACAAAATATGCCTTCTTGGTGATAAATTAGATAATTACATGGTGATAAAAGAAAAAAATCAGCAATCTATAATCAGTTCTGAATCATTTTCTACCTAAAAGCATAGCATCAACATGAAATGGTATAATCTAAGGGAGATTTTAAAACATTTTCTTAATAATTAATAGACTTGTGGATACTGCTACTAAATATATACAATTTTGAGCAATAGGCTTGATAGAAATTATACTTATAAAATTCTCACTCAGCAATAAAAAGTTATACTTTTTTCAAGCAAATATAAAACATTTATAAAAATAGAGCACCTACCAGACTACAATGGAATTTTGAATAAATACCAAAGAATTAACATATAAACTATCTTCTCCAACCAATACATAATAAAATTGCAAGTCAATAACAAAGATATGGCAACCCCCATGGATCTGGAAACTTTAGAAAAGACATGTGTTTTAAATATCTAATAATTCTAAATAATTCATTGGTGAAGAAATAAATTATAATGACAATACAAAACATTACACAAGGAAAACCTATGTGTGATACAGGCAAAATATATATGTATCAAACTATATAGCTCTAAATGTACTTATTGGAAAAGAAGAAAGATTGAGAATTAATAAGCTCAGTTTACAATGAAAATGACTGGAAAAAGAAAATCAAAATATCAAATATGAAAAGAAAAATGATACCAATTGAGGCAAAAATTAAAGTAATAGAAAAAAATAGAGGATCAGTATAACCAAAAGTTGGCTCTATGTAAAGACTAATAGTCATATCTCTGGCTAGATTGAATTGGAGAAAAGAGTAAAGTTACAAGTAGAAAATATTAAGAATGAAGGATGACATAATGTTCATTAGACATTGACAAAATTATAAGGATGAGTTATAAGTAAATTTATCAAATAAATATGAAAATAATTTCTATCAAATCCAATTTACAAAGCAGAAAATCTGAATAGACTTATAGTCATTAAGTAAATCAAATTTATTTTTCAGTTTTTATTTGTTTTTACAAAACAAAAACAAAATAATATTTACCAAAAAAGAAAAACCCCAAACCAAAGATACCTGACTAGATAACAACCAGGTCAGATAGTTTTGCAGGTAAATTTTACCAAATGTTTAAAACATAGATTAATACAAAATCTTAAGAGTACTAAAAAATCAAAGGTCCTTAAATAATTTTATGTGGTATTGTGTTAATCTAAAATCTGGATATTATTCATGCAATAAAGAAAAACTTAGGATAATCTCATACGGATAAAAGAATTATAAACAATAAAATATTTGGAAGCAAATTCAACAATGTCTAAAATAAATTTTGACATTGTGATCAACTACAGTGCAAACCTAGGAAACATAATTTTGCCTACATTTCCTATAATGGTAAAATAGTAGAATTGTTACGATTTTCAGAGTTGTGAATGGAAAAATATTTTATATTTTATTTGGTGTTTGAAATAGGAATAGTATTTCTTCTTCCAGGAAGAGACTTGCTATTGGGTGTGAAGCTACTTTTCAATGTTTAGAAACATATTTTGTAGCTTAGACTTACAAAATATTAAAGAATGCATAAAATCCATCCCAAGGATGTCTTCCGGTTTCAGCTTCAACAAGTAAAGAACTTGTAAGCTATCACTCATATCTTTACACTAAGGGAAAACTAGGCAAGTACTTTTCTTGGAGATGTCATAGAACTGAGGTCACAGGGCAAACTGCAACCCCTAAATTTGGAGAGACAAGTGAATTTGGAAAATCAGAGCCAAGATCTCTTTGCCTAGAACAGAAGTCACTGGAGTCATTAACTAGTAGAATCACCTACATAGTAATTTTGATGAATTGCTGGAAGCTGCGTTTGCATTAGCATAAGAGTGAGAAATTTCTTGCATATTTTGGGGTTTGACTTCCTGGAACCCCACTAGGTTTTCATGATAAATAAATGAGAAAGAATACCTCTTGGCTCTGGTAGTAGGAGGGGAGAGCATTCCTTGTGAGATATACCTAGACCCTCTTCAAACAGAAGTATAATGTATTTAAGGAGAAATTATACAACCTAAGTACATAAAATAATACTTAAAATAGATAGATCAGATTCATGAATGAGAAGAGGTCTGCTTTTCTAAAATTGATAAGCTCAATATAATGCTCTACATAATTAGAAAACCCATAGTGTTGTTGGGTTGTGGGGTTTTTTGTACAACTTGTTGAGCTTATTTGAAAATTCTTATATATAAGTATCTTAGTCCATTTTGTGCTTCTTTAACAGAATACCCTAGGCTAGGCAATTGATAATGAAAAAAACAAAAAACAAACAAAAAAAAAAAAAACAAAAAACAGTTCTTAGAGTTATGGAGGCTGGAAAGTTCAAAGTTGAGGGACCTGCATCTGGTGAGGGCCTTCTTGCACCCTCATTCCATGATGGAAGACAAGAGAGTGAGAAAGAACAAGAGGAGCGAGAGAGAAAAATGAGGCTGAACTCATCCTCTTTATCAGAAACCTAATCCAGAGACAATAACCCACTCTCATGATAATGGTCTTAATCCATTTATGAGAGCAGAGCCCTTATGACCTAATTGTCTCTTAAAGGTCTCACCTCTCAACACAGTTGCATTGGGGATTAAGTTACCAACACACAAACTTTGCAAAACACATTCAATTTTCAGCAATGAATAAATGGCCAAAAACTCAGCCAAGTAAAATATGAAACAGAAAAATAATTAGGTAGAACTTTTCTTACCAAATGTCAATAATTAATATAAAGCTATTAGTAATTAAAATAGTGTGATCTTGATTTAGGCATAGACAAATGGAGATGATACATATTAAATGGCCTCAAAACAGACCCACAGAGTTATGTTATTATATGATAGATGTGAAACTACTATACAATGGTAAGAGATTCAGCTATTCAACAAATGGTATTTATTGGGAAAGTTTGTGATCTATATGAAAAGAGATAACCTTCATCCCTCTTTCATATTACACATGAAACATAATTTTCATTTTGTCATTAATGGACTAAATGTGAAAAAGAAAGCTTAAAATATTTAGAAGAAAATGTAAGTGGATACCTTTGCAATCTCAGGGTAACAAATCATCTCTTAAAAATACACAAACTTACAAATTCTAAAGAAAAAGATGGATACAGGTGATTATGGTAAAATCATAAATTTGTATATGTGAAAAGACATGATAAACAATTAGGAAACACACACATCATTGGTGCGAGTGCATATTAACACACTCACAACCTTAAGAAGTAGAGCAAAATGGCAGAATAGAAGGCTCCACCAAATGCCCCCCCAGATAAGCACACCAACTTAACAACCACCTACACAACAAAAACACTGATTTTTGGTTCTTATGAGGGTGCTTTTGTTGTTTAGGTAGTCGGTAAGTAACTCTCATATCACTGAAAGAGGCACTGAAAGGGTAGGAAAAACAATCTTAAATTGCCGATGCCACACCTTTCCTATTCACCGGCAGTGGTGACATGATTCAGAAAGCATTTCTGTGCCCTGGAGAGATGGAGAGCCTGCAATTTTAAGCCTTTGAACTCAGCATTGCCCTTGTTATGCCAGAAAGCAAAAAATGGACCAAACTCAGCTGGTACCTATCCATGGAGGAAGCATTTAAATCAGGCATAGCCAGAGGGGAGTCATCAATTCCAGTGATTGGAACTTGAGTTCCTGCAAGCCTTGTCACAGTGGGCTAAAGCATTCTAAGGCCCCAAATAAACTTGAAAGGCAGTCTAGGCCAAAAGGACTGTAAAACCTAGGTGAGTCCTAGGGCTGAACTGGGTCCAGAGAGAATGAACTGAGCTGGGCATGCAACCAACATAGACACCAGCCAGGGCAGCTAAGGGAGTGCTGGCATTACCCATTTCCTAACCCCAGTCTGCACAGCTCATGGCTTCAAAAGAAACTCTTTCCTTCTTGAGAGTAAGAGATGGAAGAGTTGTGCACTTAGTCTTGCATCTTGGAAGCCAGCTCAGCCACAGAAGAATAGGGAACTAGTCAGAGTCATGAAGCCCCTTTCCAGACTCTAGCTATCGAACATTTCTAGACACACTTTGGGCCAGAAAAGAGTCCATTGCCTAGAAAGGAAGGAACTAGTCCTGGCAGCATTCATCACCTGCTAACTAAAGAGTCCTTGGACCTGAATAACCAGCAGCAATACAGGTACTATGATAGGAACCTGGGGTTAGATGCTAAGACTTGCTGGCTACAGGGAAGACTCAACACATTCCCAGCTGTGGTGGCTACAGCATGAGAGGCCTTCTATGTGAGAAAAGCAGAGGAAAAAGCAAAGGGAAATTTGTCTTAAATCTTATGTACCCACTTGGCTACAGTAAGGTAGAGCACCAGGTGAGATCTTGGGGTCACCATTTCCAGGACTGGCTCTTGGACAGCATTTCTGGACCTGCCCTGGGCGCTATAGGGGAGCCCACTGCCCTGAAAGGTGGGTTCCAGGCTAGGAGACACTCACCATAAGCTGACCAAAGAGCCCTTGGTCCTTAAGGGGACATTGGCAGTAGTCTGGCATTACTCCTAGTGAGCCTGAGGTGATGGTGGCCATGGGGTGAAGCTCCTCTGTCTTTGGAAAGAGGAGAGAAGAATGACAAAAACTGCATCTTGTGGTTTGAGTGCCAGGTCAGTCACAATATCATAGAACACTGGATGGATTTACATGGTTTTTGACTGTCCCTAAAAATATGTCTTTAAAAAATGAGAAAAGCAAGAGCTAACCAATCCCTAATTTAGTAGAAGATATATAATAAGTATCAGAACAGAAATATATAAAATTGAAATAAAAAATACAAAAGATCAATGAAACAAAAAGTTAATATTTGAAATGTTAAACATAATTGACAAAACTGTAGCCAGATTATCTAAGAAGACAAGAGAGAAGATCCATACAAATAAAAATAAAATCAGAGATGAAAAAGGAGACATTACAACTGATACTGCAGAAATTCAAAGGATCATTGAGGACTACTATGAGCAATTATATGGAAATACATTGAAAACTTTAGAAGAAATGGGCAAATTGCTTAGAAATATACAACCTACCAATATTGAACCAGGGATAAATCCAAAACTTGAACAGACCAATGATAAATAATGTGATCAAAGTCATAATAAAAGTTCTTCCAGTAAAGGAAAGGCTGGGAACCAATGGCTTCAGTGCTGAATTCTAGCAAACATGTTAAGAACTAATACCAATCCTACTCAAACCATTTTGAAAAATAGGGTAGGAGGAAAGACTTCTAAACTCACTCCACGAGGCCAATATTATCCTGATAACAAAACCAGACAAAGGCACATCAAAAACAAACAGACAAATGAACAAACTATATGCCAACATCCCTGATGGATAATTATGCAAAAATTCTCAATAAAATATTAGCAAACCAAATTTGTTAATACATTATAAAGCTCATTCATCATGACCAAGTGGGATTTATCCCAGAGAGGCAAGGATGGTTCAGAATATGGGTATCAATCAATGTGATACATCAAATCAACAGAATAAATCACAAAATCAATATGATCACTTCAATTGATGCTGAAAAAGAATTTGATGAAATTCAACATCTGTTCCTGATTTTAAAAACCCTCAAAAAGTGCCCATGAAGGGAACATACCTCAAGATAATAAAAATCATGTATGATAGACGTACAGCAAGTTTCATACTGAATGGGGAAAAACTGAAAGCCCTTTTTCCAAGATCTGGAACATGACAAGAGTGCCCACTTGCACCATTGTTATTCAACACAGTACTGGAAGTCCTACCTAGAGTGATCAAACAAGAGAAAGTAGCAAAGGGCATCCAAATTGGAAAGGAATAAGTCAAATCATCCTATCTAAAATGTGGAAAAATCTAGATTCCACAAGAATAATATTAGAACTGATAAATTCAGTAAAGTTGCAGTATACAAAATTAACACACTAAAATCAGTAGCATATCTATAGGCCAACAATGAACAATGTGAGAAAGAAATTTAAAAAGTAATTTTGTTTACAGTAGACATAAATAAAATTAAATATGTAGGAACTGACTTAGCCAAAGATGAGTAAAATCTCTATAATGGAAACTATAAAACACTGATGAACGAAATTGAAGAGGACACCACAAATGGAAAGTTATTCCATGTTCATGGATTGGAAGAATGTTGTACAAATGTCCCAAAGCAATCTACAGATTCAATGCAATCTGTATCAAAATACCAATGACATTCTTCACAGAAATAGAAAAAAATATCCTAAAATTTATAAAAACCACAAAAGACCCAGTATAGCCAAAGCTATCCTGAGCAAAAAGTACAAAACTCAGGAGAATCACATTACCTGACTTCAAATTATGCTACTGAGCTATAGTAATCAAAACAGCATGGTACCAGCATAAAAACAGACACACAGAACAATGAAACAGAGTAGAGAACTCAGAAAAAAATTCACACACTCACAGCAAACTCATTTTCAATAAAGTTGCTAAGAACATACACTGGGGAAAAGACAGTGTCTTCTATAGGTGGTGATAGAAAAACTTGGTATCCATAGGCAGAGTGAAACTAGACCACTATCTTTTGCCATCTAAAAATTAAATAAAAATGTATTAAAGAACAAATACCAAAGAATTAACTTACAAAGAAAGATGATGGTCCAAGACCTCAAACTGTAAAACTACCACAAGAAAACATTGAGGAAACTGTCCAGACATTTGTCTGTGCAAAGATTTATTGAGTAATACCTCACAAGCACAGTCAACCAAAGCAAAAATGGACAATGGCATCACATTAAGTTAAAAAGCTTCTGCACAGCAAAGGATACAATTAACAAAGTAAAGAGAAAACCCCATAGATTGGGAGGAAATATTTGCAAACCACCCATCTGACCAGGGATTCATAACCAGAATATATAAGAAGTTCAAACAGTTCAACAGGAAAAAAAAAAAAACTCTATTTTTAAAAAGGGCAAAATATTTGAATAGACATTTGTCAAAAGAAGACATACAAGTGGCAAACAGACATATGAAAAGTTGCTCAACATGATTGACAATCAGAGAAATGCAAATCAAAACTAAAATGAGCTATCATCTCACCCAAGTTAAAATGATTTATATCCAAAAGACAGGCAATAGGAAATGCTGACAAGGATATGGAGAAAAGGCAACACTGTTCACTGTTGGTGGGAATGTAAATTAGTATAATCACTATGGAGAATAGTTTGGAGATTTCTAAAAAAAACTAACAATTGAGCTACCATAAGATCCAGCAATTCCACTGCTGGGTATATACCTAAAAGTAGGGAAGTCAATATATCAAAGATATATTTGCACTCTCATGTTTGTTGCAGCTTTGTTCACAATCACCAAGATTTGGAATCAACCTAAGTGTCCATCAACAGATTAATGGATAAAGAAAATGTGGTACTTATACATAATGGAGTACTACTCAGCCATAAAATAGAATAAAATTCAGTCACTTGCAACAACATGGGTTGTTGCAACAACACGGGTTGTTGAAGGTCATTATGTTAAGTGAAATGAGGTAAGCACAGAAAGACGACCATCACATGTTCTTACATATTTGTGGCATCTTTAGATGCCAAAAATCGAAACAATTGGATTCATGAACACAGAGAGTAGAAGGATGGTTACTAGAGCCTGGGAAGGGTAGTGGGATTTGGGCATGAGTTGGGGATGGTTAATAGGTACAAACAATAGAAACAATGAATTAAACCTAATATTTAACAGTATAACTGGGTGACTAGAGTTAAAAAAAATTAATTGTACATTTAAAAATAGTTAAAAGAATATAATTGGATCGTTTTTAACAAAAGGCATAAATACTTGAGGGGATGGGTACCCCATTCTTCATGATGTGATTGTTACTCATTCCATGCCTGTATCAAAACATTTCATACCTCATAATTGTATACATCTACTATTTATTCACGGAAATTATAATCATTCCTCAGCAACAACAACAAAACGAACAAATATTTTACAGACCAATTAAGCAATAGCTAGTGAAGTTGAAGATGCACTCATCCTAGGACTCAGAAATTCCTCTTTTAATCAGAACAAAAGCTATTCAGTGTCACTGGTCTGAGGACTATTTGTTATCCGTCTTCCATGAGATAAGGAGCTTGTGTCAAAGTGTAAATTAATTCAGTGCTTTCTTTATTGCAAAATTCTTATTATGAAAATAATTATCAACTGAATTATATAGTAAATTTAGTTAGCATGTTGATTTGCATTCTGGGACCAGCTCCTTATCTCATTACAGACATGTAACTATCAGTTAATGGATTAACACTGATCTAAAGACCACACTTTGAGTAGCATAGACCTAGATAACAATCTTGAAAATATTCACAAGGAGATAATTTTGTAATATCTTCAATTTGGAAACACCATGTATGCCTATCAATAAATAAATGGATAAACAAATATTACAAGGGGATTAAAATAATATACTAGATATTCAATTATTGTGATATACTACCTGACTTCATTTTATTTGACTGCTGACAGTTTTCAAGACCCACCACTCCCTCTTTCCCTCATGCCTACTGCTGGCCAAGATGATAAGAAAGCCCTGGGGCTCCACCTTTGGTGCTGGCAGGAAGTTTAAAGCATGCAAACCTTGGCCTATGAACAGAAACCCCATTGCAGCCACAGCCCATAATCACAATAAAAACCAAGACAGTCTTCTTTCTCAGCTCTCTGAAATAGCTTTCAGTTCAGGCTGGGAGCTTTCACTGCTCTCCTCAGAAAGTCTCATTATAAAAGTATAATAAAACTTTTAGTACTCTCTTGGTGCATGTGTGCTAGCATCACCACAGTTTCAATATGTGAGCCAAATTTTGGATGAAGGAGCTCATCCTACTTATACAAAATGACCACATCAACTAATAATATGAATAAATCTGGAACACAGCATTGAGGAAAAAAGAATTTGCAAAAGCAAATTGAAAGCATTATGTAAAGTTTAAGAACACAAATAATACTTTATATTCTTATGAATGATATATATATATATATATGACTCCATTATTCTCTCTCTCTTCCTTCAAGTTTCCATTTACTTGTTATCTTATCAGAGAGGCTGTTGTTAACTACTATAATGGCTCCCTTTGAGTAAAGTAGAGAGTAGAATGGAAAGGTAACATTATTTTAAAAATATAGCTCAAGCAAATACCTCAAAATATTGTTCATTAAATGATAATTGATATACTGTGTATGTTTTTTTTACATATCTACAATTATCTTAAAATTAGAAAAAATATTTTAAAATGAAATAATGAATTAATTGCCACAAATTATTGATTTAACTCCATTCTTTTTTCAAATGAATTTACTGAAAATTCTACATCATAGGTCTCAGAATCTTATGCCATCCTTATCAGATAGGGCCCTGATTTTAGCATATGAGACCTGTCAAGCTGCATATTTTATCTCTTTGTATCTCTGCTATCCTTACAATTAAATCCTATATTTGTTTTTCAGCAGCCTGCCTTAGGACTGCAGAAGATGAGGATCTTGTTAAATACTGCCATAGTAGCTGTGGTGGGTTGAATAGTGACCCTAAAAGTCTGCCAAAGTTCTAATTCTTGGTACCTATAAAAGTGATCTTTTTTGGTAATGGGTTGTCTGCAGATGTAATTAAGTTAAGGCTCTCAAGATGAGATCATCCAGGATTTAGGGTGGCCACTAAATGTAATTATGAGTATACTTAGACATATAGGAGAAAACACAGAGATACATGGGGGAAGGTCATATGAAGATGGAGGCAGAGACTGGAGTCATACGCTTACAAGTCTAAGAATGCCATGACTTGCTGGCAGCCATTAGGAACTAGGAGAGAGTTCTGAGATAGTTTCTTTCTTAGAGCCTCCAGAAGAACCCAATCCTGCTGACACATTGACTTCAGAATTCTGACTTCCAGAACTGTCAGGAAATAGATTTCTATTCTCAGACTCTGTTAATATTTTATGGAATCCTTAGAAAACTAATACGTTGGCCTCATGCATTCCATGTTTGTTCTGAGTTGTTAATGGGCGACTTGAGCCTGTCATTCTCTTTTTATTAAGGTATTCAAGAAAATAAACAAAAGCCAGACAACTCCACAATCCTTATATTTACTAGTGATTTCATATTGCTCTAGTGTTATTTCTGCTACATAAACCCAATACTTCCTGAGTCTGGCTCATAGATGAGACAACTCAATATGTTGGTGGAAGCAAGCAATTGACTGCTGGCATACTGTCACACCACTTAGGAGTGGCTTTGTAGAACAGTAGTGAGGGAAATCTCCCCAATGATAAGATCTGAAATCTCCCATGCCTATTGTCAGTGGAGAGAAAACTGCCTAGAGTTAAGAATGTAGGGGCTCATAGTCAATGGTCAGTGACATATGTAATTGGTTAGAGATTTGGAAGAAGCAAGATTGGAAGGTCAGAGACACAGAGTCCTGGGCAGCAGACACTTTAATGGACCAATGGAAATGGCATAAACTGATGTGAAACTGCATGCTTTGTGTTAATGCCTAAGAAAACACCTACCACGGAGAGGCACTGAGCAACCAGATAGATAGACTTAACTCATTCAGTGACAAATAGTCATCATTTGTACTTGACCATCCCCAAGTGGTGGCACATTGGGCACATGAACAGAACAACCACAATGGCAGCGATGTAGGCTCTGCATAAGTTCAACTGCATGACTCCTTCACACAAATTATGATCTAGCTACTCTCTCTGCTAAATGTCTGACCTGTCTGAATGTCAGCAGTTAATGCTGAGCTTTTGAGTCAGTAAAATCTCTCAAGGAAATGAACCAGACATTTGTGATAAATTCATTATATCAGATTCTCTCAACATTGGAAGGAGCAGTGATTATTCTTTTCCAGAATTAACAGTAACATGAAAAATGAATTGGTTTTTCCAACTCCATACAATAAATCTTAAACTCCTCAATTGTCCTGAAGTCTCAGGAAAGACTAGTGCTTGATTTTGGCCAATTCAAAGAAAAATGTAAATAGACAGAAACCATCCCTGAGGAACCACACACATTGGACTTACTAGACAAAGACATTAAATCAAAAGTTTCAAACATGCTCAATGCTAAATGAAACCATAAAAATGAACTAAAGAATAACAGCAAGGTGATGTATGAACAAACTGAAAATATCAATAAAGAGATAGAAGTTACAGTAGGAAACCAAACAAATTTGGGAGCTGAAAAGCACAATAACTGAAATGAAAAAAATTGCTAGAGAAGTTCAACAGTAGATTTGGGCAGGCAGAAGGAAGAATCAGCCAATTTCAAGTTAGGCCAATGAAAATGATCTAGTCTGAGGAGTAGAAAGAAAAAAGAATGAGAAAAGTGAACAGAGCCTAACATACCTGTAGCATCAAGCAAAAACAATATATGCATATGGAAGTCACAGAAGAAGGAAAGTTAGAAAATTCCTTGAAATGAATGAAAAAAAAAAAAACACAACATAGAGAAACTTATGAGATGCATCTAAAGGAATGCTTAGATGTGAAGTTATAGCTGTAAACATGTACAGTAAAAAAGAAATATCTAAAATCAATAAGTAACCTAACTATGCAGCTTAAGGAATTAGCATGTCTGGAACAGGATACATAGTACTGGAACATAGTACTGGAAGTTCCAGCCAAAGTAATTCATCAAGAAAAACAAAGAAAAGAGCTATAATTATCTGCATTTGCAGATGGCAAAATCTTGTATCTGGAAAACCCATAAGAATTCACAAAAGAACCTGTTAGAGCTAAAACATTCAGCAAAATTGTAGGATGGAAAGCAAACCTGCAAATATCAACTGCATTTCTACACACTAATAATGAATAATGTACAAAGGGAATTAAAGCAATAATTTCATTTACGATATTATACAAAATACATGTAAATAAAATTTCAAAGAAGTTTAAAATTTGTACACTGAAACCTATGAAACATTACTGACAGAAATTAAAGAAGACCTAAATAAATGGACAGACATTCTATATTCATGAATTCAAAGATTTAATACAACTCAGATGACTATACTACCAAAGCAATTCACAAATTCAGTGCAATCCCAATAAAATCTCAATTGCAATTTTTTACACAAATGAGAAAACCCATTCTAAAATTCACATGGAATTTCAAGAGACTCACAATAGTCAAAAAATATTGGTAAAGAACAAAATTGGAGGACCCACACTTCCTGATTTCAAAACTTATTACAAAGCTACAGTAATCAAAGTAGTGTCATACTGGCTTAAAAGTGCACATATATACCAAAAGAATAGAATTGAGAGTCCAGAAATAAACCCATATGTCTATGGTCAATTGAAGTTTTACAAGGAAGCCAAGACTATTGAATGAGGGAAAGAACAGTCTATTTAACAAATGGTGCTAGGAAAACTGGATATACACATGTAGAAGAAGGAAGTTGGACCCTTACCTTACATCATATACAAAAATTAACTAAAATGTCAACTGAAGAGCTAAAACTGTAAAACTCTTAGAAGAAAACACAGGGAAAAATATGTATGCCCTTGGATTTGATAATGGCTTCTTAAATATAACACCAGAAATGCAGACAAACAAATTAAAAATGGATACATTTGACTTCATCAAAACTAAAAACTTTTGTACCTGAAAGGACACTATCAAGAGAGTGAACAGCACTGTTCACAATAGCAAAGACTTGGAACCAACCCAAATGCCCATCAATGATGGACTGGATAAAGAAAATGTGGCACATATACACCATGGAATAGTATGCAGCCATAAAAAAGGATGAGTTCATGTCCTTTGCAGGGACATGGATGAAGCTGGAAACCATCATTCTCAGCAAACTAACACAAGAACAGAAAACCAAACACCACATGTTCTCGCTCATAAGCGGGATTTGAACAATGACAAAACATGGACACAAAGAGGGGAACATCACACACCAGGGCCTGTTGAGGGGGTGTGGGACCAGCAGAAGGATAGCATTAGGAGAAATACCTAATGTAGATGACGTGTTGATGGGTGCAGGAAACCACCATGGCAAGTGTATACCTATGTAACAAACCTGCACATTCTGCACATGTACCCCAGAACTTAAAGTATAATAATAATAATAATAATAATAATAATAATAATAATAATAATAAAAGAAAGGCACACTAGTGGGCTTAAACCAAAAGAAAAAAAGAGTGAACAACAACTTAGAGGATGGGAGAAAATACTCACAGATTATATATCTGAGAGAGACTTAATATACACAATATATAAGGAACTCCTACATCTCAACAACAAAAAGACAAAAATCCCAATTAAGAAATGGGCAAAGGGCTTGAATAGACATTTCTCCAAAGAAGATACACAAATGGTCAATAGGCACATGAAAAAATGCTCAATATCATTAGTCCTTAGGAAAATGCAAATAAAAACCCAACTGAAATACCACTTCAAATCAGTCTATGGCATTTTTATGGCAGCCTGAACTGATTAAGATACCATATAATTGACTATTATTCCACCATAAAAAAGAATAAAAATCTGATACATGCTACAACACGGACGAACATTGAAAATATTATGCTGTGTGAAATAAACCAAACACAAAATGACAAATATTGTATGACTTCCCATATAGAAAATATCCAAGATAGGCAATTTCATTGAAACAGAAAGTAGATTAGAGGTTATAAGGGATTGATGGAAAAGTGTATGTGAGTTATTCATTAATGAGTATAGAGTTTCTGTGTGGAACGATAAAAAATTCCAGAAATAAATCATGGTGATAGTTGCACAACATTGTGAATATAATTAATGTCACTGAATTGTACACTTAAAAATGATTAAAATGGTAAAGTTAATGTTATATATGTTTTGCCACTGTAAAACAAAAACAAACAGAAAAAAAAGAGGGCAGTGGGAAAACATTACTGGTTGTCATAGGAAGGGAACATGCCTCTCTCAATTATTAATGCTCTATATACAAAATTGGTGAACAATTTTAGAAAGGGATGTATTGCTCTATAAAGACTGTGGTTACACTTTAAATGTGGCTCCAATCTTTTGGTGTACACCTGGAGGTAGAGAACTTGTTACAAATATAGAGTCCAAAAAATTTGCTTCAAGATATTTAGGTTCAGTAGATATGAGCTGGAGCTCAGGATTTTGCAGTTTAATAAACACTGCAGACAATTTTGATGAAAGTGATACACAGCCAATGCTTTGAGAAACAATGCTATAAATGATGGTTAGGTCCTCAGCTGGGACTATAGAAGTGTATTTATCTCCAAATGTACATGGATATAGTAATAGTTCAGTAATGCCTAACTATCATTTCTAATTTTATTCAACAAAATGTGTCCTAATATCCTTTCTATAGTGTTGAATAGGCAATAATAATTTTCTAGCTCTATACATTTTCATATATAATAGTCATCTTTTTAAGTAAGTTTCAAGTCAAGCACTCTAATTCATATTGAACAGAAAGATAACATATCCAGTTTAGGATGTTATAGAGGACTTTCAGAATTCACTTGTATTAATATAGGTTATTTTTAAATTCAACTTTTATTTTAGATACAGGAGGTATATGTGCAGATTTGTTATGTGCATATATTGCATCCAGCGAGTGAGGCTAGCACCCCATAGGTAGTTTTTCAACCTACACTTCCTTCCCTCCTTCTCCCCTCTAGTAGTTGGTGTCTGTTGTTCCCATGTTTATGTTCATATGTACTCAATGTTTAGCTCCCACTTATAAATGAGAAAGTTCAGTATTGTATTTTCTGTTCCAACATAATTTTCTTAAGATATAGGTCATTTCTAAAATGTTTTAAAATGGGGACTTTTTGTAATAGGGATTTCTATAAAGCAGAAAATTGACTAAATTGTAAGATTATGCATCAAACGTACTGGTTGTGTATTGAAAAGCTCTTGCATATTAGTCAACTTTTATTTGTGCATGCTTGGACTCCCTGACTGAATTGCATACTTCTGGAGGACAGAAACTATGTATGTATATCATTGTGTCTCCCATCACACCTAATAATGCTATTGACCAGACTAATCAACTGGTATGTTAACAGGCTAATTGGCTTAGTGTGATATAGTTCACAATAGTAAACTAAGTCTCTTTGGAAAATATCAGTAGGGCCATTAATATGATTAGGATTGCTGACCAGATTGTCTTACCTCATAGCACAGAGCAGAGAGAGGCAACCATAACAAAACTAGCTGCTGGAATGTCAGGAAGCAAAAAAGTCTTGAGCAATACATATGGCTTAAAAAAATTTTTGCTCTATTTGGCAGTTCAGTGTGTATCATTATACATTTTTTGACTTCTAGAAGAACCTCAGGAATATCTAAAGCAGAATACAAGGTAGCAGCCTGATTCTGTATCTTCTGTTTCACAATAAACTTGGTCATCATTTGATATATCTTAATAAATGTTATATATAGAATGGATTGGCACCAAGCTTCCAGCATCTTTGTGTTTGCAATGTCTCATTCTTCCTAAATGAGATTATCATTTGTTCAATCAAATTCAGATGTTGTTCCTCATAAGTCTTATCCTTGAACTAACAGAAAACGCTAGAGGGTGACAGTAAGCAATAGTCATTTTTTACAGAATTTTATCATGCTAAAAGCAGTGTCCAAATATTATAAATCTTTACTGACTCTTCAAAGTCACTGCTTTGCACTTGTAAATTTTATTCATGAAATTCATGAATATTAAGAACAAATAGTTATTTCTTCAGTAGTAAGTGGGCACCCTGAATATAGGACTTGATAATATTTAAAGAATTAAATCAGGATACTGAGTTCTATTTGTATCTGTGGAACTGATCTCTGTTTCCCTGCTAAATCAGATCCTCTTTTGTCAATCACTTTTGTTACCTGGTCAACAAGACAGAGATGCATCCTGTAAATAAAGCAACAATCGAGAGACATACTTTGAGCCCTATACTTCCTACATTGTTTGTTGTGTGACTGTGCCCAAGGACTTTACCTTCTGTGACCCTGTCTCCTCAGAAGAAAGATACTAATAATTATCTAACTTAAAGGGATTCTGAAAAGAGTAAATGAGATAATAGATGTATAAATCACTTTGTGAAAGACCAAATGATAAAGTCAGCCATTATTGCTGTTATTATTATCATAAATTTCTGCTTTGTGGAATCTTAAAAGAATTTACCAAATTAGATAAAGCATTATTTCAATAATCAAAACCCCTGGAGCTTAACAACAATAACAATGATAATAGCTAGCATTAGACATAACCCAACATGATATGGCTCTGCCTACCTATCTGATCTCATGCTATGCTTCTCTTTTTCCCTTCACTCTGTATTTTTCAGCCACAATGATGTCTTTGCCTTTCCTAGAGAACATTAATAGCATTTTTCCCTTTTTAAGGACCTTACACTTCCTGTTCTCTCTGCCTGAAATGTTCTTCCCTGCCCACTCTCTCACCCAAACACAGTTATTTCATGGCTATCTCTTTTTGTGTCTTTCAGGTCTCCGATCAAGTGCCACATCTTTAGGGAAGAAATTTTTCCAAACAACCGTAAGTAAAATAGCACGTGTCCTACCTCCACAGTCTGTCTGTAGTCCCTTATTCTGATCTAGTTTCTTCATGGCACTTATATCTGACATTATTTGTTTATGTATTATATATCTTTCCAATTAGAATATGAGATGGTTGAAAGAAAGGACTGTTCTCTGTCTTGGTTCACCATTGTATCCCAGCACATAAAACAGTGACACACTTATGGTAAATGCTCCATAAGCATTTGTTCAATAAAAGAATTACATTTATTGAACTTTATATGCCAGGCCTTATTTTATAATAAGTATCATTGCATTTAATGTTGACAATAACGCTATGTGGTAGATACCATCATCCCTATTTTGCAAAAGAGAAAATTTAAGTTTAGCAAGGTTAAATAAGTTATTCAATGGTCGTACAGCAGTTAATTGGAAAACCCAGGATTTGAACACAGAGATTCTGATTCTAGTGGACTTATTCATAATACTCTAGTGTCTCTAGAGTTTATTTATTGAGCACTTACTATGTAGCAAGCTCTATGTTAAATATTTTATGGGTGTAATTTCGTTCAGTTGATATCCCTATCTTTACAGAGAGAAACTTAAATCTTAGGTAGCTTATGCAATTTGCCTCAGTTACACACACAATTATGTGCTATCTTTTATGAAATATCTAAAAAAAGATGATGAAATTGTCACCTCATTTAAAGAATGCTCTTTCTGAATTTTTTGTATTCTGAAAGAAAAAATAAGGGCAAAATGACTTGTCTCAACATTCTGGCCAAGTGGTCTCTTATTTCCAAAACCATATTTTTGCTTTTCTTTTTGGCTACTGTTATGCATATTCCCAATCATGGTTGAACTGTATTTTTACAAGCATACACTTTTATTTGTGAGGGTAACAAGAGCAATCCCCTTGCTCATGTCAAATAGTGATGTAATTGGTGCACTAAAACTAGAACTCAGGTCTTGTGACTCTGGCTTAATTTCTAACTCCATTATACTTTGTCCTCATTAACAACTTGCTTTAACCAACTAAGATCATTGGAATGTAATAATCATGTGTTTTAATCTGTTTAAACACTTTTCCGTAATTTCCGATGAATCTCAATCATTGCTCTTACCGTTGTCCATCTAGTTCAGGAGTCCCCAACCCCCAGGCCACTGACCCTTAGGGACTTGGCCTCACAGCAGGAGGTGAGCAGCGGGGATTGGGCATTACTCCCTTAGCTCCGCCTCCTGTCAGATCTGTGGTGGCTTTAGATTCTCATAGGAGCTCAAATCCTCTTGTGAACTGCATGTACAAGGGATCTATGTTGCACACTCCTTACGATAATCTAATACCTGATGATCTGAGGTGAAAAAGTTTCATCCCAAAACCAGTCCCCTGTTTCCATGGAAAAATTGTCTTCCACAAAACCAGTCCCTGGTGCCAGAAAGGTTGAGGATCACTGATCTAGCTTTACATATTCTTTTTATTCACAACCATTTACTCAGACATATGATTGTGTATCTATTGAAGGACAAAATTTTTTGAGGGCAGACACCATGAGTAGCCTTTATTATATACCTTTAACAATTCAAAAAAGATCCAGGTACTATCTGGATGCTGAGTATATCCTAGGTCACTTATGTTAGCTCCTTTAATCTAAGTTTGGAGCACCACAAAAGAAAGATTCCATTGAAACATGAAACATGACATATTCAGTCAAAACAAAAATCACATAAAGCCTTGGATACGCATCAACACATACACATGTACGCAGAATTCTGCAACATTTCAATTCATCCTTATTAACTTGGTTTGTACAGTTTTTCTTTTAACAAGGGATGTTCCCAACAGTCATTCATGATAAACAGCAAGTATCATGGGCATTACCACGATGGCATTTGCCAAAAGGAAAATGAATAATCCAGTGTTTGTTTAGCTACAGGGACAGGCATGTTTTGCCATTAGCAGAGAGAATCTTGGCTGAACTAGTGAGGACCAACTCATTCCATTCCACTAAGCACAAATGGGAATCTTCTCCATTGTCTAGTTGCCAAACAAATATTTGCATTTGTGTAAGTGCATTTTCATATTCAAAAGGAAAGGTTGTTATGTGGGATACTTGCCATTTTTCAATAATGATGAAATAAACATTCTCTGCAGGGCCTGTATAATTAAAACCTTTGCTTTTTTAAAAAAGGCACAATTAATTTATACTTATTTATAAGCTAAATTCTGTTGTCTTTTGAACTAGTGATTTCATTTTCACAAACAAGAAGATGAGCTTCAACCTTTACAACACTGGTATTACTTTCTGATTGGGAAAAATATTAACAGTCTGAACTTAAGCTTTTATCAGAGAAAAATTGAATTTTTAAATAAATCTATTTTTGAGCACATGAGGAGAAAAGAAAACAATTGTCCTTGTATTACCAGCGCTATTTTCCTATTTCTACCTATTCTACACGGTTAACATGAAATGCGTGTATATTGCATGCAGATACATTGTATTAATTACAAGTAGCTGATAATTCACTTAGTGAAAAAATGCGTGTTAAAGATACATAGGGTCAATATTGCTTATCAAGTAAGGTTACTAAGGGCAAAATAATCACCAATATCCACTTAATGTCTACTGAGATAATACATTTTGTGAGAAAAAGAGTAATTTAGAATTGATGTTCATTGTAAAGAGTCAGAAGGGGCTTCTTGGAGGCAATGGCTAAATTTATTGAGGGGAATTTTAAAGCTCAGAGAGGTGGATCGGCAGAGAGAAGGCATTCTAAATAGGAACTCATTAGTTTATGTGTAATAGAGGAGGGTTCATTTAGGAAGACTGATGAAAAATGGTGTTAATGATTAACAATTGCAAGCTAATGGAGGTCTCTAAAGATCAGAAAGATTAATGTATATTTGTTAATAATCACAATAAGAAACCATTTTAGTTTTTTAAGAAAGGGAGTAACATAATAAAGCAAATCCAGGCTACAGTGAATATAGTATACTGGGTACAGATCATAGAGTCTGAATCTCAATTAGTAGATTTGAATTCTGCTTCTTTCAATTCCTATCAACCTTGTGTAAGTTACTGAACTTCTTTGTGCTTCATATTCCTCAACAGTAAATTAGAACTAGTGATTATGCTAACTTCATAGGGTTGGTGTGATGATTAGATGATTTCGTGCAAGTAAAATGATTAGGAGAGTACCTCACATAGAGTATCCAATTAATAAATGTTAGTTCCTACATTAGTGGTGTGAGGGAAATATTATCGTTTAGCCATTTCTCAATCTATCCATTCTTATTGTTCTGATGTGCTTTAATCTAAGTCTTGTACTCTAAACAAACCAGTTTGCTCATCCTTGTCGCTCAGACAGACTTTGAGCATATTATTCCTGCTTATAGTAGCCTGTTCTTTTCCACCAAACAACATTCCTACTCTAGTTAAAACTCTTACTTCAGATGACATTCCTTCACTAATCCCACCCAGATTCCAGAAATCCTGCAGCATTTTATATGTGATGCAGCTGCTCCTGTCAGTTTTTCTGTGGTTGTCTTGGTGATTCAATCCTCTCCCTTCTCCACTGAAATCGTCCTCTCAAAGGTGGCTAACTTGACCAAGAATAGGAGCCAGAATTCACCAGTGTTATCCACACAAATCAATTTATTTTTTCATCATAGTCTATATATATTTTCATGATAACATGTTTCTCTACTGCCAGTTAGTCAAAAGGGAAGCAGGTAGCTCCCTGGAGAAAATGGTTAAGTACTGAATGCTTGCAATATGTAGGCATGGGAATCAGACTGTTTGGGTTTATATCCTGACTGCATTGTCTACTAGGCAACCTTAGGCAAGTGTTCTTAATGAATCTGTGCCTAGGTTTTCTCATCTATAAAATATAAAAAATAAATGGTAAGTCATCTGATATTGTTTGGATCTGTGTCCTCAGCCAAATCTCATGTCGAAATGTAATTCCCAATACTAGAGGTGAGGCCTGATGGGAGGTGATTAGGTAATGGGGACATTTTCTCATGGTTTAACACCATCTCTACTTGGTGCTGTCATCATGATAGTGAGTTCTCATGAGATCCGGTTGTTTAAGAGATCAGGACCCTCTCTCTCGGTCCTGCTCCTGCCATGTAAGATGCTTGCTCCCACGTTGCCTTCTGCCATGAGTAAAACCTCCTTGACGCTTTCCCAGAAGCAGATGCCACCATACTTCCTGTACAGCCTGCAAAATCATGTGCCAATGAAACATCTTTTCTTTATTACCCAGGTTTCATGTATTTCTTTATAACAATGTGAGGATGGACTAATACACCACTTCATAGAAATGTTTAGAAAATTAAATAGAATAATGAATTTAAAGCATTTAGCATAGTGTCTGGCAGGTAGGAATATCTTAGTAATATTAACTGCTATTTATTTAGTACTAATCCCAAAACATAGGAGAAAAATTATTATCTTTATCTTATAG
Organism: Colobus angolensis palliatus; assembly: GCF_000951035.1. Taxonomy (NCBI): domain Eukaryota; kingdom Metazoa; phylum Chordata; class Mammalia; order Primates; family Cercopithecidae; genus Colobus; species Colobus angolensis. The sequence goes on along the minus strand of NW_012114722.1, from coordinate 1,891,440 downwards.
AACAAGAAATAGGTTTAGAGTAGAGGACCTTATTCAAAGTGACAGAGCTAATAAATAGCTGCTGCTATTCCACTGCATTCGTTTTATCCTGCTATTTTTCTGAGTTTCCACAACCTTTTAGATATTTAAAAGAGAAGATTATTACTTTATGTCAATTCAGTTAGTAATACTTATTTCTTTTGTACCTATGGCCATATAATTATCAGCCCTGTACTAAACCATCTGATTCTACCACTCTTGCCCCTAGGTGTATTGCAAATTTAGGTGTCTTCTATGTAATACCTGTAGGTAAGAGATGGCTTATCATGTGCAAATAAAATGGCATCAATGAGGAAGAGCCCTGACTTCTTGTTTTCCAAAGCAATCCTACAACTGGATATCAAGGCTTTATTTATTTGCATTTAAGTGTGTATCACCACTGAGTGTCCCTAATTCTAAAAACACATATTATAACAATTAATGTAATCCCAAGAAACTGGGTTTAAAATTCAACATTCAATAAATGTCCTGTAGAAAAGTCACAGCAATGTTAAATCGATTACCTTAAACTAGTGCTTTCCCAAAGCATGTGTGGCAGAACACTGGTTTAATAAGAAGCTCCTTAAAAAAACATTTAGTGGTCAATGAAATTTGTTAAGCACTACATGCTATAATCACCTTCCAGGAAATTTACAATGCTGTATTAGTTAAGGTTATTTTGGTTGCAAGTAACAGAGACCAACTTGAGCTAGCTTCAGCTAAAAGGTAATTAATTGGAAAAAAAATTATGGTAATTCACAGAAGTCGAAAGAACAGTTGAACAACTGACCCTCAATAAGAGAAGGAATTAGAATATCTCAGCAGCAAGAGTTCACAGAGCTTCCTGAATGTACATCCTTAGACCAGTGCTGGCCAGAATGTTTAAAACTATCCTAAAAATCTTAAGGGCTGCAGTGCCCGGTACACACTGCATGTGAGTCTTCAATAATTCTTAGCTATCATTATTACGCATTTTATGTGCAAATGAGGCACAAGATATTCTGATGTAGAGATCTGGGATGGGGCTCAAGAATCAGCATTTTTGCATAACTTCCCACATGAGTATGAAGTGGAGTCTTTGAGAGCCACTTCTCACGCACCAGTATCAAATGCCACAGACATCAGCAATGCCCAGCTTCTGTGCCTCTCAGCTCAAAATTGTATAAGGACAATTATTCTAATTGGGCCTTTGAGGTTCAAACATTTTACTTCGTGGCCAAACAGCTATGGCTAGGGAATTAGAATGTGCTTGACTTCAGAAGACATATTTCTGAGTAATAAGGGTATACTATGATCTGAATGTTTGTGTTTCCACAAAATCCACATGTTGAAACCAAATCCCCAGTTTGATAGTGTTACCAGGTGGGGGCTTTTGGGAAGTGATTAAGTCATGAGGGTAGAGACCTCATGAGTGGGATTAGTGCCCTTATAAAAGAAGGCAGAAGGAGCTTGTTAGCCCCTTTTCCCATGTGAGGACACCTAGTCTATGAAGAATGAGCTCTTGCCAGACACTGAATCTTCTGGCGTCTTGACCTTGGACTTCTCAGTCACCAGAACTGTGAGCAACAAATATCTGTCATTTAAAAATTACTCAGTCTAAATGAATTTGTTATAGCAGCCTGAACAAATGAATACAGGGTAGTTCCCAGAGAAGAGAAAATCTTTGTGAACTGCGTAGCCACCGTAAGAAGTTTCTGCCTTTAGAAACATTCTAGGAAGTGCCTTTTAAAAGAAATCTGCTTAATTTTGTTGACCCAGACTTAACCTAAACTCATTTGACCACAAGATCCCATTTTTACCCATATGTAATAATATTATTCAGAGCAAATAATCTGCACAACACACATTAGGAAATGTTGAGTTAGAAAACTATTGAGTTAAAGCTATTATTTCCTCATCTTCACAGATTTGTGCCTAACCTTGCTTTCAACTGATGCTCACATAATTTATTTCTCTATTTGACACAGCGGATGGCTCAGCCTCACAGTTCTGAAAGAATCTTTTGTCTCTTGGCTCACTAACTCATGAAATGCCCTGTAACAAAAAAGACAAAGGGATTTCATATAATCAAATAAGTTTAGCAAACGTTGTATATAAACTTTTAAAATTTCACAATGTATTTAATCATATAAAAGACTCTGAGAAGACTTGTAACAAAGACAATTCTTCAGCTTCTTTTAACTCAATATTTTTCAAACTTACTTTTTGAGAGAAACTAACTCCTATCAGTAATGCTTACCTTACCCACGTGCTGCAGCAGAATGGAAGCCTGGGAATTACAAATCCATTTTTTCCCTCTATTTCTTCCTTCTTTCTTCTTAATATTTTTTCTGTTCTAGAAAGAACAATTATTTTAGAAAGAAGAGCCCCACAGAATTTCTGGTCTGAAATTGACCCTATTTGGCTATTACTTAAGGCATCTCTTTCTAACTTTCTTTGTTTTTCCCTCTATTATAAGAATGGTGAAGATCATAGCACATTCTTCTGAACCAAATAAATGTTGTGTCAAAAGCACATGATATGAAAGACATGCTTAGAATTCTGGTTCTTTGCAGTTGTACAACAAAAACAACTTTTGTTTTATTTTACAGCATTTAAAATTGTTTTTGCTGAAATGCAAAACTGAGAGGCCACAAAAATTGGATTAACCACAAATCAAAGAATGCCTGGAGCAATGCATAGGTTATATACTTGTGCATCAGCTTCTCGAGTATCTGCCTTAATGGATAATATTCCCTAAAGCATTTTTATGTGTTTCAAACAGTAAGTAAAACAAGTTACAAGATGTATGTTCACCTACTGAATTTACCTGCTGTTACATCTGCATTTGACATGGCTGCCCTTGAGTTTCAACATTTATAGAGCCGGGCTACCGTGCTGCTTAGTATGGGGGTGACTTGGATAAGTTTTGAGGATGAGCAGTCAGTTCACTTAAAGGAAGAACTAACTGGGTCACCATCAAACATTTTTTTTTTTTACATTTTTCAGAGAAAGATCACATCTGCAAGAATCACTAGAAATGGGGAAGATAAAAATATCAAAGCAAAATTGAGACTTAGCTTCCTGACACAGCTCTCCCATACACCAACACTTGGCAAAAAAAAAAAAAAAAAAAAAAAAGGAAGCTAAAGCTTAATAGGCATTTATTACTGTTATTTAAAATAAGGTCAGAAACCAAACACAAAGAGCCCAGCTGAAGCTGTCTGCCACCTGTCTGGGTCTGGCTGCATGAAGCTGCCACATATTCCCTGGTGGCTGTCCTTCTTGACTACCTAACGGGTTGAACAGCCATCTGTGTCTCCTGCCATCACTAATCAGGATGGTACACACATCTATTGTCCTTGGGCTTCGGGGCTCTTAGAGCATTATGGTTCCTGCCTATGGCTTATTGCTTAAGGAAAGCTAGTCTGGTTCACAGAGAATTTCTGAAACTCTCCTTTCCTCTCCTTCCAAGACCCTCTGACAGCTTCTCTGCTCTTTCCACCCTTCAGTGGTCCCTCATTCGATTTCCATTTAATCATTAAAATCATCATCACCAAGCTGTCTTTCTCCAGGACTCCATCTGCTTTGCTTTCAAATTCCACATCCTCTGGGACAAAGCACCCCTGAGAATTCCATCTATTTTACAATCTTAAAACTTGAGTTTAGCAGTTACTGACTCTTAATAGTGAGGGAAGCCCCAGCTGTTTGGCTTTAAAGAGGGAAACTGCACACACACACACACACACACACACACACACCCCAAGTCATAATTGGGCAACAGAATAAAGAGAGAAAATATACTGAAAATGTTCTTGGAGTTTCTAATTTATTCTGACAGCCACTTAAATTCCATTGAGCAGATATTTGCTCAACATATTATATAAATAATAGAATCTGAAGATAGAAAAATAAATCATAGACCCAGCCACATAAGGTGTATGTTGTCTAATTTTATAGGATCTCAATGTGCTTAAATTATAATGTTAGATTTAAGAAACAATGAGTAAATTGGGGGTGTGTATCTTTGTCCTTAATGATCAGAGTTTTAGAAAAAAGCAATAATAGTGTGGTTTTCAGAATTCATTGTTTATTTTTAGTATGTTCCTTGTTTTATCTCATTTACAGGATGTTAATCCCTTCCATCTAATTTTTAAATATACACAGAAATATAACTGAAATACTGTGTTTGCTCACCATGCAAGCTTTCATTTATGTGAGAAAGTCTAGCCTAATTTCTTAAGTTCTTCTCTAACATTACGGAATACTTTTAATTATAAGAATTAGGCCAGAACTTTGGTTTTAATCACTGTGGAAATTCAACTCTTATTTCTCTTGTACAAAAAGAAAGCCAGTACACTTACTGTATGTGAAAGTCTTTTACCTGTTGAAAAGAAAATAATGTTTTGATTATAGTAATTCAGTCTTTCATTAGTACTATTCAGTTTTGCTGCTATTCCTCATCCCAACATTCAAAAACTAATTAAGCAGTCTTAATTATTACCTGTCACATGCCTAGAATACATGTCAAACAGTCCATTAAGTGTCTTCAAAGTTCTTTACCCTGCTCTTTTCTATCTCTTTATTTTTATAGTACTTATCACTGACACCCAGATAACTCAGACAGGAAGAGAGCCTAAACCAAACAGCAAATAACTGTGATTGTGGTACTTGAATAAATACCAGGTGACAAGTTTTAATAACACAAGGAAATCACACATGTGAAAAGAACCCTGAGATCTGTAAAATAATTTGGGTAAAATAAGCAGCACAGGCTTTATCTAAACCACTGATTTAATATTGGTAGCAGTTACAATTATAATTAAATTATTCACTCTTGTTTTTATTTTTCCTGTTTCCCTTTCAAGTCACTCACACACATTCATTCCCCAGGTTCCTTTTAAGGATGCAATCATAAAGACTAAACTATTCCAAGGGACCTCTTTCTTACTTAGATAGTCTTTCCCTACTGAAATTTCCAACTCAAATTTCCCAAGTGGTTTTCAAGCAAATGTTTAGTATCAGTGCTTTTGGAAAGAAAAAGTAAACTATTCTGCTTTTTAAAGTCTAACTGCTTAAGTTCAAATAAGCATTATTAAATGCATATATATATATAGAGAGAGAGAGAGAGAGACAGAGAGAGAGAGAGACAAAGAGATCTATCTATACTTGTTAAGTTCACTTAGTCACAAAAAAGGGAATGTAAATACTAAACATGAACATATGTGAGATACCCCCTGGGGACTTTCAGAAAAATTTAAACATGTCAGCAATTTATGAGGGATCTGTAAACAAATCTATGGAAAATGCTTCAGTTCACCAGTAATATAAAGTGTGTACATTAAAACAAAAAAAAAACTTCTCTGAGCAAATTGGCAACTATTTAAAATAATGAATATAGCAAAGGCACGTGGAAACAGGATTTCTAATATATTGTCAGTGGAACTGAATGTGGTAAACACATTAAGAAAGCAATTTGAAAATAAGTATTAGCATTCTTAAAAATGATCTTACTCTGATTCAATAAGCTCACCTTTAGGATGCAATGCTTTGGAAATTGTGATGGTTAATACTGAGTGTCAACTTGATTGGATTGAAGGATACAAGGTATTGATCCTGGGTGTGTCTGTGAGGGCGTTGGCAAAGGAGATTAAGGTTTGAGTCAGTGGGCTGGGAAAGGCAGACCCACCCTTAATCTGGGTGGGCACAATCTAATCAGCTGCCATCATGGCTAGAATATAGAGCAGGCAGAAAAACATAAAAAGAGAGACTGGCCTAACCTCCCAGCCTACATCTTTCTCCCATGCTGGATGCTTCCTGCCCTTGAACATCAGACTCCAAGTTCTTCAGTTTTGGAACTCAGACTGGCTCTCCTTGCTCCTCAGCCTGCAGATGGCCTATTGTGGGGTCTTGTGATCATGTGAGTTAATACTTAAAAAAGTATATATATACACACACACATACATATATATGCATTTATATATTATGTTTTATTTATTTATTTATTATTATTTATTTATTCCATTGTTCTCTCTAGGGAACCCTGACTAATATAGATTTTGGTAATAGCAGTGGTTCTAGAGGATCAGAATATTAGGGATGGGGTTCTTTCATTGGTTTGGGGGTTTCTGGAGTTGGCTGCTTAATATGATTAGACCCACATGTGCTAAGGACCCTACTTATAATAGTATGAAGAACACTGACATTCCTTGGTGTGAACTGTTTAGAAAGTTATGCAAAATACATGCATTTGACACTCCTGATTCATTGCTCATGGAAGGTAAAGAGGTTAGTGAACCTATACATAATACCTTTGACCACATGTGGAGAACCAAGGAACTTAATGAAGCTTGTTGGTTGCTCGTAAGTTCAGTGGACAAAGCGATGAAAGAAAATGATGAACTCAATGATTCTGTCTCCCGGCTCCAGAAGCAGATATTGAACCTCAAATCTGCTAAGATTGCCCTGAGTGAGAGTCTTATTGCCTGTAGAGAAAGAGCTGAAGTTGTGGAAAAAAAGACACAAGCTCTTACCATGTGAGTGACTGAGCTGCAACGAAAGGTTCATGCACAGTCTCAACAGGTGTGTACTGTTAAAGTGAAGGCATTAATTGGAAAAGAATGGGACCTCACAACTTGGAATGGAGATGTGTGGGAGGACCCTGATGAAGCTGGGGACACTGAGTTTGTAAACGCTGATGAACCTTTTTTGCCAGAAGAAACAACTTTCCCATCCCCAGTAGTAGCAACATCTCCTCCCTGAGCCATGCTGCCATCAGCCTTTCTACTTTAGTCTGAGGAGATAAACCCTGCGCTGCCTGAGGCAACCATGATGGCCTCCCCTGAGGCAGTTGCCAGGCAAGATAATGTTGATTCTCCTCAGGAGCAGCCCCCAATACCCCTTTTTGCTTCTAGACCTACAGCTAGACTAAAGTCCTGGGGAGCCCCTAGAGGTGAGACTGAGAGTGTGACCCGTGAGGAGCTGTACTACATTAAAAAAAAATCTGCTTGAGTTTCTAAGTTATATAAACAGAAATCTGGAGAACAGGAATGGGAATGGATATTAAGGGTGTGAGAGAATGGTGGAAGGAACATAGAGATGAATCAGATTGAATTTATTGATTTGGCCCACTTAGTAGGGTCTCTGCATTTAATGTTGCAGCTCGGGGAGTTAAAAAAGGTTCTAATAGTTCATTTGCCTAGTTAGCTGAAATATGGATTAAAAGATGGCCCACTGTAAGTGAACTGGAAATGCCTGATCTCCCTTGGTTTAATGTAGAGGAAGGGATCCAAAGGCTTAGGGGGATTGAGATGGTGGAGGGGATTAGTCACTTTAGGCCTACTCATCCCAGCTGAAAGGGTCCAGAAGATATACCCTTGACCATTGCCTTGCAAAATATACTTGTGAGGGCACCACCTGCATCTTTGAAGAACACTGTAATTGCTCTTCTCTGTATGTCACATCTAACAGTGGGAATGACATTCACTCAACTACAAAATTTAAATACAATGGGAATAATTGGATCCCAAGGTGGCAGGGGCCAAGTGGCAGCACTCAACCATCAAAAGCAGGGTGAGCATAGCTACTGTAATGCACAGTAGAGGCAAAACAGCAATCAGAATAGTCTGACTCATGTAGATCTCTAGCATTGCTTATTTAATCACGGTGTTCCTAGAAGTGAAATTCATAGGAAGCCTACTGCATTCTTACTTAATTGATATAAGCAGAAAACTTTTAGGTCGAATGGAAAAAAGGCTAACTTGAAGTATAAAAACTGAGAATCATGGCCTGTCAGTCAGTTTCCAGATGTAAGCCAGTTTACAGAACCAAAGCCCCTTGAATGAAGGGGTGGCTGGGTCCCCTTGAAAAAGGACCCCACTACATTACTGACAATTTATGTAGTGAATATTTCCCCCATCCTTCCCCAAGGAGACCTAAGGCCTTTTGCCAGGGTAACTGTGAATTGGGGGAAGGGAAATGATCAGACATTTTTGGGACTACTGGACACTGGCTTTGAGCTGGTGTTGATTCCAGGGGACCCAAAATGTCATTGTGATCCTCCAGTTAAAGTAAGGGCTTATGGAGGTCGGGTAATTAATGGAGTTTTTAGCTCAGGTCCAACTTACAGAGGGTCCAGTGGTTCCCAGGGCTCATCCTGTGTTCATTTCCCCAGGGCCAGAAAGCATAATTGGCATAGACATGTTTAGCAGCTGGCAGAAACCCCACATTGGCTCCCTGATTGGTAGGGTGAGGGCTATTATGGTGCAAAAGGCCAAATGGAAGCCATTAGAGGTGGCTCTACCTAGAAAAATAGTAAATTAAAAACAGTATCACATCCCTGGAGGGATTGCAGAGATTAGTGCCACCATCAAGGGCTTGAAAGAGGCAGGGGTGGTGATTCCCACCACATCCCCATTCAGTTCTCCCATTTGGTCTGTGCAGAAGACAGATGTATCTTGGAGAATGACTGTGGATTATCGTAAGCTTAACCAAGTGGTGAGTGCAATTGCAGCTGCTATACCAGGTATGGTTTTATTGCTTGAGCAAATTAACACATCTTCTGGTACCTGGTATACAGCTATTGACTTGGCAAATGTCTTTTTCTTCATTCCTGTCCATAAGGCCCACCAGAAACAATTTGTCTTCAGCTCGCAAGACCAGAAAAATACCTTTACTGTCCTGCCTCAGGGGTATATCAACTCTCCAGCTTTGTTTTATAATCTTATTCAAAGAGACCTTGATCGCTTTTCACTTTTGCAAGATATCACACTGGTCCATTACATTGATGACATAATGCTAATTGGATCCAGTGAGCAAGAGGTAGCAAACACACTAGACTTATTGCTGAGACATTTGTGTGCCGGAGGATGGGAAATAAATCCAACCAAAAGTCAGGGACCTTCTACCTCAGTAAAATTTCTAGGGGTCCAGTGGTGTGGGACATGTCGAGATATTCCTTCTAAGGTAAAGGATAAGTTGCTACATTTGGCCCCTCCTACAACCAAGAAAGAGGAATAATGCCTAGTGGGCCTATATGGTTTTTGGAGGCAACACATTCCTCATTTGGGTGTGTTACTCCAGCCCATTTATCAAGTGACCCAAAAGAATGCCTGCCAGTTTTGAGTGGGGTCCAGAACAGGAGAAGGTTCTGTAACAGATCCAGGCTGCTGTTTATGCTGCTCCGCCACTTGGGCCATATTATCCAGCAGATCCAATGGTCCTTGAGGTATCAGTGGCAGATAGGGATGCTGTTTGGAGCCTTTGGCAGGCCCCCATTTGGAGCAAGGTCCTGGGATCTTCCGCAGATGAATACTCTCCTTTTGAGAGCAAGCTCTTGGCCTGTTACTGGGATTTGGCAGAAACTGAACGTTTGACTATGGGTCATCAAGTCACCAGGTGATCTGCACTGCCTACCATGAACTGGGTGCTTTCTGACCCATCTAGCTATAAAGTGGGTCATGCACAGCAGCATAGCATAATCAAATGGTATTGGTATATATGTGATTAGGCCCGAGCAAATTCTGAAGGCACAAGTAAGTTACATGAGGAAGTGGCTCAAATGCCCATAGTCTCTACTCATGCTGCCCTGCCTTCTCTGCCCCAGCCTGCACCGATGGCCTTATGGGGAGTTCCTTAAGATCAGTTGACAGAGGAGGAGAAGACAAGGGCCTTTTTCATACGTGGTTCTACATGATATGCAGGCACCACCCGAAAGTGAAAGCTGCAACACTCAGCTCCTGTCTAGGACATCCCTGAAAGATAGTGGTGAAGGGAAATCTTCCCAGTGGACAGAACTTCAAGTAGTGTGCCTGGTTGTGCACTTTTCATGGAAGGAGAAATGGACATATGTGCAATTATATACCGATTCATGGGCTGTAGTCAATGGTTTGGCTGGATGGTCAGGGACTTGGAAGAAGCATGGTTGGAAAATTGGTGAGAAAGTAATTTTGGGAAGAGGTATGTGGAAGGACCTCTCTGAGTGTTCAAAAACTGTGAAGATATTTGTATCCCATGTGAGTGCTCACTAACAGGTGACTTCATCAGAGGAGAATTTTAATACTCAAGTAGATAGGATGACCTGTTCTATGGACACCACTCAGCCTCTTTCCCCAGTCACTTCTGTCATCACTAATAGGCCCAGGAACAAAGTGGCCATGGTGTCAGGGATGGAAGTTACACATGGGCTCAGCAACATGGACATCCACTCACCTAGGCCGACCTACTTATGGCCACTGCTGAGTGCCAATTTGCCAGCAGCAGAGACCAACACTGAGCCTTCGATATGGCACCATTCCTCGGGGTGATCAGCCAGCTACCTGGTGACAGGTTGATTATATTGAAATTCTTCCATCAAGGAAAGGGCGGAGGTTTGTCCTCCCTGGAATAAATACTTACTTGGGATATGGGTTTGCCTATCCTGCACACAATGCTTCTGCCAAGACTACCATCCGTGGACTCATGGAATGCCTTATTCATCATCATGATATTCCATATAGCATTGCCTCTGACCACGGCACTCACTTTACAGCTAAAGAAGTGTGGCAGTGGGTTCCTGTTCATGGAATTCACTGGTCTTACAATGTTTCCTATCATTCTGAAGCAGCTGGATTGATAGAACGGTGGAATGGCCTTTTGAAGTCACAATTACAACGCCCACTAGGTGACAATACTTTTCAGGGTTGAAACACAGTTCTCCAGAAGGCTGTGTATGTTCTGAATCAGTGTCCAATATATGGCACTCTTTCTCCCATAGCCAGGATTCACGAGTTCAGGAATCAAGGGGTGGAAGTGGAAATGGCACCACTCACTATCATTCGTAGTGATCCACTAGCAAAATTTTTGCTTCCTGTTCCCACGACATTATGTTCTACTTGCCTAGAGATCTTAGTTCCAGAGGGAGGAATGCTGCCACCAGGAGACACAACAATGATTCCATCAAACTGAAAGTTGAGATTGCCATGTGGACACTTCGGGCTCCTCCTACTTTTAAGTCAACAGGCTAAGAAGAGAATTACAGTGTTGGCTGGGGTGACTGACCTACACTATCAAAATGAAATCAGTCTACTACTCCACAACGGAACTAAGGAAGAGTATGCATGGAATACAGGAGATCAATTAGGGCGTCTGTTAGTATTATCATGCCCTGTGATTAAGGTCAATGGGAAACTACAACAGGCCAATCCAGGCAGGACTACAAATGACCCAGACCCTTCAGGAATGAAGGTTTGGGTCACTCTACCAGTAAAAAAAAACCATGACCTGCTGAGGTGCTTGCTGAAGGCAAAGGGAATACAGAATGGGTAACAGAATAGGATAGTCATCAATACCAGCTACGACTATGTGACCATCTGCAGAAATGAGGATGGTAATTGTCATGAGTATTTCCTCCTCCTTTTGTTAAAAACATGTTTGTGCATGTATACACTTGTACTAAAAATATATCTTCATTTTATTTCCTTTCTCTTATATCATGTGACGTAAGATTGATTGACTTCACATCAGAATTTAAGTATTGTTAACTTTATGTAATAGTATTTGGGTTGGAGTTTGATGTGTTTCTGGTTGTATGAAAAATAGTTGTATTATGTTGGGCAAAATTATGACCTTATTATTGCCTTTATTTGAAGATTATGTGTGATCTCAGGACATGTGTATGGGTTCAAGTTGACAGGGGGTGGACTTCTGATGGTTAATCCTGAGTGTCAACTTGATTGAATTGAAGGATACCAAGTGTTGATACTGGGTGTGTCTGTGAGGGTGTTGCCAAAGGAAACTAACATTTGAGTCAGTGGGCTGGGAAAGGCAGATCCACCCTTAATCTGGGTGGGCACAATCTAATCAGCTGCCAGCGTGGCTAGAATATAGAGCAGGCAGAAATATGTGAAAAGAGAGACTGGCCTAGCCTTTCAGCCTACATACATCTCCCGTGCTGGGTGCCTCCTGCCCTTGAACATCAGACTCCAAGTTCTTCAGTTTTGAAACTTGAACTGACTCTCCCTGCTCCTCAGTCTGCAGATGGCCTATTATGGGACCTTGTGATCACGTGAGTTAATACTTAATAAACTCCTCTTTATATATGTATTTATTCCAAGAGTTCTGTCCCTCTAGAGACCCTGAGTAATACAGAAATTATCCTCAACCCAATATATATTATGCACAATGATCATCACAGTTTTATTTGTAATGGTGAAAAATTGAAAATCACCAATAGAGAAATTGGTTGATAAGTTACATAGTCTCATCCACTCAATGAAATATCATATAGCCATTGGAAATAATGTTTTTAAAAACTTAGAGGCTTGTGTATAATATAGTGTTAAATAAAAAATAATACAAATGTGTACTTACTGTATAATAATAGCTATATAAAAACAACATGTGTTGTTAAACATGCATTTAAATTGTGATAAATTCTAAAAGGGAACATTTAGGGCATGAAGGGGCAGAGTCCAGAGCATAGACTTCCAGCTGGTTCAGATGATTCAGAGAAAGCAAAATTTCAGCTGATACTCAAAGGATGTGTAAGAATTGACTAGGTGAATTGGGGAAGAAAAGGACAGAAGAGGGTTTCAAGCAGAAAAAACATTTTTGAAATGTGAAAGAGGTTTGAAAGCGTGAAAGAGGAACTTTTGAGGAAATTATGATTGTCTAGTAAGGCTACTGAATTGTTTTAAGGTGATCAGCACATGTATCCTAGAACTTAAAGTATAAAAAAAAAAAAAGACTTGATCAGATATGCTTTTTAGAAAACTCACTCTGGTTTTAGTATGGAAAAAGAACTGGAGAGGAGTAAGACTGGAGATAGGTGAACAAATGCTTGTAGCATTTACATGGGATTTCTCCATAAAAAATTAAAGTTCAATATCAGTCTGTCCCATAATTCTGCATGTTAATGGTTGACCTGTCTCTGAGCTTTTTAAAAAGCACCAGATTATTTTTATATTTTTAGCCCCAGAACATAGCACAGAAATTTGCACAGAGTAGGGGGCTCAAGAAATACCTAATAAAGACAAATGGTAGTACTCCTTTAGAGTAGCTTAAACTCTAAAATTAGGTTCATTTTTGGTTAAACTCAGTAGAGCAAGAAGTACACACAAAATGGAGTATATTACTATTTCCAATAAAATATACTATTAAATTAAAGCAATAGCACCTTTATCAAACAAATACCAATCTTCAAACCTGAAAACAAATGACAAGCATTATCCATAGTAGTGGAGGCAACGCAAAGATTCAGCCACAGGTGAGTGATTTTTAGGTAACCACTGAAGTTGATCTTTATGAAGCTATACTTGGTATCTCAATGAATAGGAGTAATTTTAGTAATGTAAATTACATATGTGTAAGAATAAAGACCTAATATAAACATTTCCAAAATGTATTGCTAAGTTATAGTGACAGGATTGTGAATGTTAGAGAAGAGAATAAAGGTAACAAAATGCATAATAACAATTTTTTTAAAAAAGCTTGTGCATATACTGGTGCTCCTCAGCTTATGATGAGTTAAAACCTGATAAACCCACTGAAAATTTAAATTACCGTACGTTGAAAATGTGTTTAACACACCTAACCTACTGAACATCATAGCTTAGCCTAGCCTACCTTAAACATGCTTAGAACACTTACTTACATTAGCCTACGGTTGGACAAAATCATCTGGCAACACATTAAACTCTAGAGTGTCAGTTGTTTCTGGAAGCTGCTGCTCACTGCTGCTGCCCAGAATCGCAAGAGGTATTGTACTGCTTTCTGCTGAATGCATATGGCTTTTGTACCATCATAAAGTTGAAAAATCATAAATGGAATCAATGTGAGGCAGGGACAATCTGTAATATTAAATGGAAAAATGATACAAATGTGTACAACTATCATTATAGCTATATAAAAATGAAAACATGTTTAAAGTGGAAAGGCACACTGGAAGGGAATATACCAAAATTACAATGAGGTGATAAAATTATGAGATCTATCCTTTAAACACATAGTTTACCACTTCTGTACACTCTTTGCAAAATTAGAAATAAATTATTAAATCTAATTTATAGAAGTATAATTTTAAGTTACATATAATCTTAACTTGAGTAAAATTTGTTAAATTCTTAGGAATGACAAAACCATAATTTTATGTGTAATGTAAACTATGTAAATGCAAAATTGAGTTAGTTCATCATAATACATAGCTCTTTAGACATGATTTTATGATCAACCCATTATGAACACCATCTGATACCATTCAACTCAATTTCTGGCTTATTACCTATTCCATTTTGGCTCAATATTTCTTTTTTTTTGTTTGTTTGCTAATTTTCTTTTTTTTATTATTATTATACTTTAAGTTCTAGGGTACATGTGCATAACATGCAGGTTTGTTACATATGTATACTTGTGCCATGTTGGTGTGCTGCACCCATGAACTCGTCAGCACCCATCAATTCATCATTTATATCAGGTATAACTCCCCAATGCAATCCCTCCCCCTCCCCTCCTCCCCATGATAAGCCCCAGTGTGTGATGTTCCCCTTCCCGAGTCCAAGTGATCTCATTGTTCAGTTCCCACCTATGATGGTATAATCTACAGACAAGTATTTTTTGTTTTTTCTTTTCTAGTGCTTTCCTACAGTTAGAAAGTCTGTTGTCTGCATGGAGGTAAAATTGCCAGCCAGAGTTTTGTACAAATTAAGTTTTAATTGAGTGTCTATTAGCCTTGACACTTGGAATGATGCGAAGCCTGAAAAACAATAAACCAGTTTGAGTTTCCCTTTAAAGAAGGAGTTCAGTTTACATTAAGCCTGGAGTGAATCTGGTGATTTCAGATTCTCTGGGACTTTGGAGAAATAATTAAACTGGTTTTATTGGTGGTGTAATGATTAGAGATACCACTAGGTTGTTCTGAGCTTCCTCTGGGTTGAAGTGACAAGGAAGCCCATCAGAAACAGCCAGGTACCGGATAAATCATGAGTTGAATGACTACAGAGATGATAACTCCCCTCCCCAACCTGCTCCCCACAAGTTTTTTTATAAATCAAGAATTTTGTTTTGTTTCCGCTGATGCTATAGATCACACAAGTTATTTTAAAAGATAATAACTTTTCCCTGGGTTTTTGTTTTACTTTGAAGAAGGATCTATTGACAGGATTCCTGTCACCAATGTACACTCATTATGCCTAGAAAGATGATAAAAAAAACTTAACAATTTTCACAACGCAATTTAATTCTACATTCTGTGCTTGGCAGAATTCACACTGAGTATGCTTAAGTAACTACTCTATCAACTATTACAAAGACCACGGCAATATTAACTCTTTTTCTTGAATGCATAATCGAGCTTTGCTGAAAAAGAACCATCTCAGAGCTACAGAACAGCTTTTCTGTTAGGTAAAGTGAAGTCTCAACCAGGTATAGTTATATCTTATTGCTTAGAATGTGTTTCTGCATTGCTTCTGTCTTCCTTGCTTTCAATTACCTCTTTCAGAGTTCATTAAACCTATTTTTTGTGTGTCCACTCATCATTTACTCTAAGCAATTAACACATTAGAGTTGAATTGTATCTACTAAAAATAGCTTAAGTATTAAAATTCTTATGATCTAGGACAAAATTGGCATTATATATAATGCTTATTACAGCATATGATGATCTTTCTGTGTTGAATTTCCTGAGTGTTCTTTAAGCTTCTTCCATCTGGATGTTTAGATCTCTAGTAAGACCAGGGAAGTTTTCCTTATTTTCTCAAGTAAGTTTTCCAAACTTTTGGATTTACTTCCTTTCTCAGGAATACTAATTATTCTTATGTTTGGCCATTTAACATAATCCCAAATTTCCTGGAAGCTTTGTTCATGTTTTAAAATTATTTTTTTCTTTGTCTTTATCAGATTAGGTTAATTCAAAAGGCTTGTCTTCGAGCTCTGAAGTTCTTTCTTCTACTTGTTCAGTTCTATTGTTGAAACTTGCTATTGTTCATTTTGCATTTCTCTAAGTATGGCTTCCATTTCCAGAAGTTGTGATTGTCTTTTCTTTATAATATCTATTTCTCTGGAGACTTTTTCATTCATATCCTGAATTTTAAAAAATGTATTTAAGTTGTTTTTCACCTTTCTCGTTTGCCTCCTTGCATAGCTTAATAATCCACCCTCTGAATTCTTTTTCTGGCACTTCAGAGATTTTTTCTTGGTTTGGATGCATTGCTGGAGAGCTAGTGTGATCTTCTGGGGACATTATAAAACCTTATTTGAATACAGATAATTAGGGGAAAATGGTGAATAGGAGACCCGATTAAGCTCCCACTTAGATGAACAGAACAGCATCTGGAGACTTACATTGTGAACTTTTGCTCCAAGAACCAACTGCAGGAACATACCAGAAAAAAACAAAAGAATTCCCAGACCCTTTGAAAGAAGTGGCTTGCCACTGCACATGCTGTGAGACAGCTGAAAAACTGTGAGTTACCAAAGAGTGAGAGAGGGAAAAGTCAGCCTCTGAACACATCCCCAGGGTATGTTCTTGACACCTTTATTGAAAATAAGTTCACTGCAGGTGTGTGGATTTTTTTTTGAGGGGGTTTTCTATTCTGCTTTATTGGTCTGTGTGTCTGTTTTTATGCCAATACCATTCTGTTTTGGTTACTATAGCTCAGTAGTATAATTTGAAGTCAGGTAATGCGATTCCTTCAGTTTTGTTCTTTTTGTTTAGGATAACTTTTTCTCTTTTGGGTCTTTTGTGGTTGCATATAAATTTTATGATTTTTTTTTCTATTTCAGTGACGAATTTCATTGGTATTTTAATAGGAATTGCATTGAGTATTAGATTGCTTTGGGTATACAAACATTTTAACAATATTCATTCAATTCATGAATATAAAATATTTTTTTTCAATTTCTGGTGTCATTTTCAATTTATTTCATCAGTGTTCTAAAGTTTTCATTATAGATATCTTACACTTCTTTGGTTAAGTTAATTCCTAGATATTTAATTTTATGTGTGGCTATTGTAAATGCAATTACTTTTTAAATTTCTTTCTCACCATTGGCCACTGTTCACATGTAGAAATGCTATTGATTTGTGTGTGTTAATTTTATATCCTGCAACTTTACTGAATTTATCAGTTCTAATAGTTTTCTTCTGGAACTTTTAGGTTTTTTCAAATATAAGATTATATCATCTGCCATCAAGGATAATTTAACTTCTTCCTTTCCAATTTGGTTACCTGTTATATCTTTTTCTTATTTGATTCCTCTAGCTAGGATTTCTAGTACTATAGTAAATAACAGTGGTGACAGTGGGCATCCTTGTCATGTTCCAGATCTTAGAAAAAAGGCTTTCAGGTTTTCCCCATTCAGTATGATACCACCTGTGGGTATGGCATATATGGCTTTTATTATGTTGATGTACGTTCCTTCTATCCCCGGTTTTTTGAGGATTTTTTATTGTGAAGGGATGTGGAATTTTATCAAATGCTTTTTCAGCATCAGTTGAAATGGTCATATGGTTTTTATCCTTCATTTGGTTGATATGGTGTATTACATTAATTGATTTTTGAATGTTGAACCATCCTTTCCTCTCAGGGATAAATACCACTTGGTCATGATGAATGATTTTTCTAATGTAATATTGAATTCAGTTCACTAGTATTTTGTGGAAGACTTTTACATCTATATTCATAAAAGATATTGTTTGGTAGTTTTGTTTTTTTGATGTGTCTTTTTCTGGCTTCAATAATAGGTAAATACTGGCCTCATATAATGAGTTTGAAAGTCTTCTCTCCTCCTCTGTATTTCAGAATAGTTTGGCTTAGATTGGTATTAGTTTTTTTTCAAATGTTTGGTAGAATTCAGCAGTGGAGCCATTAGTTTCTGGACTTTTCTCTACTAGGAGATTTATTATTACAGCTTTGATCTTGTTACTTTTTATTGGTCTGTTCAGATTTTGGATTTTTTCCTGATTCAGTATTGGTAGGTTGTATATATCTAGGAATTTGTTCATTTCTTCTAGACTTTCCAATTTATTGGCATATATTTGCTAATGGTAGCCCCTCATGAGCCTTTGAATTCCTGCAATATCACTTGTGATGTCTCTTTTTTCATTTCTGATCTTACTTATTTGGATCTCATCTTTTTTTTAACTTAGTTGGGCTAAAGGTTTGTCAATTTTCTTAAACTTTTCAAAAAAAATCCAACTTTTTGTTTCATTTATATAGTTTTTTTTTTTTTAAATTCCAATTGCATTTGTTTCTGCTCTGATCTTTACTATTTCTTTTCTTCTACTAATTTTACATTTAGTTTGCAACTGCTTTTCTAGTTCTTTAAAATATAGTTATATTGTTCATTTGAAGTCTTTCCTTTTTTTGATATGAACACTTACAGCTATAAACTTCCCTCTCAGTACTGCTTTTGTTGTATCCCATAGATTTTGATATTTTGTGTTTTATCATTAGTGTCAAGATGTTTTTCAATATCCTTGTTATTTTTTTCATTAACCTACTGGTTATTCAGGGGCATATTGTTTAATTTTCAAGTTTTTGTAGAGTGTCCACAATTCTTTTTGTTTCCAGTTTCTAGTTTTATTCCATTGTGATCTGAGAAGATGTTCCATATTATTTCAATTTTTTGAATGTTTTAAAACTTATTTTGTGACCTAAAGTATGGTCTGTCTTTGAGAATGATCCATGTGCTGAGGACAAAAAATGTGTATTCAGCAGCCCTTGCATGAAATATTCTTTAAATATATATTAGATTCATGTGGTCTATAGTGTAGATAAAGTCTAATGTTGCTTTTTTGATTTTCTGAACTGAAAGTTCAGTCCAGTGCTGAAAGTGGGGTGTTGAAGTCTCCAGCTATTATTGTATCACTTTTTTATCTGTAATAATATTTGGTTTGTATTTCTGGGAACCCCAGTGTTGGATGCATATACGTTTAAAATTGCTATATTCTTTTGCTGAATTGATCCCCTTATAATTATATAGTGACCTTTATTGTCTCTTTCAATAGGTTTTGTTTTTTTTCCTGAAATTCATTTTGTCTGATAGTATAACAACTCCTGCTTTTTTTGGTTTCCATTGGCATGAAATATCTCTTTCCATCCCTTTATACTTAGTCTATGTGGGTCTTTATAGGTGCAGTGTATTTCTTGTAGGCCATAGATTAATAGCCTTGTTTTTTCATTTATTTAATCAGTCTTTGTCTTTCGATTGGTGAGTATACTCTGTTTACATTCAATGTTATTATTGATAAGTAAGGATTTACTCCTGTTATTTTGTTATTTGTTTTGTGGTTGTGTTTTTGTTTTCTCTTCTTTCTTTCCTTTCTGTCTTCCACTATTTCTGATGATTTTCTATGGTAATATGATTTTATTTCTTGCTTATTCTTTTGCATATCTATTGTATGTTTTTACATTTAACATTATCATGAGGCTTGAAAATTCTATCTTACAACTCATCATTTTAACCCAATAACAACACTATTTGCAAAAGCAAACAAACAAGCAAAAAGAAAACTAATAAGTACTTGCCTTAACTTTGTTTCCCACCTTTCTAATTTTTTGTTGTTTCTATTTATATCTTTTACTGACAATGTCTTGAAAAGTTGTTGTAGTTATTATTATTGTTTAGTTCATCCTTTAGTCTTTAGGATAAGACTAGTTTATACACCACAGTTATAGCATTATAATATTCTGCATTTTTCTGTGTACTTACTATTACCATTAGGTTTTGTAGCTTTATGTGATTATTTATTGCTCATTGATGTCTTTTTTTTCTAATAGAAGTACTCCCTTTGCATTTCTTACAGGATGTATCTGCTATTGATAAAATTCCTCAGCTTTTGTTTATCTGGGACAGACTTTATTATTTTCTTGATGTTTGAATGATATTTTTGCTGGATATACTATTCTATGGTAAAAGTTTTTTTCCATCATCACTTTAAAAATGTCAGTAGTGGCTTTTGGGAGTCAGGGCCTAGAGTTAAAAACCTCAGAAGTCTGCCTGATATTCCATTGTATCACAGATAGTCTGGTACTCAAACTACAAGATGCAGTCTTTCTCTCTCTTCCGGCTTCCTTCCAAAGGCAGAGAAACCTCACCTCATAGCCACTGCCACCCCTGGCCATAAGGAGTACTGCCAGACTACCACAAATTTTTTCTTAAGCTCCTAAATCTTAAGTAAACTTGTGGTAAATGTTACCTGATCTGATACGTACCCTTCAGGGCAGTAGGTTTCCCTTTGGACCAGAGAAGGTCCAGAAATACCATCTGTATTAGTCCATTCTCACAGTGCTATAAAGAACTACCTGAGACTGAGTAATTTATGAAGAAAACAGGTCTAATTGATGCACAGTTCCCTAGGCTGTACAGGAAGCATGTCTGGGAGGCCTCAAAAAACTTACAATCATGGTGGAATGTGAAGCGGAAACAAGCACATCTTACCATGGCAGAGCAGGATAGAGAGAGCAAAGGGGGAAGTGACACACACTTTTAAACCATCATATCTCCTGATAACTCACTCATTATCATGAGAACAACAAGGGGGAAATCCACCCTCATCATCCAATCACCTCCCACCAGGTCTCTCCCCTAACATTGGAGATTACAATTCAATGTGAGACTTGGATGGGGACACAGAGCCAAACTATAGCACCACCAATAGTCAAGTCCTGGAATCAGAGACCCTAAGTCCCTGCTTGGTGCTCTACACCATTGTGACAGTGTTGGTATCTGAAGCCAGCAAAATCTGAGAAGATCACCAAAGCCTTGATGTCGTACCTAGGTATCACTGCTGGCTATTCAGGGCCCAAGGGCTCTGTAGTTAGCAGATGATGAATGCTGGAAGGACTGAGTCCTTTCTTTCAAGGCAGTGGGTTCCTTTCTGGCCCAGGGTGTGTCTGGAAATGTTTGGAAACTAGGGTCTGGAATGAGGGCAGTGTTACTCTGACCCGTGCCCTAACCTGCTGTGGTTGAGCTGGTGTTTAAGATTCATTCCTCATTCTTCACTCTCCTCTCCTCAAGTGGAAGGAAGGGGTCTCTTTTGAAGCGCCAAGCTGTGCAGCCTGGGGTTAGGGGAGGGGTGATGCCAGCATTCTCTTGGCTTGCACAATGGGTGTTTTAGTGTATCACATGCCACTCCCCAGTCCACTGTCTCTGGATCCAGTTCAGCCCTAGGACGTGCCTAAGAATTACAGTCCTTATGGTATAGACTGCCTTTCAAGTTTATTTAGAAACCAAGAGCACTTTGGCCCTCTATGGCAAGGTTTGTGGGCACTAAACTTCACATGACTGAAATCAGTGATTCCCCTTTGTCCAAGGCTAGTTTAAATGTTCCCTCTGTGGGTGGGTGTCAGCTGAGTTTGGTCTGGTTTTTCTTTCTGCTCTAACAGAACAGCACTGAATTAAATGCCTCCCAAATGCTATGTTCTCCTTCCCCCAATGCCCAGAGACACACTCTGCACCATACCACAATTGTTGGTGGTGCGGCAGCAGCGTGACCTCAATGATTCCAGACATATATATATATATTTTTTTTATCTCTTCAGTGGCTCTTTCAGCAATGTGAAGTTAAAACCAGGTATTAAACTATGAGTGCTCACCTGATTTTTGGTTCTTATGAAGGTGATTTTTCTGTGTAGATAGTTGCTAACTTGCTGTCCTTGCAGTGTGGACAAGCAGTGGAGTTTCCTAGTCTGCCGTCTTGCTCTGCCTCTACAAAGTGGCTCTTGCTGTAATGAACCCACTCCTGTAATAGCAACATTAATCCATTCATGTGGGCTCTGCCTCCTAAATAGCCTCTTAAAGATCCCACCTTTCAAAAGTGTTGCATTGGGAATTAAGTTTCCAACACGCAAATTGTGGGAGACATGTTCAAACCATAGATAGTGCCAAGCTACTAAAATAGGGTGATCTTTTTAGCTTTCCATTTGTTATTGAATGGAAAAGAAACATTTACCCTTTGGTCTCTATCATCTTTGGTGTTGATATTACTATTTAGCAATAGATCATATTAAATTCAAAATATGTAGCTAGTACATGTATGTAACTTGTGTAATGCACAAAAGTTAAAATATGTAGATTTTGGCCGGGCGCGGTGGCTCAAGCCTGTAATCCCAGCATTTTGGGAGGCCGAGATGGGCGGATCATGAGGTCAGGAGATCGAAACCATCCTGGTTAACACGGTGAAACCCCGTTTCTACTAAAAAATATGAAAAACTAGCCGGGCGAGGTGGCGGGCGCCTGTAGTCCCAGCTACTCGGGAGGCTGAGGCAGGAGAATGGCGTGAACCTGGGAGGTGGAGCTTGCAGTGAGCCGAGATCCACTGCACTCCATCCTGGGCGACAGAGCGAGACTCTGTCTCAAAAAAAAAAAAAAAAAAAAAAGAAGATTTTAAATACCTACAATGAAGGATAGAATTTAATAAAACTTTATTTTTGAATGATTTCAATGCTCTTTAGAGGACTGTTGCGGAAAGTCAGGGACCCTGCCCCCCGATAGAGGACAAAGGGCACAAACCTATAACTCTCAATTTAATAGGGTTTATAATCATAACATCACACACAAAACTACTTTTTTATTATCCTGCAAAATCAAGAAGAATAAACTCTCTCCCAAATTACATATCATGGACACAGCCAAGTGGCAGTAAGCTTTTCATATGCATATATCTCAGAGTCATTATTTTTTCTCTCTGTTTTAAACATTTTTAATGTAATGCTTAAATGCATAGTGGGGGTGTCTGGCACACTCCTTGTTTATAAAGAAGAAAACCATGTGTTTATTTCATTTCTAAAACCCACTAAAATTATGAGACCAAAGCAGCAGGAAAGGAAATGGTCCAAACTGTTACCTTAGTCAGTTGGGCAACTCTTTTTGGAGGGTGGACATAAGTTTGTAGATATAAGGAATGGACTGGTGTATAAAAACAATGAAGTGTTTTGTAGCCATTCTTGGAACAACCTGTACATCACTGCTACTTGATACGCACCCTCCCTCCCCCCAACATATGCTTCTTGCTTTAGTGGGTATGTTAATCTGCAGTTTACAAAAGTTAGTTTAATAACAATTTTACAGTTATATACTTTATAATGTCTCGAGTAAAAACACACTTTTATGTTCTAATAATATGACTATTTACTACATCATGACTCATCTGTATGGGCTTTCAAAGGATAGCCAATTTTAAAGCATGGCAAGCTCATTGAGTAAGAAGGTCTAGCAGAGAAGCTAGAAAACATAATCATGAGCCTCCATAAAACAATTTCTAATATGAGAAATTACTTCCTTCTGTTGTTTTCTTAATATGAACGTCAATCTCAGTTGAGATTTGTGAGTAATTGGATACTGTTTCAAGGACCTCCCTGAAGGAAATTCTTTTCGTCCAGTACTTGTATTCATAAGGTCACAGAAGTCTTAGGGCTTTTGTAAGTTATACTGCCTGATCATTTCTACTGTTTTTTATTAGACCGCTTAATGATTTCAGGGCAATAGCTCATAAGATCATAAATTATATTATGCTGACATATCAACATTACTGATGGCTTTACTTAAAGTACATTAGGCAATTTTGAGTGAAGAAAACTCAAGGGATCCTCTGATCCCTCTGCTGTATGTCACTCAGTAACGTATTCCACTAGATAATCTTTTTTCTCTAGGGCACCATCGGGCTCTAAGATTCTACACAATGCTACATATACTGGAACTGACAGTACCTCATGTAGAACCAATTTAACCAGGATTTAGAAAGTGATCTTTTTTTTTTTTTTTTGAACTTATGGCAAATGTCAAACTCAATATTTAACTTTTGACATTTTACAAGAATTATGTTCACAAGTATAGTATATTATTTTAGACAAATGTATGTGTATGTATGCATACCCGTTAACCAGGTCTACCTAAAATAGGTTTGTTTTAGATGAAATTGCAAATCGTTGGGGTAAGGTAGAAGTAGTATATTCATTTGCTTTTGGAGGTACAAATCTTATGTGAATTAAAGTACTCATTAGTCAAAGCACATATCAGCTGGGGCACTGTCAATCTGGTCCTCTTGTCTAACCCAGCCCTAACTAAAGCTGAGCATTCTAACTCATACTTTCTCTCTATGTATATCTACAGTGTATGCATTGTTTTTCTTCATGCCCTATATACATTGATTACACGGGAAAAACAAGAGATGAAGAGTTTAATGCACAGACCATGTTCATTTATAGATGTGAGTTGAGTAGGAACAAAAGGCTAATCTGATAATTACATGCATTCATTTTAATTTCAGAAGGGTTCTGATCAAGAGCCAGTTATATTCCTGCTACTGTGTAACAGTATTATGCTGTCTGCATGACAATATATGCTTTAATTCATGATACACTTATTTATTCCACAAGTATATTATTATGTACCTTCTATCTACTAGCCACTGTTTTAGTCTCAGAATAGAAGAGTAAAGCCAGAAGACATGGCCTTTGTCATTAAGGAAATAGTAAGTAGTAATGGCTAAGGGTCTACATTCTGAAGTTAGATTCAAATTCTGTCTCTGTAACTCATTGGCTGTGTAATGTTGGGCAGGATGCTTATACATCTATGTGCCTTACTTTGCTCATCTGTAAATTGGCTTAATAAGTTATCATTGCTATGAGGAGTAAATATAAAATATATAAAGTCTTTAGAAAAGTATCTTGCACATAGTATATACTTAAAAAATAGTAGTTATTATTTTTATAGTGGAGGGAGCTTACAATTAGGGGAGAAGATAAGCAAATAAGTAATTAATGTGACGTGTGCTACACTAGAAGAATCAAAGTCACCATGGAAGCCACAAAAAAAAAAAAAAATCCCACATAAGCTTAAAGTGAAGTGCCATGGAATGCTTCCTGGAGAACGTGATGTTTAAATTGGGAATTTTTATAAGATATTAGTTAGGTGGAGAGAAAGCATTGGGATTGCAGGGGGAGACTATGCTTCTCACAGGAGAAACAGCAAAAGACCAAAGAACAAGAACACATTCAGAAATTTAAGTCTTGAAAACACAACCTTTTTTTGTTATAAGGGAGCCATGTGGCTGGGTTCAGTGACTCATGCCTGTAATCCCAGCACTTTGGGAGGTCAAGGCAGGCAGATCACTTGAAGTCAGGAGTTCAAAACTAGCCTGTCCAACATGGTGAAACCCTGTCTCTACTAAAAATACAAAAAGAAAGATTAGCTGGCCATGGTGGTGCATACCTGTAATTGCAGATACTCGGGAGGCTGAGGCAGGAAAATCACTCGAACCCGGGAGGCAGAGGTTGCAGTGAGCCAAGATCACACCACTCCACGCCAGCTTGGACAACAGAGTGAGTAAGACTCCATTTCAAAAAACAACAACAACAACAACAAAAGTGACCCATGTTTATTTCTGATGTTATGCCTAGGCCATTCTTTGTCCATTACAGTGTTATGGAAGTTAAAGGGAATCTAGCAATTGAAAGATTGCTAGATTCAAGAACAAACAAGAACAGGTATTCCTTTCTCTACCCCACCCCTATTTCTTTTCTTTTTAAACATCAGAACACTATTTAAAAGTCTGTTCCTGGCTCCATATACAAAATTTCATTTACAAATGTACCCAAAATATTTCTATAGTCACTACTTTATTCACCCATGAACTCACATCAACTCCCATATCTTCAGAGGATTTTATACTGGGCTTGAGATATTCACAGACTTTAAATCTGGCTGCTGCTAGCCAAAATTCTAGGATTCAAGATGCACAATTTGCATAGCACAATTTTTACTGAAAAAAAAGTAATTTCACAGATAAGATTTCTCCATTAAGAAGATCTGATAAAGGGCAAAAGCTGTAAAACACTTTTCCATGAAAGAAAATATACTTCTTTATATTTTTCATTTGCTGTAGTGTAAAAAAGTCTAATTCTGATGCGTTGTCCTTCACTCTGGATCTCCATTTAAAAGATACAACAAAAATACTAGCACTTCCTGGCAGCTTAAGCAGGTCACAGCTTAAATGAGCTCTGAGCAAGGCTCCCATGGGGAAGTAATTGTGTCACACTTCCCCATTCCTAGTACCTAAGATTTCAAATATTCTAGAAGTGAATGTTGTTCACTGGAAATGGTACTGACAAAATAACACAGAAAATAAGAAAATATTATTATTAGGTACTTTTAGATGAGAGTTTGATGTATCCAGGTCAGATATTTCTGTCTAAATGTACATTAAAAGCAGACTTTTAATCTTTTTTTCAGTAGACCATTAACTTACTTTGTTCAAAAAGCAAGAGAAAGAGATAGTCATTTCTCTCCACAACCTCACAATGTCATATCATTCCTTGTCACAAGCAAGGCAAGTGCTTCTTGTTTCATATGCAGTACGAGAATACACCAGGTTATGCTCTTATTGAATCCTATTGGCCCACTTCATCTTTGGAACAAATTTCAATTTGCATTCCAGCTAAAATCATCCTTTTCCTACACGAAAATTTAAGGGCAGGTCATGGTATTTGACAGATTCATTTGGTAACCTTATGAAGCAAAAATTAAAAACAAGAAATATTCTTGCATATACCTTGAAAGACCCAAAGGAAAATATGAACACCTAAATTGAAAGACAGATCAATTTCTTCAGAAAACAACAGGTATAAGTATGAAACAGTTTTAAGAGGTTGATCATGGTCAAAATATGTGTACATATCAGATTCTTATTAGAATTTTTGGATGAGAATCATGGTAAGGTAACTGCTTTGGAGAACACGGGAGGAAAATCCTCAAATTGGAAAATGAAGCAAAAACAACTATGTCTTCCAAATGTAAAGAAAAGAAAATGTTACAAAAATTGGTACATGTGGTACAGAAAATTATAATAGTTAACTTGTCTATACTGCATATTTAAGTAAATGCCCTCATATATAAAGTCAGAAGAGTTAGAGAAAGTCACCCATATTAATATAACTATAAAAATGCTCTTTGAAGACTTTTGCAAGTAATACGTAGCTACAGATATTCAATGGAAGCGACTCGTGAAGACACTGAACTCAACAGACTGGAAATCTTCCAAAACTCTGCCTATATTGGAGAGAGAGAGAAAACAAGGAACAAAACTATGCTGTGATGTGACATCCCTAAAGTTAAATAATAGTAGTAAAAGAACATTTTCAAAGCTACTATATTAGGACAGTTTCTAAAATGTGAACCATATTTTTGTTCCTTGCTTTCAGAAATTAGTCTACAGCAGAATCACCAATATATGAATGCCAGTTATGCTCATTCTATTCCCCAGATTTTTACACCTTTCTCTTTCTCAGGAACCAGTATAGTTCTGATCACAGGGCGAGCACTCAATTTCTTCCTAGTAATTGAATAATTAAAACTGAGTTTTTAAAAAAGTTACCGGAAACCCTGACAGGATTTTCAATTAACTGCCCAAAAGGGTGGTAATAAATCCAATCAACACTTCTTACGTGTCAAGCATAAGTCAAAGCATGTTGCATGTATTATTAACTTTTTGAAACTCGCAATATTCCTCTGAATCAGATACTATCATCATCAAACAAGTGGGAAAATTGAGACATGGACAGGTTAAGTAATGTTTCCAAGGTCACAGAAATTCTGCATTTTTTTTTTTTTTTTTGAGAGGGAGTCTCGCTCTGTCGCCCAGGCTGGAGTGCAGTGGCACAATCTTGGCTCACTGCAAGCTCCACCTCCTGGGTTCACGCCATTCTCCTGCCTCAGCCTCCACGCCCGGCTAATTTTTTTGTATTTTTTTTTTGTAGAGACGGGGTTTCACCGTGTTAGCCAGGATGGTCTTGATCTCCTGACCTCATGATCGCCCGCCTTGGCCTGCCAAAGTGCTGGGATTACAGGCGTGAGCCACTGCGCCCCGCTGAAATTCTGCATTCTTAATCTTGATACCATACTGGGGAACTCTTTGGAGACTGGAGGTATCTGGTATTGAAATAATGAAAATTCTGTATCCTTGCCTGTATCAGAAAGAACCTGGAGCAGTTCCACAGTTGTAGCCCAGAATTCTGGGGTTGAGATGATACCCAAAGGGCTCTTACAACTAGCCACATTTGCTATCTAAGAATTTGTATTCCTTCCACCAAGAACATGGATCAAACAGAACATTTTTATAATCTGGTCAGGAATTATATAATTAGGCAAACATTTTTATCCCTAGAGGACTTTTTCATCATCCAAGGCAGTACCTATAATTACTCTAACTGGTCTAATCCCATATCTTTTTGGCAATAACAACAGCAAAATCATATTCCTCAAATGCATGATTGCATGCAGTTTTAATCAAAGTGAAAGAAGAACACTCAAACCAATATCAGCAGTGGATTGGCTTCTAGCATTTTCCTTTACTTTTTTATGTTTATTGAATGACTTTTCTCTTTGTAGGCTTGACTAAAAAGAACTCGACGGTGGGACTGTATTTCACTCACATGAAAATGTCAAGACATGTAGAAAAAAAGCAATAAAAACAGAAGAAATACTGAGAGAATTTATAATATAATGTTGTTGGGTGCCTTGCTTCTCTGATGTTCATTGTCTGCACACACAGTAGATCAATGAAAAGTGAAAAAGAGTGATTTTTTTTTCATTTTTTACACTTTAACAAAGAACAATATTAGATGGTATTTATCAAAATACAAACACATAATTCTAGTGATAATCATCAATATTTTTCTCTTTTCCTCGGTACAAAGATAGATAAAATGAGTGCCTTCCCTTCTGAATCCTCAAGGTTTCCCCTAGTGCAAGGACCCTGCTTTATTCATCTTTGAGTCCTCTGCACTCAATAATGTGACTAGCACTTAATATAGTAGTCAAGAATTTTCTGCTGAATCAAACTGTAAGGGTGAAAAACCAATCCTCAAAGAACTTGCAAAGAGACACACATGAAGACATACAAGCAATAGACTACGGATTTTAAATCCAAAAGCATAGTTATTTGCCAATGATATTCATCAAGTAATTGAAACTGCTTATTGTTTAATCCAATCTATAGTTATTAATATAATAGTAACATTTATCACTTACCAACTAGGTGCCAAACCCTTCAGTGGAAAGTGAGTGTATTTGTGTTTTAAGATTCTCATAAGTACTGTGAAGTAGAAATTGTTACCACTCAAAGTGAGATTCTGAGAGGTTAAATAACTTGCTGAAGGTCAGACAGTTAATATACAATGGCATTAGAATAAGAAACTTAAATGTGTGTCTCCGGAGCCTATTCTCTTGCTGTCACTTATGATATTGTCTGAAACTTTGAGCTGAGCCATGTGTATATACTTTATGAACAGCAAGCATACTGTTTAAACAATGTCAATGAGGATTACATTGGACACATCAAAAAATAATATCAAAGAGAAAATGTTGAGCATTATGAAAAGGAGTTTCCTGCGTCTAGGGATGATTGGTTTGATTATCTATGTGTGCAACTTTTGTTTTAAACATAAGGTTTTAAATATTAAAAGGAAAAACTAAAGGATTCTAGAAAAAAACTAATTTACTAGAGTATTTTAAAAATAATCAATAATTATAGTCCACAACTAGAAAATACAGAAAGTCTTGGACATAAGGTCAAATATAATAAAAGTATCTCTAAGCATGGTGTCCTTTTTTCTTCATGTTGTAAATCTGGTTGAATCTAATGGCCCCTAGTTAACATATAATTGAGAGGCAACATTCCTAGAAAAATAAATAAATGCTGTGTGTGTGTGTGTGTGTGTGTGTACCTGTTACCACTAGACCAATTTTATGATTTCATCTATAATTTATAAATATGCTTTCATTTGGACCCTTTATGCTTTGTTGATCTGAGAGTGAGGATGACATTAAGACCTATCCTCTTTTCTTTCTCTTTCTTTTAAGATGGCAACACTTCGTATTGGTTTTTAGACGTTTCAAAAACACTTCAACATTCTTCATCTCACAAGGACAATAGCAATATTACCAATATTATTTTGTCCATATTGTAGATGAGGAAGCAGCAGAACAAGGCAACTTATAGCAAAGTGGAATCAAAACCGAGTTTCCTGGTAGCCACGTTCGGTGTTTCTTCCTCTAATAAAGCACTGGTCTGGATATTTTCTTGGTCAAATCTCCGTGCTTGGTTCTCTTCACACTGAGTTTCTAACCTGATAGGATAGAAATACTGACTGTTGTTGAAATGAGTTACCAAACCGGAAAAAAATAAATCAATCAATCAAAACACACACGAAAGCCCAAGAAACCCAAATCACTGTTGCCCTTGTAAGTTTAAACTGAATATTTTATCAAGAATAATCTTGAGACAACCTGGACCTAAATTTTTCCAGCTTTCCCTCCCAAAGTTCCTCTTTTCCACCCCAGGCTTTAGAGCTACTAGCAAGCAATAGAATGATACCAGGACTAAGTGCTGTGTGAGGATTGGCATAACACGATTGGAGAGGCCTGTCTGGTGTTTTCTTTTTAATATTTCTACAAACTGTTCCACAAACTTAAGCATCAAACTTCTTATTTTTTATATAAATACTTATCTCCAGCAAACTTGCTCCTTTGTTTAATATTTTAATAATATTTGGAGAGAAGAGAAATTCCTAGGGGGCAAAGGAGTAGCCATGGTAGAACAAAACAGTATGTTTATATACATATTGGAGTGATCCAGAGAGAGAGAGAGTAAGTGTGTATATATAGAGAGAGCCCTTAAACTGGCATTAGTATGTATGAAGACAATGTTAAAAGCCTTGCAAAACATGAAGAAGCAAACCATCTCTGAAATTACTGGAAGAGATTTCCAATTCATCAAGTACTATTTAATTACTTTAAAGCTTCAACTTAAAAACAAATCCAGCAGAATGATGGCATTGAGGGTTTCTTAATCATATTTTGTCACACTCCTTAGCAGATTGGTTGGTGAAAGGAGCAAAATCAATCTGAAATTTCCTGGGATTATTAACCATTTAAAACACTAGATTTTGGTATTGACCAATCCATCAAACAGAAATATGCTTCTTCAAGGCATGAAAAGGTTATTAATTCACGGAACCATGATTATTTTCCTATGTGAAACACACAGTTAATAATAGGGATAAAACACCTCTCTAAAAATTCCATAATTCAAATAAAATCAAACTTGATTGACTTAGAAATCTGCTTCCCACTCCCCCAGGGACTGCGTTATAGCTGCTGTAGAATCATCGTGAGATTAGTAACCTTTGTGAGATTTTTCATCAGATGTTTAGTGTTTGTCATGGTAGAGAAAATACTCTTTTTAGAATAAGCAATGATTTGTGTGTGCATACAGATGGAAAAAGTTTGTCAGGATTTTGTTTGACCTCTCAACTCAGCCTAAGACTGGGAACCTTAGATTTTAAGTTCCAAGTTAAAAGTAGTACAGAGGGCCGGGCATGGTGGCTCAAGCCTATAATCCCAGCATTTTGGGAGGCTGAGGTGGGCGGATCACGAGGTCAGGAGTTTGAGACCAGCCTGGCCAACATGGTGAAACCCCATCTCTACTAAAAATACAAAAATTAGCTGGGCATGGTGGCATGTGCCTGTAATCCCAGCGACTCAGGAGGCTGAGGCAGGAGAATCGCTTGAACCTGGGAGGCTAAGGTTGCAGTGAGCTGAGATGGCGCCACTGCACTCCAACCTGGGCGGCAGAGCAAGACTCAGTCTCTAAAAACAAAAAACAAAAATCAAAACAAGTAATACAGAGTATTCAGCTAATTTTCAATACCAAGGTGTGGATTTTTTTCTGCTTTTTCCTAACATATTTTGTTGGCTTTTACTATGGACCTGTTAATGCAGGACTTCCAGACCTCTTGTTAAATTCCCTATCTTTTTTTTTTGAATTTCCCAATTTAATTTCATATATGTTGATAAATAAGCTTTGTCAATGGTTGATTACCCTTCCATGTTCTCTATGTTTTGCCTCCTCCATCTCCCAGTGATATACATTACCGCTTTTTTGTGTGTTCAGAGAGGAGTCATTTCTACTAGCACCACCATCTCCTTTTGAGCACTGCAGTCTTCGTCAAGATTCATTATCACATCTGCTTAGTACCACTGTTTCAAACCATAATGGTGCATTTTCTTTGGATTCCTCAATACTCCTTAATCACCTTATGTTCATTGTAGTAATGGAGACAATGGCTCCCTCCTACGTAAATATTAAACTTTTTCTGCAAATGAATGCTCCAAAGTATTTTAAATTGTTTAGTAAAACTTTTGAAAATGTTGTTTTCTCTATTTACAATGAATATCCACCCCACCCCTCATGTGACACATAAGAATGTCTGTGATGTGAAGATTGCACTTTAAAATAAACAAAATAAGTGATAAATACTGTGTGTGTGTGTGTGTGTTTAGTGTTTAGCTTTTTAGGTTCAGGGGTACATGTGCAGGTTTTTCATATCTTTAGGTAAATTGTGCATCATTGGGGTTTGATGTACAGATTCTTTTGTCACCCAGGCAATAATCACAGTACCCAATAGGTAGTTTTAGATCCTTTCCCTCCTCCCACTCTATCCTTTCAAATAGGCCCTGATGTCTGTTGCTCCCATCTTTGTGTGTACTCAAAGTTTAGCTCTCACTTATAAATGAGAACACGTGATATTTGGTTTTCTGTTCTTGTGTTAGCTTGCTTAGGATAATTGACTCCAGCTCTATTCATGTCACTGCAGAAGACATGAGCTCTTTCTCTTTCATGACTGCATAGTATTCCATGATATATGTGTACTACATTTTCTTTATCCAGTTTACTTTTGATGGGAATTTAGGTTTATTCTGTCTTTACTAATGTGAGTAGTGAAACGATGAATATTTGCATGCATGGGTCTTTAAGGTAGAACAATTCACATTCCTTTTGTTATATACCCAATAATGGGATTGCTGGGTTGAACGGTAGTTCTATTTTTAGTTCTTTGGAAAATTGCCACACTGCTTTCCACAATGGCTGAACTCATTTACATTCTTACCAGCAGTGCATAAGTATTCCGTTTTCTCTGCAACCTCACCAGCATCTGATTTATTTTTACTTTAATAATAGCCATTCTGACTGGTTTGAGATGGTAACTCATGGTTTTGATTTGCATTTCTCTAATGATTAGTAATATTTAGCTTTTTTGTATGCTTGTTGGCTACCTGTATGTCTTCTTTTGATAAATATCTGTTAATGTCCTTTGCCTGTTTTTATGAGGTTGTTTGTTTTTTGCTGGTTAGTTTAAGTTCCTTATAGATGCTGGATATTAGACCTTTGCTGGATACATAGTTTGCAAATATTTTCTCCCATTCTGTAGGTTGTTTGTTCACTTTGTTGATAGCTTCTTTTGCTGTGCAACAGCTCTTTAGTTTAATTAGGTCCCATTTGTTAACTTTTGTTGTTATTTTTGCAATTGCTTTTGGCATCTTCAACGTGAAATATTTGCCAGGTGCTATATCCAGAATGATATTTCCTAGGTTATTTTCCAGGGTTGTATAGTTTTATAAGTATGCTATATCATTTTATGTTTTATATATAAGTTTACATTTAAGTCTTTAATACATTTTGAGTTGATTTTTATATACGGTGTAAGGAAGGAGTCCAGATTCACTCTTCTGTATATGGCTAGGTAGTTACTGCAGCATCATTTATTGAATAGTCTTTCCCCATTGCTTGTTTTTGTTGACTCTGTTGAAGATGAGATTGTTGTAGGTGTGTGGCTTCATTTCTAGGCTCTCTATTCTGTTCCATTGGTCTATGTGTCTGTTTCTGTACCAGCACCATGCTGTTTTGCTTAATATAGCATTGTAGTATAGTTTGAAATTGGGTAATGTGATGCTTCTAACTTTGTTCTTTTTGCTTAGGATTGCTTTGGCTATTTGGGCTTTGTTTGGTTCAATATGAATTTTATAATAGTTTTTTCTAGTTCCATGAAGAATGTCATTTGTAATTTGGTAGAAATAGCATAGAATCTGCTTTGGGACATAAGGCCATTTTAACAATATTGTTTCTTCCTATCCATGAGCATGGAATGCTTTTTTCATTTGTTTCTGTCATTTGTAATTTATTTGGTCTGTTAAGCAGCATGTTTTATAGAGGTTTACATGTTTACAAGTCTTTCTTCTTTTAGTGTAATGACTCAGGCCTATGTGTCAATAAATTTTGGCAGGTCCCATAAGCTAACACTTCCTAGATATATAAAGAAAAGGGAAAGCAATTGAAATATAGACATGGTCATGTTCTTCTTTGCTCTTGTATGGAGTTGCTAATGAGTACAGGAGTATGGGTGGGAGTTATGCTAGAAACCCACCAGCTCATTTTGTTTTCAATTTTAACTTGTGTCCTTGTCAAACCATCCTCTATCAGGCTAAAAATAGTTGTGTAAGGACAACCTGCTACAATATAATTGTTTTCAATATTTTTGCATCTGAACTATTCACATGCACAAGACATTCTCTTACAGTTTTCACACTGTAGTGATTCTTAAGGAAGTTCTCAAGGCTGGGGAGGGAGCTGTAGGACGTGGATGCATAGAACACATATCAGATAATCTGGACTGTTAGGAAATATGTGTAGCCTCAAGAATCCCAGCCCTGGAGATTTTTACAGGATCCCAGCCCCACCCTTGCTTCATGGAATAGTGAAAGATTCCTGGAATGGGGGTATTGTTTTTTTCACCTATGATCCAGTCTATTTTATTAATCCTTATTTTACTGTGACTTTTGAACTTTCTCCTTTGTTTTTGTTTACACAATTTTTGCTCTACAGATGAGGCATATGTTGTAACATAGTTTTGTTTTGTTTTTTGAAATGCTATCTTGACCCAGTTTGAGGTCAAGGCTAGTCAGTTCCCTTCTTGAGCAGCTGATTAAGGCCACACCCCAATTACTTTCCTTATGGAGCTTTCACACTCCTCTAGGCCACTCTACACCTACCCTAATTGCCCTGGGACTATGTATCAGAAAACTAGAGACAACCCCTATACCCCAGAGCCTACTTGGCCAATTCACAGGGAACCTGTGAAACAAAATTAACCCCACTCTATTTGCCATACATTAAGCTGCCCCCTACAGCTCCTACTTGCTTTTACCCTGTTCTCGTGAGTAACTCCCCATGTGGTCCTGCCTGGCAGCATTCCCTTATTTGAAGATATAAGTAACAAAGCGTACTGCCTTTCATCTATCCAAGTGACATTGCATTGTGTTCTGCCATCAAAAGAACTTTTAAGTCTTATAATATCTATTTTTATATAGTAAGATTTTTCTAGTCTTTCAGTTGCATCTGACTTTATAATCAGATGTCCCCCAATCAGATACTTGTAGCAGAATATAATGAGACTTGGAGTCAGAACTGTCTGAATTCAGATTTTTGACACTGATGGGCTGTGTTACCTGGAGCAAGGTACTGTCTCTCTGGGTCTTGGTTTCTTTATTTATAAAGTAAGACTATCAATAATAGTGCCTATTTCACAGTGTATGGTAATAATTAAATGACATAATATATATAAAACTCTTAGTATACTACCTGGTATGTAGCAAACACTAAATAAATGGTAGCTATTATTATTAATAGGTGTATATTTTATATTTCTGTCTTTCTGGTTTGACTATAATTCTTTCTGTTGTTTTCCTGGGGCTCGTTTTGTAAAGTAACAGCATGAGTGTTTTACTTCCAAAGGATAACCAAATGTCCCAGTAGGATTTTTTGAATTAATCCTTCCATTATCCAATAATTTATTATTCTACTTTTGCCATATACTCCTTATAAGTTCTAGGGTATTTTTGTGTTATCTATTTTGCTCCATTAGTCTGGTTATTCTTAAACTAGTATTACACTATTTTAGGCATTGATGTTTTAAATATCTTTAATGAAAGATGACTTCCATTTTATTAGTAATTTCTTAGATATTCTTGTCTTTTTACTATTCACAATAAATTTTAGAAAAATTATGGCATATTAAAAATACTTGATTGGTAATTTTATTATAATTGAATAAAGTGTAAAAAATTTGGGATAAACTGAATTTTTTTTATTTATTATACTTTAAGTTCTGGGACACATGTGCAGAATGTGCAGGTTTGTTACATAGGTATACACGTGCCATGGTGACTTGCTGCACCCATCAACCTGTCATCTAAATTAGGTATTTCTCCTAATGCTATCCAACGCCTAGCCTCCCACTCTTTGACAGGCCCCTGTGTGTGATGTTCCCCTCCCTGTGTCCATGTGTTCTTAATGTTCAACTTTCACTTATTAGTGAGAACATGCAGTGTTTGGTTTTCTGTTCCTGCGTTAGTTTGCTGAGGATGATGGTTTCCAGCTTCATCCATGTCCCTGCAAAGGATATGAACTCACCATTTTTTATCATTGCGTAGTATTCCATAGTGTATACGTGCCACATTTTCTTTATTCAGTCTATCATTGATGGGCAATTGGGTTGGTTCCAAGTCTTTGCTATTGTGAATAGTGCTACAATAACCACATGTGTGTATGTGTCTTTATAGTAGACTGCTTAATAATCCCTTGAGTATATACCCAGTAATGGGATTTCTGGGTCAAATGGTATTTCTGGTTCTAGATCCTTGAGGAATTGCCACATTGTCTTCCACAATGGTTGAACTAATTTACACTCCCACCAACAATGTAAAAGTGTTCCTATTTCTCCACATCTTCTCCAGCTCTGTTGTTTCTTGAATTTTTAATGATTGCCATTCTAACTGGCATGAGATGGTATCTCATTGTGATTTTGATTTGCATTTCTCTAATGACCAGTGATGATGAGCTTTTTTTCCATATGTGTGTTGTCTGCATAAATGTCTTCTTTTGAGAAGTGTCTGTTCATATCCTTCACCCATTTTTTGATGGGTTTTTTTCTTGTAAATTTGTTTAAGTTCCTTGTAGACTCTGGATATTAGCCCTTTGTCAGATGGATAGATTGCAGAAATTTTCTCCCATTCTGTAGGTTGCCTGTTCATTCTGATCATAGTTTCTTTTGCTGTGCAGAAGCTCTTTAGTTTAATTAGATCCCATTTGTCAATTTTGGCTTTTGTTGCCATTCTTTTTTCTGTTTTAGTCATAAAGTCTTTGCCCATGCCTTTGTCCCGAATGGTATTGCCTAGGTTTCCTTCTAGGGTTTTTATGGTTTTAGGTTTTACATTTAGGTCTTTAATCCATCTTGAGTTAACTTTTATATAAAGTGTAAGGAAGGGGTCCAGTTTCAGTTTTCTGCATATGGCTAGCGAGTTTCCCCAAAACCATTTATTAAATAGGGAATCCTTTCCCTATTGCTTGTTTTCATTAGGTTTGTCAAAGATCAGATGGCTGTAGATGTGTGGCATTATTTCTGAGGCCTCTGTTCTGTTCCATTGGTCTATATACCTGGTTTTATACCAGTACCATTCTGTTTTGGTTACTGCAGGCTTGTTGTATAGTTTGAAGTCAGGTAGTATGATGCCTCCAGCTTTGTTCTTTTTGTTTAGAGTTGTCTTGGCTATACAGGCTCTTTTTGGGTTCCATATGAAATTTAAAGTAGTTTTTTCCAATCCTGTGAAGAAAGTCAATGGTAGCTTGATGGGGATAGCACTGAATCTGTAAATTACTTTGGGCAGTACGACTGTTTTCATGATATTGATTCTCCTTCTCCATGGGCATGGAATGTTTTTCCATTTGCTTGTGTCCTCTCTTATTTCCTCGAGCAGTGGTTTGTAGTTCTCCTCCAAGAGGTCCTTCACATCCCTTGTAAGTTAGATTCCCAGGTGTTTTATTCTCCTTGTAGCAATTGTGAATGGGAGTTCACTCATGGTTTGGCTCTCTGTTTGTATATTATTGGTGTACAGGAATCCTTGTGATTTTTGCACATTGATTTTGCATCCTGCGACTTTGCTGAAGTTGCTTATCAGTTTAAGGAGGTTTTGGGCTGAGACACTGGGGTTTTCTAAATATACAATCATGTCATCTGCAAACAGAGTCAATTTAACTTCCTCTCTTCCTTTATTCCTTTTTTCCTTTCTCTTGCCTGATTGCTCTGGCCAGAACTTCCAATACTATGTTGAACAGGAGTGGTGAGAGAGGGCATCTTTGTCTTGTGCTGGTTTTCAAAGGGAAGGCTTCCAGCTTTTGCCCATTTAGTATGATATTGGCTGTGGGTTTGTCATAAATAGCTCTTATTATTTTGAGATATATTCCATCAACACCTAGTTTATTGAGAGTTTTTAGCATGAATGGTGTGCTGAATTTTATCAAAGGCCTTTTCTGCATGTATTCTGATAATCATGTGGTTTTTGTCATTGGTTCTGTTTATATGCTGATTTATGTTAATTGGTTTGCATATGTTGAACCAGCCTTGCATCCCAAGAATGAAGCTGACTTGATTGTGGTGAGTAAGCTTTTTGATGTGCTGCTATATTCAGTTTGCTAGTATTTTATTGAGGATTTTTGCATCAATGTTCATCAGGGATATTGGCCTGAAATTTTCTTTTTTTGTTGTGTCTCTGCCAGTATTTGGCATCAGGATGATGCTGGCCTCATAAAATGAGTTAGGGAGGAGTCCCCCTTTTCCCATTGTTTGGGATAGTTTAAGAAGGAATGGTACTAGCTCCTCTTTGTACCTCTGGTAGAATTTGGCTGTGAATCCGTCTGGTCCTGGACTTTTTTTGGTTGGTAGACTGTTAGTTACTGCTTCAATTTCAGAACTTGTTATTGGTTGATTCAAGTATTTGTTTCTTCTTGGTTTAGTGTTGGGAGGGTGTATGTGTCCAGGAATTTCTCCATTTCTTCTAGATTTTTTAGTTTATTTGTGTAGAGGTGTTTATAGTATTCTCTGATGGTAGTTTGTATTTCTGTGGGGTCGGTCGTGATATCCCCTTTATCATTTTTTATTGTGTCTATTTGATTCTTCTTTCTTTTCTTCTTTATTAGCCTGGCTAGCAGTCTATCTATTTAGTTAGTGTTTTCAAACAACCAGCTCCTGGATTCATTGATTTTTTTAAAGGGTTTTTCATGTCTCTTTCTCCTTCAGTTTTGCTCTGATCTTAGTTATTTCTTGTCTTCTGCTAGTTTTTGAATTTGTTTGCTCTTGATTCTCAGTTCTTTTTACTGTGATGTTAGGGTGTCAATTTTAGATCTTTCCTGCTTTCTCCTGTGGCCATTTAGTGCTATAAATTTCCCTCTACACACTGTTTTAGCTGTGTCCCAGAGATTCTGTTATGTTGTGACTTTGTTCCAATTGGTTTCAAAGAACTTATTTATTTCTGCCTTAATTTCGTTATTTACCCAGTAGCCATTCAGGAGCAGGTTGTTCAGTTTCTGTGTAGTTGTGTGGTTTTGAGTGAGTTTCTTAATCCTGAGTCTAATTTGTTTGTACTGTGGTCTGAGAGACTCTTTGTTATGATTTCCATTCTTTTGCATTTGTTGAGGAGTGTTTTACTTCCAATTATGTGGTCAATTTTAGAATAAATGTGATGTGGTGCTGAAAAGAATGTATATTCTGTTGATTTAGGATGGAGTGTTCTGTAGATGTCTACTAGTTGTGCTTGGTCCAGAGCTGAGTTCAAGTCCTTAATATCCTTGTTATCTTTCCGTCTTGTTGATTTGTCTAATACTGACAGTTGGGTGTTAAAATCTCCCACTATTATTGCACAACGGTCTAAGTCTCTTTGTAGGTCTCTAAGAACTTGCTTTATGAATCTGGGTGCTCCTGTATTGGGTGCATATATATTTAGGATAGCTAGCTCTTCTTGTTGCATTGGTCCCTTTACCATTATGCAATACACTTCTTTGTCTTTTGTGATCTTTGTTGGCTTAAATTCTATTTTATCAGCCACTAGAATTGCAACCCCTGCTTTTTTTTAATTTTCATTTGCTTGGTAAATATTCCTCAATCCCTTTATTTTGAACCTGTGTGTGTCTTTGCATGTTAGATGGGTCTCCTGAATACAGCACACCAATGAATCTTGACTGTTTATCCAATTTGCCAGTCTGTGTCTTTTAATTGGAGCATTTAGCCTGTCCACATTTAAGGCCAATATTGTTATGTGTGAATTTGATCCTGTTATTATGATGCTGGCTGGTTATTTTGCCCATTAGTTGATGCAGTGATGCAGTTTCTTCATAGTGTCAATTGTCTTTAGAATTTGGTAGGTTTTTGCAGTGGCCAGTATCTGTTTTTCCTTTTTCATATTTAGTGCTTCTTTCAGGAGCTCTTGTAAGGCATGCCTGGTGGTGACAAAATCTCTCAGCATTTGCCTGTCTGAAAAGGATTTTATTTCTCCTCCACTTATGAAGCTTAATTTGGTTGAATATGAAATTCTGGGTTGAAAATTCTTTCCTTTAAGAATGTTGAATATTGGTCCCCACACTCTTCTGGCTTGTAGTGTTTCTACAGAGACATTCACTGTTAGTCTGACGGGCTTCCCTTTGTGGGTAACCTGACCTTTCTCTCTGGCTGCTCTTAACATTTTTTTCCTTCATTTCAACCTTGGTCCATCTCACAATTATGTGTCTTGGGGTTGTTTTTCTTGAGGAGTATCTTTGTGGTGTTCTCTGTATTTCCTGAATTTGAATGTTGGCCTGTCTTGCTAGGTTGGGGTAGTTCTCCTGGATAATATCTTGAAGAATGTTTTCCAACTTGGTTCCATTCTCCTCGTCACTTTCAGGTACACCAATCAAATGCAGATTTGGTCTTTTCACATAGTCCCATATTTCTTGCAGGTTTTGTTCACTCCTTTTCATTGTTTTTTTCTCTAATCTTGTCTTCATGCTTTATTTCATTACGTTGATCTTCAGTCTCTCACATCCTGTCTTCTGCTTGATCAATTTGGCTATTGACAGTTGTGCATGCTTCACGAAGTTCTCTTGCTGTGTTTTTCAGCTCCATCAGGTCATTTCTGTTCTCTAAAATGTTAGATTCTAGTTAGCAATCCACTAACATTTTTTCAAGGTTCTTAACTTCCTTGCATTGTGTTAGAACATGCTCCTTTAGCACGGAGGAGTTTGCTATTATTCACCTTCTGAAGCCTACTTCTGTCAATTCATCAAACTCATTCTCTGTCCAGTTTTGTTTTCGTGCTGGTGAGGAGTTGTGATCCTTTGGAGGAGAAGAGTCATTCTGGTTTTTGGAATTTCAGTCTTTTTGCCCTCGTTTTCCCTTATCTTCATGGATTTATCTACCTTTGTTCTCTCATGTTGGTGACCTTTGGATAGGGTTTCTGTGTGAACATCCTTTTTGTTGATGCTATTCCTTTCTGTTTGTTAGTTTTTCTTCTAACAGTCAGGCCCCTCTTCTGCAGGTCTGCTGAAGTTTGCTGGAGGTCCACTTCAGACTGTGTTTGCCTGGGTATCACCAGCAGAGGCTGCAGGACAGTAAAGATTGCTGCCTGTTTCTTTCTCTGGAAGCTTCTTCCCAGAGTGGAACCTGCCAGATGCCAGCTGGAGCTCCCTTGTATGAGGTGTCTGTCGATTCCTGCTGGGAGTTGACTTTCAGTCAGGAGGCAGGGGTTCAGAGACTCACTTGAGGAGGCAGTCTGTCCCTTAGCAGAGCTCAAGTGCTATGCTGGGAGATCCACTGCTCTCTTCAGCGCCGGCAGGCAGAAACGTTTAAGTTTGCTGAAGCTGTTCCCACAGCCGCCCCTTCCCCCAGGTGCTCTGTCCCAGGGAGATGGGAGTTTTATCTATAAGCCCCTGAATGGGGCTGCTACCTTTCTTTCATATATGCCCTGCCCAGCAAGGAAGAATCTAGAGATGCAGTCTGGCAACAGGGGTTTTGCAAAGCTGCGATGGGCTCTGCCCAGTTTGAACTTCTAGGTGCCTTTGTTTACACTGTGAGGGGAAAACCACTTACTCAAGCCTCAGTAATGGCAGGTGCCCCTCACACCACCAAACTTGAGTGTCCCAGGTCGACTTCAGACTTCTGTGCTGGCAGCAAGAATTTCAAGCCACTGGATCTTAGCTTGCTGAGCTCCATGGGGGTGGAATCTGCTGAGCAAGACCACTTGGCTCCCTGGCTTCAGCCCCCTTTCCAGGGGAGTGAAGGGTTCTGTCTCACGGGAGTTCCAGGAGCCACTGGGGTATGAAAAATATCTCCTGCAGCTAGCTCGGTGTCTGCCCAAATGGCCACCCAGTTTTGTGCTTGAAACCCAGTGCCCTGGAGGCATAGGGAACAGAGGGAATCTCCTGATCTGTGGGTTGTGAAGACCACAGGAAAAGCATAATATCTGCGCCGGAGTGCACTGTTCCTTACATCACAGTCCCTCAGGGCTTCCCTTGGCTAGGGGAGGGACTTCTCTGACCCCTTGCACTTCCTGGATGAGGCAATGCCCCACCCTGCTTCAGCTCACCCTCTATGTGCTGCACCCACTGTCTAACCACTCCCAATTATATGAGCCAGGTACCTCAGTTGGAAATACCGAAATCACCGGCCTTCTGCATTGATCTCGCTGGGAGCTGCAGACCGGAGCTGTTTCTATTTGGCCATCTTGCCAGTCACCCTCTAAACTGAAATCTTAACAACATTTAATGTCTCCATCTAGGAACATGTCTCTCTACTTATACTTAGAAACCTGTAAGAGGGGCTAGCTGCATCTACTCCAATTCTTTTTGTAACTAGTTACGTGCTTTAGGATAAATGCCATTCCTATTCTGCAGAGCTCATGTCATTTACATTATGGTTAAATGAGTTAAAGTATTCATAAAGAATAGAAAAATAAATAGTTAAATATTCATAGAAAAGCAAAAGGATGTTACCATTATTAAAAAATTAGACTTTTATAAGAAGGCCAATTTTACATGAAATGTGTTTTACATCTCAAATAAAGGATCTCCACAGAAAAAGAAAAAAAGATACTCAAAAAATCAGTGAGACTCCTGGATCTCAATATTAACCAGGTCTTTAAAAGGACTATTCACTGACCACTACTATTTTAATACTAGTATCTTCTTATGATGAACACATTTCACTATGGAATCTGTACCCTGAATGTAGTAAGTCAACCCCACGTCTTTAGAGCTTGAAGAAACCATGGAGGTCATCTAATTTAAACTGTCATTAAGTAGAAATGCCTCTCCTTGAATGTTTCCAATAGCAATGAATTACAACTTTGCAAGAAATTATTAAGAACTTCATTTTAAAATATAGGTATTGTACCAAAATCCATCTCCCTTTAGCTTTAATCTATGCACAGTTTCTTTTGGAACGGAAAGATGAAGTATATAATCCCATTTGAGCAAAAAATAAGAAAGGGAGTAGGAAAGGACAATCAAGCAGTGAGTTTCAGAGGCAGTACAGCTTGAGCTGAGGGAGCTAAGGTATTCTAGGTTGAAGAACATCGCTGAAAGTACTACACATTTGGGAGCTCAAACAAGTTTTGCTCTGCTGAAGCAAAGCCTGTGAACGAAGACTAGTAGAAGATGAGAATGGAGAAATCAACAAGTGGCTGACATCTGAGGGTGTTCTGTGCTAACTGAAAGAAATTAGGTTTTATCAACAAGGGGAAGTCATTAAAAGGTTCTTTAAACTCAGAAGCATCCTTGTTATACTCTCTGGACCTACACAAAATTTGTCTTATCTTTTTTCTTTAACCTTTTCAAATTCTTCAAAACACTTGAAGGTAGTCTCTATATCCTTTTAGTTCTTTTAGTAGTTTATAATTTATATGCTTTTTAGATTAGCATCATCCTGGTTACCTTCCTCTAGACCCACTCTAGTTTGCTTAAGTCCATCT
Organism: Colobus angolensis palliatus; assembly: GCF_000951035.1. Classification (NCBI taxonomy): domain Eukaryota; kingdom Metazoa; phylum Chordata; class Mammalia; order Primates; family Cercopithecidae; genus Colobus; species Colobus angolensis. Next base: position 1,847,799 of record NW_012114722.1, on the reverse strand, counting down.
GAAATTGTAACATCCAGAATTAAATCAATACTTCAGAAATACTTTAACACTGTAAAGTAGAATGGGATTATTTTATCTCATTAACTCTACGCAAAACTTCTTTTGAAAAAGATTAAAATTAAGTTTAGTTTATTTTGGAGTTGGAGCAGGCGTGATTTATCAGTCAGTAGGGGCTTTGTTATGTTGTACTAACAAAGAACTACAAAATCTCGGTGACTTTATACAACAAACATTTATTTCCCACTTACAATAAATATCCAATAGGTATCACAGTAATTCAGGAATCCAGGCTGACAGAAACTCCATTACCATATCTACTTTCATAGTCAACAAGACCTGAAAAGAGAAAGTGGTGAATTGTGCACTGGCTCTTCAAGTTTCCAAAGCCAATCAGTTGTCCTTAATGAAATTCAAAGGGGTTGAGGACATACAGTCCTACCATGGACTTGGAACCAGAGGAAAAACAGACAATTTGACCCACCCTGATGACTTCTCTGTGACCAATTACATGTTCAGATTTTCTGTTGTTTTGGCATGAATGGCTGCCAAGTCAGGTCTTATTAATGTTATACTTATCAAATCCCGTTTTTTGGTTAAAAGTATTACTTGAATTTTTGCCTAATTAGATTCAGTCTATTGCTGCAACCTGTTTATATCATTCAGAATCATTATTCTGGCACATATTATAGTAGTTTACACATAACTTTGAGTCGTCTTCCAAACTAGCAACATACCATCTTTGTCCTCAAAAGCCTATGGCACAGTACAAGAGACAGCACTTTAGGTTGACATTGATCAATTAATTCGTTGATGTCATTATGGTAAGGCTGTACAACCAGTTATTAATCTACCTAACTTGAAATATCTGAGTTATATTTCATCATATGACTAGAAAATTATTATCTGAGACTTCATCAAATTCTTTACTTATAACATGTAAGCATTTTCCTGGTATAGCAACCTAACAGCCCTATCTAGTAAGGAACAAAGTTTAGCTTATCATGTTTTATTATGCTCTGTGAACCCACATTGGCACCTACTGATTACTCTCACTCTTTTCTAAATTTTACAAAGAAATCTTGATAACAATTTGTTTTGAAATTATTGTTAAAAATTAAAACCAGCATTTTTGGCCCATAGATTCTGGAAACCTCCTTTTCCCTTCATTTTTGGAAAACAGGTTTTTTGTCCCTATCTCCAGTATTTAAACTTGTTTTTTGTTTTACATTAGTCCTCAATTGTTCTTTACACTGACACTGTTACAAACCTGCACATTTTTAGATGAAGCTTCTGGGGAACATGTAAGCTTATTTAAATGTCACCAGAATTTCATTGGACTTTAAATGGAAGTTCTCTGATATTTTTTATGATGTTTGTTCTAGATTTTCCAGTTGGAAAGCCATTCTACTTGCTGAAAGATAACAAAGTAAAGTAAGTTTGAAATGGTTCAAACTTCTCCCATCTGTTAACATTAATCATCTCACCCATTCATTGAAACTCTTCCTTTTTTTTTTTTCTTTAAACTGAAAGATTTTATTTTTTTACTTGTACAAATTTATGGGATACACAGAAATGTTGTTGCATGTATATAATGTGTAGTTATGGAGTCAGGGTATTTAGGGTGTCCATCACCTGAGCCCAATACATTTTTGTTAAGTGTGGTCACCCTACTCTGCTATCGAACATTAAATATATTCCTTCTTTCTTACTGTATGGTTGTGAACTTTAACCTACTTCTCCTCATCCTCTCACCTTTCCCCTCCCCACCCTTCCCAGTCTATGTTATCGGTCTTTTCACTTTATCTCCATGTGTCCAAATTTTTTAGCTCCCAAATAAAAGCGAGAACGTATGATATTTGTCTTTTTGTACCTGGTTTATTTCACTTAAGATAATGACATCCAGTTCTATTCATGTTGCAGCATATGTTATGATTTCATTATTTTTATAGTTAAATAGTATTGCATTGGGTATACACTTTCTTTATTTGTTCATCCACTGATGGACATTTAGGTTAAGTCCATGTCTTTGTTATTATGAATGGTGCTGCAATAAACATGGAGATGCAGGTATATTTTGATATATTGATTTCTTCTTCTTTGGGTAGATACCCAGTGGTGAGATTGTTGGATTGAATGGTAATTCTATTTTTAGTTTTTTGAGAAATTTCCATCCATAGTGGCTGTACTAGTTTACATTCCTGTCAATAGTTTATGAGTTCCCTTTTCTTTGCCTCCTTGCCAACATTTGTATTTTTTTTTTTTTTTTGTCTTTTTAATGATAGCCATTTTGACTGGGGAGGGAAGGTATCTCAGGGTGGTTTTGATTTTTAATTTCTCTAATAATTAGCAATGTTGAGTTTTTTTTTTCTTATAGCTCTTGGCCATTTATATGTTTTTTGACCAATTTTTAATGGGATTTGCTTATCGCCTGTTGATATCCTTGTATAGTTCCCTGTCAGATGAAGAGTTTGCAAAAAATTTCTCCCATTCAACAGATTGTCTGCTTACTCTGTTGATTATTTCTTTGACTGTGCAGAAGCTTTTTGGTTTAATTAAGTCCCATTTGTCCATATCTGTGTTCTTGAAGTTTTAGTCATAAATTATTTGCCTATACCAATGTTCAGGAGAGCTTTTCCTAGTTTAGTTCCAGTAGTCTTATCGTTTCAGATCTTATATTTAGAAATTTAATTCAGTTTGTGTTGGTTTTTTAATATGGTTTGAGATAGGGGCCCGTTTTTATTCTTCTACGTGCGGCTATCCAATTTTCCCAGCACCATATATTGAAGGAGGTGTCCTTTCCCCAATATAAATTCTTGTTAGCTTTGTTGAAGATCAGCTGACCATTAATATGTGAATTTATTTCTGGGCTCTCTCTTCTGTTATGTTGGTCTATGTGTCTATTTTTATACCAATGCCATGTTGTTTTAGTTACAATAGCCTTTTAATATATTTTGAAGTAAGATATCCTGATGTTTCCAGCTTTGTTCTTTTTGTTCAGAATCCCTTTGGCTATTTGGGTTCTTTTTTTATTCTCTATGAATTTTAAGATTCTTTTATTCTAATTCTGCAAAGAAGGATGTTGGTATTTTGATAGAGATTGCATTGACTCTGAAGACTGCTTTGGATAATATGGCCATTTTAACAATATTAATACTTTCTCTCCATGATCATGGAAAGCTGTTATAATTGTTTGTGTCCTTTTCAATTTATTTTAGTAGTTTTTTTTGTAGAAATAATTTACCTTCATTGTTAAGTTTATTCCCAGGTAGCTATTTTCTTGGTAGCTTTGTAATAGGATTGTCTTGATGATTTCTTTCTCAGCTAGTTGGTTATTGGTGTCCATAAATGCTACATAGACTGGGCAGCAAAGCAAGATCCCATCTCTACAACATATAATTTTTTAATGGCCAGGCATGGTGGCATGTGCCTGTAGTCCCAGCTACTTGAGAGCCTGAGGAAGGAGGATTGTTTGAGTCCAGGAGTTTAAGACTGCAGTAAGCTATGACTGTGCCACTGAACTCCAACCTGGGTAACAGAGTGAGACCCTGTTTCAAAGAATAAAATAAAGTAAAAACAAATAAATGCTACTAACTTTTATACATTGATTTTTTTTTTGTACAGCAACTTTGATGAATTCACTTATCAAATCTGAATTTTCATAGGAACTTTTAAACTTTTTTAGAGATACAATCATAGTATCAGCAAAGAAGGACAATATTACTTCTTTGCTTTTTATTTTTATGCATTTTTTTCCTGATTGCTCTGACTAGGACTTTCAGAACTATATTGAATGTGAGTGGTGAAACTTGGAACCCTTCCTAGTTCCAGTTCTTAGAGGAAAGGCTTTCAGCTTTTCCCCATTTGGTATGAGGTTAGCTGTAGGTTTGCCATTTACAGCCTTTATTATTTTCAGATATGTTTCTTATCTGCTTAGTTTGTTGAGAGTTTTTATTATGAAGGCATTGTGACTTTTATCAAATTCTTTTTCTGTGTCTATTGAGATCATCCTATGGCTTTATACCTTGTTCTGTTGATGTGATGTATTATATTTATTTATTTATGTATGTGCTAGCAGTTTGTTAAGGATTTTTGCATTGATGTTCATCAGAGATGTTGGCCTGCAGGTTTGTTTGCTTTTTTTTTTTTTGGTGTGATCTTCTCTCGTTTTGGTATCAGGTTGCTACCAGTTACTAGAAGCCTCAAAGCATGAGTGAGATAGGGAGAAGTCTCTCCTCTTCAATGTCTTGGAATATTTTCAGGAGAATTTGTATCAATTCTTCATACATTTGTGTAGAATTTGGCTGAAAATCCATCTAGTCTTGGACTTTTCTTTGTTGGGAGATTTTTTGTTATGGATTCAATCCACTACATGTTATTGGTCTGTTCTGGTTTTCTATTTCTTCATGATTCAATCTTGGTAGGTTGTCAGTTTTCAGGAATTAATCAGTTTCCTCTAAGTTTTCCAGTTTGTCAGCATATAGTTGTTCATAATAGATTCTTGATAATCTTTTGTATTTCTGTGGTAACAGTTGTAATTTCTCCATTTTTATTTCTTATTTTCTTTATTTGGATACTTTTTCTTATTTTCTTAGTATAACTAGCACTTTAGCAATTTTGCTTATCTTTTTGGAGAACCAACCTTTTGTTTTGTTGATTATTTGAATGAACCTTTTAGTCTTTAATTCACGTAGTTCTGTTCTGATCTTCATTATTTCTTTTCTTCTACTAATCTCAAGTTTGGTTTGTTTTTTCTTTTCTAGCTCCTTGAGGTGCATTGTTATATTGCTCATTTGTAATTTTGCTACTTTTTTCATGTAGGCATTTATTGCTATAAATTTCTCTCTTAACACTGTTTTTGCTGCATCCCATAGGATTTATATGTTGTATTTCCATTTTCATTAGTTTTGAGACATTTTCTTGTTTTGCATTGTAATTACTTCATTTAGCCAATGTGCATTCAGAAGTATGTTGTTTATGGATTTTTATAGTTTCCAAATACCCTTTGGCATTTATTATAGTTTTATCAAATTGTGGTCTAAGAAGATACTTGAGGTTATTCTGACTTTTAAAATTTGTTGAGACTTGTTTGGCAATATAACATATGGTCTATCCTGGAGAATGATCTACATGCTGATAAAAACAATGTATATTCTACAATTGTTGGATTAAATGTTCTGTAAATGTCTGTTAGATATATTTGGTCTAAAGTCCAATTTAAGTCCAATATTTATTTGTTAATTTTCTAGTTGATCTGTCTAATGCTGAGAGTGGGGTGTTGCAGTCCCCCACTATTATTGTATTGCAGTCTGCTTTCATCATTAGATGCAGTAATATGTGCTTTATGAGTCTGGGTGACTTTAGTGTTGGGTGCATATATAATTGTTATGTATCTTTTTGCTTAATTGATCCCTTGTCATTATATAATGACCTTCTTTTTCTATGTTTATTGTTCTTGACTTACTATCTGTTTTATCCAATATAAGTATAACTACCCCTGCTTACTTTTGTTTTCTGTTTGTGTGGAATATCTTTCTACATTCCTTTACTTTCAGTGTATTTGTGTCTTTACTCATAAGATACATTTCTTGTAAACAGCATAAGGTTGGATCATTTTTTTTTTCTAATGCATCAAGCTATTCTATACCTTTTAAGTCAAGAATTTAATCCACTTATGTTAACCATTATTATTGATATGTAAGGTTTTGTTCCTGTCATATTTTTAATTGTTTACTGATTTTTTAATTTATCCTTTGTTCCTTTTTTTGTCTTTTTGTTTGTTTTTGTGGTCTGATGAATTTCTTTAGTGGTACCATTTGAAACCTTCCTCTCTCTCATTTGTGTGATGGCTTTACCAGTGTGTTTTATTCTCTTTTGTGTATTTCATCATTATGTGTATTTTATCATCATTTCATGATGGTAAATATTGTTCTTTTGTTCCCAGGTTTAAGACTCCCTTGAGCATTTCTTGTATGGTTGTTTTAGTGATAACAAATTCCCTAATTATGTGCTTGTATGGGAAAGACTTTATTTCTCCATTTATGAAAGAAAATTTTGGTGCATATAGCATTTCTGGCTTCAGGTTTTTCTTTAAGCACTTTAAATATGTCATCCCAGGTTTCTGCTGAGAAACCCATTGTTTGGTGAGGTTTTTTTTATAGATGATTAGGCACTTTTCTCTTTCTGTTTTTAAGATGTGCTCTTTATTTTTGAGTTTTGGCAGGCTGATTATAATGTGTCATGGAGAAATCCTTTCTACATTGTGTCTTCCTGGGGAATGTTGAGCCTTCTGTATCCAAATGTCTAAATCTCTTGCTAAACCTGGGACATTTTCATCTATTATTTTGTAAAATAGATTTTCTAATCCTTTCATTTTCTCTTCACTCTTAGAGATAATGACACTTCGTGTATTTGGTCACTTTATGTTGTTCCAGATATCACCAAGGCTTTGCTCATTCTCTTTTCTTTATTTTTTACTAAGTGGGTTATTTCAAAAGATCTGTCTTCGAATTTTTAGCCTCTTTCCTCTGTCTGATCTAGTCTGTTATTGAGATCTTCTAATGTCTTTTGCATTTTCTTCAATAAATTATTCAGTTACATATTTATTTGGTTATTTTAAAAATACGTATTTCTTTGGAAAATTTCTTATTCTTATCTTGATTTTTTAAAATTTCTTCATTGTTTTAAGAATTCTCTTGCATCTTACTGAGCTTCTTAGAAATCAATATTTTGAATTGCTTATCTTGAATTTTAAAGATTTCTTTTTTACTAAGATATATTACTGGAAAATAATTGTGTTTCTTTAGAGGTGTCATATTCTCTTGCTTTTTTCATGCTTTCTGCGCCCTTACATTGGTATTTGCACATCAGATGTAAGAGTTGCTGCTTCCTATTTTTGAATTTACTTTTGTAGTGGAGGACATTTTTCTGAAAATATAGCTGTGGTGTTTGTTGGGTAGAGTATTTTTGGCTTTGATCCTGGACGTGTGGAGTAGTGTAGTCTCTGTATGACTTCTTTGGCTGTAAACTGTGTTAGTGTCTTTTGTGATTTACTGGAGGGTTAGGGTGCTGTTGTTAATGGAGGTTGTGGTGAAGTTGTGTGAAGCTGTGCCGGGGTTTGGGAAGCCAGGTGGACCAGTCTTCAAGACTCAGTGGAGGCAGCAGTGGACTGATTGTATCAGTTTTTGTGCCCCAGGGTGGTATATGCTGGTACCTATGTTGGCAGTTACTAAAAGCCCAATTCTTGGGACTCCAGATGGCTTACTCAGATGCTGTTAGTAATAGTTGTGGGCTGAGTGGGTTCTTGGATCCCTGAGCAGCTGGTGTGCTATGGGCAATGGTAGGAGCAATGATATTACAACCTTCTTGGCTTTGAGTGGTGCCAGCTGCTGTTTGCTCTAGCTGTGGTGTGGGTTCACCTGCAAAAGCTCCAGACATGCTGCTCTTAGGCTCTTTTGCTCTATGGAGCAGCAGCACCACAGCACCATGCAAACGGGGTAGGAACCCTACCTTCACACAGAAGCCACACAGAGGGCCCATGCCACCAGTAGGGTTGCAATTACAACTCACTGCTCCAGACTGATAGTTTTCTGGCTCACCCACCCTGGCCTCTGGTAGCAGCAGAAGCAGTTGGGTGGTGGAGGAGGAGGGGACTCATTCTCTACATGAGAGTCTTCACACAGATACCACTCCATTGATGGAAGGAAATTTCACTCTTCACTTGCCAAGCCAGGTACAAAGATTGTACAACTACTGGGAATAAAATCACTTCCCATAGCCCCATACAGGGAGTTCTTAGGCTCTGAAAAGCACATGATTTGCTGTACTAGGGACTGCTTTTTGGTGTGCTGCACTGTCATGTCCTTGGGGCATAGCACTCCTTGTGGGCTAGGGTACTGAGAACCTCAAAGCACCTTTGGGTCCAGTCAACTCTATACCACTGTAATCCTCTGAGTGGATACTGGGAAATGTCAGTGTCAGCTACCAGGATGTGGAGATACAGAGGCTGTTGTCCCTAGGACAGGATGCAGTTCCATGATGGCTGTGCTCCTAAAATGGTCTTCTGCTGTATTTCTGGGTATTGTATTATTTTTGTGGAAATTGTGAATGAAATGCTTTCCTGATTTGGCTCCTGGTTTTGTTGTTGGTGGTGTATAGGAATGCTAGTGATTTTTGTACATTGATTTTGCTAAATTTTATTGTCAGCTGGAAGAGCTTTTGGGCTGAGACTATGGGGTTTTCTAGATATGTAATTATTTTATCTGCAAACAGATAGTGTGACTTCCTCTCTTTGTATTTAGTGGGCTTTATTTCTTCCTCTTGCCTGATTGTTCTAGGCAAGACTTCCAATACTATGTTAAATAGGAGTGGTGAGAGAGGGCATTCTTGTTTTGTGTCAGTTATCCAGGGAAATGCTTCTAGCTTTTGTTCATTCAGTGTGATGTTGACTATGGGTTTGTCATATATAGTTCTTACTATTTTGAGGAATGTTCCTTCAGTACATGGTTTATTGAGTTTTTAACACGAAGATATGTTGAATTTTATTGCAAATCTTTTCTTCATCTACTGAGATAATCATGTGTTTTTTGTCTTTAGTTCTATTTATGTGATAAATCACATTTGTTGATTTGCATATATCAAACCAACCTTGTATCCCAGGGATGAAGCCTACTTTATTGTGGTCGATTAGCTTTTTGATGTGCTGCTGGATTCATTTTGCCAGTATTTCGATGAGGATATTTACCAAGGATATTGGCCTGACATTTTTTGTTGTTGTTGTGTCTCCACCAGGTTTTGGTATCACGATGATTCCGGCCTCATAGAATGAGACCAAGAGGAGTCCTTTCTTACCTATTGTTGGAATAATTTCAGTAGGAATGATACTAGCTCTCCTTTGTATTATATATCTGGCAGAATTTGGCTGTGAATGCATCTGGTCCTGGGCCTTTTTTTGTTGGTAGGCTATTTATTATTGAGTCAATTTTGGAGCTTGTTATTCATCTGTTCAGGAATTTAAATTCTTCCTGGTTCAGTCTTGGGAGGTTTAAGTGTCCAACAATTCATCCATATCCTGATTTTCACGTTTTTGGCATAGAGGTATTTCTAGAAGTTTCTGATAGTTATTTTTATTTCTGTGATAGGGTGGCTGCACTGCTGGCAAGAGCTTGGGGTTCCACTTGTTGAAGAGTGGGGGTTCAAAGTGGTAACATCCCCTTTGTCATTTCTAATTGTGTTTATTTGGATATTCTCTCTTTTCTTCTTTATTAGAAGCTGGCAGCCTAGCTATCTTATTTTTTTCAATAAAACAACTCCTGGATTTGTTGATCTTTTGAATTTTTTTTGTGTCTCAATTTCCTTCAATTCAACTGTGATTTTTGCTATTTCTTATCTTCTGCTAGCTTTGGGCTTGGTTTGCTCTTGCTTTTCTAATTCTTTCAGTTGTGATGTTAGGTTGTTAATTTAAGATCTTTCTAACGTTGTGATGTTGGTGTTTAGTGCTATGAATTTCCCTCTTAACAGTACTTTAGCTGTGTCCAAGAGATTCTCATATGTTGTATCTTTGTTCTCATTCATTTCAAAGAACTTCTTGATTTGTTCATTAATTTCATGATTTACTCAAAAGTCATTCAGGAGCATGTTATTTAATTTTTATGTAATTGCATGGTTTTGAGTGACTTTCTTGTCTTGATTTCTATTTTTATTGCACTATGGTCCGAGAGTGTGTTTGGTATTATTTTGGTTTCTTTGTGTTTGCTAAGGATTGTTTTGTGGTTAATTATCTGGTCAATTTTAGAGTATGAGCCATGTGGTGATGTGAACGATGTATATTCTGTGGGTTTTTGGGTGAAGACTTCTGCAGATGTCTATTAGATACATCTTGTCTGATGTTGAATTTAGGTCCTGCTTATCTTTGTTAATTTTCTGCTTCGATGATCTGTCTAGTACTGCTATTGCAGTGTTCAAGTTTCCCATTATTATTGTGTAAGAGTCTATGTCTTTTTGTCGATCTCTAAGGATGTGCTATATGAATCTGGGTGCTTCTATGTTGGGTGCACATACATTTAAGATAGTTAGGTCTTCTTGTTTAATGTAACCCTTTACCATTATGTAATGCTTTTTTTTGTCTTTGTTGATCTTTGGTGGTTTAGTCTATTTTGCCTGAAATTAGGATTGCAATTCCTACTTTTGTTGGATTTCCATTTTCTTGGTTAATTTTCATCCATCTGTTTATTTTGAGCCTATGGGTGTCATTATGTGTAAGATTGGTCTCTTGAAGACAGCATGCCATTGGGTCTTGCTTTTTTATACAGCTTGCCACTCTTCACCTTTTAAGTCTGTTTACATTCAAAGTTAGTCTGTTAGTCTTTTAGTCTGTTTACATTCAAAGTTAGTTTTGATATGTGTGGATTTGATCTTCTTATTGTGCTATTGTGTTGTTAGCTTGTTACTTTGCAGATTTGTTTATGTGGTTGCTTTATAGTGTAAATGATCTGTGTATTTAAGTGCATTTTTTTATTGGTTGGAAACAGGTGTCCCCTTCCCTCACATTTAGTGCTCTTTTGAAGACCTCTTATAATGCAGATCTAGTGGTAGCAAACTCCCTCAATACTTGCTTCTCTGAAAACAATCTTATTTCTCTTTTACTAAGGAAGTTTAGTTTGGCAAGAGATGAAATTTTTGATTGAAGAAATTTTTCTTTAAGGGTGTTCAAGATAAGCATCCAATCTCTTCTGGCTTGCAGAGTTTCAGCTTAGGGTTCCACTGCTATCCTGATGAAGTTTCCTTTGTAGTTGATCTTCCCTTTTTTTTCTAGCTGCCTTTAACATTCTGTCTTTCATTTCTACCTTGGAAAATCTGATGATTATATATCTTGGGGATGATCTCCTCTTGTAGGATCTTGCAAGGGATCTCTGTATTTCCTGAATTTGACTGTTGGCGTCTCTATTAAGGTTGTAACATTTTCATGTACAATATCCTAAAATATGTTTTTCAAGTTGTTTGCCCACCCCCCTTTCAGGAATGCCAGAGTTTGGTAGATTTAGCCTCTATACATAATCTCATATTTCTTGGAGTTTTTGTTTATTCCTTTTCATTCTTTTTCTTTTATTTTTGTCTGACTCTTATTTCAGAAAGTCAGTCTTCATTTTTTGAAATTCTTTCCTCAGCATGGTTTATTCTACTGTTAATACTTGTGATTGCATTGTGAAATCCTTGTATTGTGTTTGTCAGCTTTGTCAGATTCATTAGGTTGTTCTTTATATTAGCCATTTTATCTTTCGGTTCCCATATTATTTTATGGTGATTCTTAGTTTTTTTGGATTGGATTTTTCCCTCCTGCTGAATCCCAATTATCTTTGCTCCTATCCATATACTGAATTCTGTTTCTGTAATTTCAGCCAACTCAGCCCAGTTAAGATCCCTTGCTGGAAAACTAGTGTGATTGTTTGGAGGACATAAGACATTCTGACCATTTGAGTAACTGTAGTTCTTGCACTGATTCTTTCTTATTTCTGCTTGTGGGTGTTCTTTTAACTGCAGTGTAAATTGAGTGCAGTCAATAGACATCTGTATGTTTTCATTTGACTGAGGCTCTGTGCAGGGTCTTTGTTTGAAGCTGATTTCTTGTCTCTAGTTTCACAGGAATCGTATTAGTGAGGTTTTTTTTTGTTGAAGCTTTGGGATCCACTGGGTGGCACTTAGGCTTAGTGTTCAGTTGGTGGGCTCTTGCTCAGTGATATGGTTTGGCTGTGCCCCCACCCAAATCTCATCTGGAGTTCCCATGTGTTCTGGGAACTCAAGAACTCCCATGTGTTGTGAGAATTCCCAGGCTGAGGTGGTTTCAGATGGAGATGAGGAACCTTTGGGAACAGGAGCAAAGGTGACTCTTGTTATGTTTTAGCAAAGAGATCAGCAGCATTTTGCCCCTGCCCTAGAAATTTGTGGAGCTTTTAACTTGAGAGAGATGATTTAAGGTATCTGGTAGAAGAAATTTCTAAGCAGCAAAGCATTCAAGAGGTAACTTGGGTGCTGTAAAAAGCATTCAGTTTTAAAACGGAAACACACCATTAAATTTTAGAGAATTTGCAGCCTGACAATGTGATAGAAAAGAAAATCCTTTTCTGAAAAGAAACTCAAGCTGTCTTTAGACATTTGCATAAATAAGGAGGAGCCAAATGTTAATCATCAAGACAATGGGGAAAATGTTTGCTGGGCATGTCAGAGACCTTTGCAGCAGCCCTTCCCATCACAGGTCTGGAGGCCTAGGAGGAAAAAATGGTTTTATGGACTGGGCCCCCCTGCTCTGTGCAATCTAGGGACTTGGTGCTCAGCATCCCAGAGACTCCAGCGATGGCTAAAAGGGGCCAAGGTACAACTAGGGCTGTTGCTTCAGAGGGTGCAAGCCCTAAGCCTTGGCAGCTTCCATGTGGTGTTGAGCCTGCAAGTGCACAGAAGTCAAGAATTGGGGTTTGGGAACCTCCACCCAGATTTCAGAGGATGTATGGAAATTCCTGGATGTCCAGAAAAATGTTTGCTTCAGGGACGGGGCCCTCATGGAGAACCTCTGCTAGGGCAGTGCAGGAGGAAAATGTGGGTTGGAAGCTCCCACACAGAGTCCCTAATGGGGCACTGCCTAGTGGAGCTGTGAGAAGAGGACTACCATCCTCCAGACCCCAGAATGGTAGATCCAATGACAACTTGTATCATGTACCTGGAAAAGCTACAGACACTCAGTGTCAGCCAGTGAGAGCAGCTGGGAGGGAGGCTGTACCCTGCAATCACATAGGGGTAGAGCTGCCCAAGACCATGGGAACCCACCTCTTGCATCAGCATGACCTGGATGTGAGATATGGAGTCAAGGGAGATCATTTTGGAGCTTTAAGATCTGACTGCCCCACTAGATTTTGGATTTGCATGGGGCCTGTAGCCCTTTTGTTTTGTCCAATTTTTCCCATTTGGAATGTCAGTATTTACCCAATGCCCATACCCTCATTGTATCTAGGAAATAACTAACTTGCTCTTGATTTTACAACCTCATTGGTGGAAGGGACTTGCTTTGTCTCAAATGAGATGTTGGACTGTGGACTTTTGAGTTAATGCTGAAATAAGCTAAGATTTTGGGGACTGTTGGGAAGGCATGATTTGTTTTGAAATGTGAGGACATCAGATTTGGGAGAGGCCGGGGTGGAATGATATGGCGTGGCTGTGTCCCCACCAAAATCTCATTTTGAGTTCCCACATGTTGTGGGAGGGACCTGGTAGGAGGTAATTGAATCATGGGGGAAGGTCTTTCCCATGCTATTTTCACAATAATGAATAAGTCTCATGAGATCCTATGGTTTTATAAGGGGTAGTATCCCTGCACAAGCTCTCTTTTTGCCTGCTGCCATCCATGTAAGATGTGACTTACTCCTCCTTGCCTTCTGCCGTGATTGTGAGGCCTCCCCAGCCACATGGAACTGTGGGTCCATTAAACCTAATTTTCTTCCCAGTCTTGGGTATTTCTTTATCAGCAGTGTGAGAACAGACTAACACACTCAGTCATGTGGCTTTCCTATATTTCCTCACAGTTGCAGCTGTGCTCCTCTCAGTGCTTTGAAAATGTGTACTTCTCTCTTATTTAAGTGCTGGCTGTAGTTTGTGACTTGGCATTCCCAGGCTGCCCATGGCTACTCTGGGGCAATCTCAGGGTTTATGCTCCCTTTCCAATTTGGAGGCAGAAAAGGAAGGGACCTTAGTAGTGGTTGTGGCCAAGGGTCTTTTGCTTTTCTCCTGGGGACTGCATTCCATAGAGGTGTAGGAGAGCAATTGCTCAGTGCAATCAGACCAGGATGGACAATCTATGCTGTGGGCCCAAGCCAGAGGTTCTCTGCCTGGTAACTAGCTGTGGGGGTTGGGGGATGGGTCAGACCATTAGGAGATGCACTGGTCTCCTGTCCTTGTGTCAAATGCAGCTTGTTGGAGGTGAGGATAAGGCACTTACAGTCTTTGCTGTTTTGTTAATCTGAGGGTGGCAAGGGCAGCGTCGCTGCAGAGGCAGTGGCAGGGAGGTTTTTAGTTGTCACTGGAGCTCCACCTCTGAAGAACATGGAGCGGCTGTTACTGGGAGTGTTAAGCTAGTGGGGTGTGGTGGCTGCACTACTGGCATGAGCTTGGGGTTCCACTTGTTGGGGAGCAGGTGGTCAAAGTGTCACAGGAAGGAGAGATTGATCTCCTCTCTGTATGGTGCTGTGGCATGCTGCAAGCTTGGATGTAGCCTTCAGGACCTTTGTTTCTTTCATAGACCAAAGATGGCAGGAATAGAACTGTTGCTGTAGCAATGGCAGAGGGGCTGTCCTGTGCCTCTTTGAGCCTCTTCCCAGGGGAACTCTGGATCACTAACAGTGGAAATGCTCAGCTGTGGGTGGGGTGACTGTTATACATTCATGAGCCAGGGGCCTGCCTGGTGAAGGGGAGGGGTGGGAGTTTGCAGAGAAGAGGGCCTGGGCTTCTGTCTGTATGGTGGATGCAGTTCGCTGAAGGTGCTTACGTAGTAACTAGGCCCTTTGCTCCTTCCCCAGCCCGAGAACTTTTAGGACTGCACCACTGCAACTGTAGTGGCAGAGGGCAGAGGGGTTGTGGGATGACTCTGAGATTTCCTCCTTGGAGAAATGCTGCACTGCTTCTGATTATGGTGATCTGGCAAGGGTAGTGTGGTTGTGGTAGAGTCACAGTTCAGGTGGCCCTGCCCAGTGAGAAGTGAGGACCAGGATCTGTGTAGAGAACAGTCTGGCCACTTGGTTGCTGGCCACTTGGTTGCTCCATACTGGTAGTCTGGACCAGTCTCTGGTCCCCACAGACTCTGCCAAGCCACTTCCCTAGGTGGGGAGGTTCCTCTGGCTCTGTGTTACTCCTAGGTGCACCGTCATTCTGCCTTGCTTTCTCCATTCTTCGTTCATCAATTTTTTTCCTTGATTAGTCCCAAAGCATGTACCTGGATGTTTTAGTTGAAGGTGCTGTATTTACTTGTCCCTTCTGTTCCTCTCTGATATAGTTGAGATCTGTGTCCTTACACAAATCTATGTGCAATTGTAATCCCCAGTTTTGGAGGTGGGACCTTGTGGGAGGTGATTGGATCATGACGGCTGTTTCTTATGGTTTGACACCATCCCCCTTTGGTGCTGTCATCAAAATAGTGAGTTCTCTTGTGATCTTGTTGTTTAAAAGTGTGTGGCACTTCCCCCATGTCTGCCTTCTGCTCCTACCATGTAAGACACCTTGTTCTACCTTTGCCTTCTGCCATGAGTAAAAGCTCCCTGAGGTCTCCCCAGAAGCAAATGCTGCCATGCTTCTTGTACAACCTGTGGAACGATGAATCACTTAATCCTCTTTCTTTATGAATTAACCAGTCTCAGATATTTCTTCATAGCAGTGCGAGAGTTGACTAATACACTCTCTGAGACAGCAGCAGATGCTAGCTGCTTCTAGTCAGCCATCTTGGCCACCTTCCAAGTTTTCCATTTTTCAGTGTTAGCATTTTTAACACTATTGGTAGAGTTTTGTGACATTCTCTTACAGTCTGATGTTTTGAGGCATTTTTCATTTAAAGTCTGAATCTCTTCTGTAATAAGTTATCATTAACACATATCATACATAATGTGTGTGGGGGTTTTTTTGTTTTGTTTTGTTTCTGTTTTTGTTTTTGTTTTTTTGCCTTTTCACATTGTCTACTTGTAGTCCCTGGTTCTTTCAGTGTGAGTTTGTATCTTAAAGATATAGCAGAAACAAAACATAAATATCCATAAGTATACATAATCAAGCCCAGCAATGGCTTTTGCTAATATTTTTGAGATTTTCTTCCAGACAGTGTTGTTCCAATAATACTGACAAAAAATGACAGTTATTCTGAGATTTAACCTCTATCTATCTCTATTTCATTATAAAAATGAGAGCAACAGTCTATGACTAACTTCCTACTTTATTAAATATTTCTTACATATTTCATTGAGTTTCTGTCACTAATACATCTGAGTTGTCAAAATAAAGACATGGTTTCTAAGGAAGAGTGATAATAATTATAAGCAGATGGAAAGGCAAATATTAATAACAAAAATAAATGATCATTGTTGTTATAAAAACATATGCAGGGTTTACTAGTTGTTGGTTATTCCTCTAAGAGTTTCTCCTATTTAAATTTTTATCATTATAAGAACTCTATTAGATAGGTGCTTGGTATATAAAAGCTGTGGAGGAACAGCAACCAAGATTTTTTTCCTATGTAAGGTAGGGTGTGGGGGTCAGAATTGAAAACTCCACATAAAGTCTGATCTATGAATTACTATGTTCAACTTTAATGAAAAGTTGCACTACAAGAACTCTGTTTGCCTGCAAAGAGAGATAACAAGAAACACTATTAGTCTCAGCCTTCCTCTGGGATAAAAAATATAGTTTTATACTTTTAATTCATAATCAGGTGTCAGGCTCACATTTATACTACATCCAAGTTCTGGGAGTCCCTAAACAGAGACTTCAATGTAAAGTAGCCTGAAATAATAATGCCCCAAGACATCTATGAGAAGCAGTTGCATATACTATCTGGTGAGGGGTATCTTCAAGCCAGGGCTTGCAATATTCTCACAGATGAAATCAAGTTTAATATGAGCAAATAATTGAAAATTATAAAATATACAAGGAAAGATGCCTCCATAATTAAGAGTCAGCATAAATACCAATCCTCAAATTTAACACCTGAAGAAAATCAGCTATTGGAAAGATCAGATACATATAAATATGTTTAAAATGCTTAAAGAGTTCTAAAGGTGGACATCAAGATATGACAAAAGGCCGGGACACAGTAAAATAAGAAAAGGTGCTGAAAGCACCAGTCTAAATTACAGACTTTAAGAAGGGTAAAAATAAAATTCAAATGAAGAAGTAAGATACCAGAAAGACTGGAAGAAAAAAGTATTAATAAACATTGTTTCTCTATACAAGAGGTAAGTAAACCATGGCCCACAGATCAAATCCAGCCCACCACTTGTTTTTGTAAATTAAGTTCTATTGAGTCATAGCCATGCTCATTGTGATGGTTAATACTATATAAGTGCCGCATGCTAACCAGTTGTGCCATTGGAATTCCAATGGTTAATATTATATGTCAATTTGACAAGACCACGGTGTGTCTAGTCATTTAGTCAAAAATAACTATGGGTATGTCTGTGAGGATGTTTCTGGATGAAATTAACATTTGAATCAAATGGTAGAACGAGTAGAGGAGAGTGCTCTCCCTAATGTGGGTAGGCCTCATCTAATTATTTGAAAACCTGAGTAGAACAAAGAGGAGTATCCTCTTCAAGTAAAAGGAAACTCCTCCTGTTTCACTGCCTTTGAACCAGGAAATTGGTTTCTTCCTAACTTACTCAAACATTGGCTTTGTTTGGATCTCAAAACTGTCAGCCTTCAGACTAGAACTATACCATTGTCTGTTCTGAATCCTTAGTTGTTGACTACAGATCTTGAGACTTGCCAGCTTCCATAATCATGTAAGCCTATTTTTTAATATAAATATACACATGCACATGCACACACACACATACACATACCCCATTCTATTGGTTCTGTTTCTATGAAGAAACTTAACTAATGCACTCATTCATTCTTGTATTGTTTATAGCTAATTTTGTACTACAATAGAGCTGTTACAATTGTAACAGAGATTGTGTGGTTCACAAAACTTAAAATGTTTACTATTTGACCTTTTTGAAAATAAGTTTTGTGACCTCTAACTTAAACTAATATGGTCTGCAAAAGATGGCAATGATAAAGGGGTTAAAATGACAATGGCAATAAAAACTAATATTAAGGATATGAAAAAAAGGTTAAACTAAATTGTTGGTCACCAATAATATTGAGAATGGAAGAAGTTATCAATGTATTTTAAGACCCCTCTATTGATTGAGAGAGGGGAAGAGGTATTAATTAAATTTAGAATTAATTAAATCAATGATATATATTACTATTATAAGGATAATCATGAAATTATTAGAATGCCTGATGTGAAAAAGCTAAAGGGAAAATTAAAAATAACAATTTTAAAACATTTAAACAATAAAAATGTTTAATAAAATTGGACACTTCATCTCATATAGTCAGTAGAAGTTAAAACACAATAACTGTAACTATGAACAATTTTATGTCAAAAATTCTAAAGGAATAAGACAAGATTTACTATTTTATATAAAAATATAACTTCAAAGCAGGACCAACACACAAACACAGCAATCCTGACTACATTTATAAACATTAAAGAAATCATATTAGTATTTAAAATTCTTTCCTAATCAACTCACAGCCACACAAGTAATTGGGCCCAGACTTTCACACATTAATTCTAGCAAATATTGGAAGAATACATAAATCCAAATGTTGAAAAACTTACTGAATATTACAAAAGCAGAGGATTCTTCCCAACTTATTTTTTGAGGCTAGTAAGTGCTTGACACTGGAACCAGATAAAGAAATTTTGAGGAAGAAGTTATTGGCTAATCTCATTTCAAATATAGATGTAAAAACTGACCAAATAAAAGCAGTTGAATACAGAGCAGGTATTAGAAAAAAATCACAACCAAATTGAGTCTATCCTATTAATGCAAGGTTGATTTAACATATCAAAATCCACTTATATAATTAACCATATTAATGGATTAATGGAGAAGAACTTGTGATTACCTCATTAGATGCAGAGAAAAATCATTTGACAAAATTTGGCATGTTTACTTAGTAAATTGAAAAGAGGAAACCACTGCCTTATTCTCATAAAAAGTATTGATCTAAAATTCTAGTAAATATGCTTAATAGTATAATGTTAAAAGCTTTCAATGTATAATAAAAAAGTGAGACAAGGATTCCTTTTATCACCACTTTCCATCAACATTATAATTAACATCTTCAGCTAAGTCAGTAAGATGATCAATTATAAGAAAGAAAGAAACAAAATGTTCATTTTCACAGTCAAGAGGATTGCACACCTACAAAATCCAAGGTAATTTATAAATAAATTATTAGAATTAATAAATGTTTATAGAAAGGTCTGAGTATAAGATCAGCATTCTGAAACCAGTTGCAATCCTAATTACTAGGAACAAAGTGTAATATTTAAGCAAGATGTCTCTTAAAATAATATTAAATATTAGGTACCTAGAAATAAATTCAACAGATATGCAAGTCATTTCAAAAAGATAATTTGAAAACTCATTTGAAAGAGATTAAGGAAAATCTAAATGGTTGCAGAGAAACTCCATGTTCATGGTTTGGAAGAATTAGTGTCATAAAGATGACAAGTTGTCTTACATTATTCCATAAATTTAATTCAATTAAATTCTAATAAAAATCCTAACAGTTTTTTTTTGCAGAAATAGCAAATTTATTCTAAAATTTATATAGTGTATTAGCCAAGATGCTCCAGAGAAGCAGAACCAACAGAAAATAATAATACACGCACACACACACACACATGCACTCATATGTGTGTAAATATGTGTGTGTAAATATATATATACATCCACATACACACTTACACATCCACAGATTTATCATAAGAATTGACTCACATGATTATGAAAGTCAAGCAGTTCCACAACTGTCATCTTCAAGCTGGAGAACTAGAAAAAACAGCCATGTAATTCAATCCAAAATCCTGAGAACCAGGGAAGTTCATTGTATAAATCTCAGTTGGAGTCTGAATGCCTGGAACCAGGAGGACTGATGTCTAAGGTAAGGAGAATATGGATGCCTCAACTCAAATATAAGCAAATTTGCTATTCCTCCACCTTTCTATTCTTGTACAGTGTTCAACGAATTGGATGATACCCACTAACATCTTCCAGAAACACTCTCACAGACACATTCAGAAATAATATTCTACAAGCTCTCTGAGTGTCTCTTAGCCTAGTCACGTCAACGCCTAAAATTAACCAACAGTATAGAAATACAAAGGGCCAAGAATAGGTGAAACACACTTGAAGAAGAAAAAAGTGGAGGAATTTTCATAATAGATATGAAAATACCATCAAGTTATGGTCACTATACCAGTATGATGTTGGCTCAGAGATGGGCAAGTAAACTAATAGAACAAGAGAAAACCCAGAAATATATGTGCATTAATAGAAACTTTATATAAAACTTTTAAATAAATTGTGGTTGGAATGTGGATAGCTATATAAAAAATGTTGTAAGTCCTTACATCAAACTGTACACAAAAACAATTTTAATGGATTTTAGACATAAATATAAAAAACAAAACTTTAGAACTTTTAAAATATAGAAATATACACATATATATTACTTTGCATAGAGAAATATTTCTGTAAGAAGACACAAGAAGCTCATCTTTACAACCTTACAAAAATACATTGATTATTTGAACAAAATTAAATGGGCAAATAAAAAATGCTGAGGAGAATTTTAAAATGATAAACAAAATTAAAGAAAAACACAGACTAAGAGAAAATATTTGCAAACCATTTACCTGACAACAAACTGTATCTAAAATTCCAAATATAGAAATAATTACAAATATATGAATATATAATTCACAAAAAATAACTAACTGGTGCATAGTATATGAAACTATACTGAAATTCACTAGTATTCAGAGAAATGCAAACTAAATTCTGGGAATATACCATTTTGCATTTACTGAAATTGAAAAATTTAAGTCTGACCATGAAGAAATAGAACTTTGAGAACATAAATATAGATACAGTCTATCTGGAAAATAATTTGGCATCATGTGATTTTTAAAATTTATATATTTTTTATTTGTCTTAGTTTTTAATTTTTAGTTTTTGGGGGTGTATAGGAGGTGTATGTATTTATGGGGTAAACAAGTGTTTTCATTACAGACAGAATAAAGAATTAGTGAGCTTGAAGGCAGGCTATTTGAAAATATAAAGTCAGTGGAGAAAACAGAAAAAAGAATTTTAAAAAATGACACATACATACAGGATCTAGAAAACAAAAGGCCAAATCTAAGAGTTATTTGCCTTAAAGAGGAGGTAGAGAAAGTAATAAGGTAGAGTGATCATTCAAAGGGATTATAATAGAGAAATTTCAAAACCTAGAGAAAGATATCAATATCCAAGTGCAAGAAGGCTATAGAATACCAAGCAGATTTAAATAAAGAAGACTGCCTCAAGGCATTCAACAATCAAACTTTCAAAGCTCCGATATAAATAAAGGATCCTAAAAGCAACAAGAGAAAAGAAAAAGAGAGCATACAATTGAGCTTGAATATGTCTTGCAGCAGACTTTCCAGTGGAAACTTTACAGGCCAGGAAAGAGTGGTATGACATATTTAAAGTGCTGAAGGAAAAAACTTTCACCCTAGAATAGTATATCTGGCAAAACTATCCTTCAAACATGAAGGACAAATAAAGACCTTCGCAGACAAACAAAAGCTGAGGGATTTCATCAATACCAGACCTGCCCTACAAGAAATGCTCAAGGAAATACAATCAGAAAGAAAGTACCTTAAGTAGCAGTAAGTAATCACGTGAAGGTACAAAAATCACTGGTAATAATAAGTAATCCAAAAAAAAAAAAAATGCAGAAAAGTATACCACTGTAACTGTGGTGTGCAAACTATTGTAATCCTAAGTAGAAAGACTAAACAGTGAGCCAATTAAAAATAATAACTACAACAACTTTTCAAGACATAGTGAGTATGATAATGTATAAATAGAAAAAACAAAAAGTTAAAAAGCAGAGAACAAAGTGAAGGCATAATGTTTTCATTAGTTTCCTTTTTGCTTGTTAGTTTGTTTATGCACACAGTGTTAAGTTGTTATCAGGTTAAAACAATAAGTTTTAAGGTAGCATTTGCAAGCCTCATGGTAACTTCAAACCAAAAAAATCATACAATGGATACCTAAAAAATAGAAAAGCAAGTAACTAAATCATATCATCAGAGAAAATTACCTCAGCTAGCGAAGACAGAAAGGAAAGAAAGAAGAAAGACAATTTTAAAATTTGAAAACAAATGATAATAGCAGGAGTGAGTCCTTTTTTTAAAAAATAACATTAAATGTTAATAGACTAAACTCTGTAATCAAGAGCCATTGTCTGAGTGAATGGATGAAAAAATAAGTCCCAATGATCTGTTGCCTACAAGAAACACACTTCATCTATGAAGACATACATAGACTGAAAACATAAAAAGATGGAAAAAGATATTCCATGCCAATGGATACCAAAAAAGAGCAGGAATAGATATATTTTTATCGTATAATATGGATTTCAAAACAAAATGTATAAGAAGAGACAAAGAAACCACTCTATAGTAACAAAGGGGTCAATTCAGCAAGAGGATATAACAATCATAAACATATATGCACCCAACACTGGAGCACCCAGATTTGCAAAGCAAATATTAGAGTTAAGGAGATAGATAGGCACAAATACAATCATAGCTAGAAATTTCAATACCCCACTTTGGGCACTGGACTGAACTTCTATACAGAATATTAACAAAGAAACATCAGATTTAATCTACGCTATAGATAAAATGGATCTAGCAGATATTTACAGAATATTTCATCCAAGAGCTGCAGAATACACATCCTTTTCCTCATCACATGGATCATTCTCAAGTTTAGACCATATTTTAGGTTACAAAACAAGCCTTAAAACATTCAAAAAAATTGAAATAATATCAAGCATCTTCTCTGACTACAATGGAATAAATTACAAATTAATAAAAGGAGGATTTTTGAAAACTATACAAATACATGGAAATTAAACAATATACCCTTGAATGACCAGTGGGCCAATAAAGAAGCTAAGAAGGAAATTGAAAAATTCTTTGAAACAAATAATAAAGGAAATACAGCATACCAAACCTGTGGGATGCAGTGAAAGCAATACTAAGAGGGAAGTTTATAGCTATAAGTGCCTACATTAAAAAAGAGAAATAACTTCAAATGAACAATCTAATAATATACCTTAAAGAACTAGAAAAGTAAGAGCAAATCAAACCAAAAATTAGACAAAACAAAAGAAATAATTAAGATCAGAGAAAAAATAAAATTAAAATACATATAAGACAATAAATTAATGAAATATAAAATTGTGTTTTTGAAAAGTTAAACAAAATTGACAAACCTTTAGCCAGACTAAGAACAAAAGTGAGTAGATCCAGATAAATAAAATAAAAAATGAGAAAGAACGTATTATAACAGATACTATAGAAATTCAAAGGATCATTAGGAGCCACTAACAGCAACTACATGTCAATACATTTGAAAATCTAAAAAAAAATAAATAACAAACTCCTAGACACATACAACCTACCAAGATTGAGCCAGGAGAAAATTCAAAATCTGAAAAGACCAATAATAAGTTAACAAGATTGAAGCCTAATTTTCTCTCAGCAAAGAAAACCTTAGCACCTGATGGTTTCACCTCTGAATTTTACCAAACACTTAAAAAACCAGTAAAAATCCTACTTAAAGTGTTTCAAAAAATAAAGAGAGAGAGAATAATTTTAAACTCATTCTACAATACCAGTATTACCCTAATACCAAAAACCAGACAAAGACATATCAAACAAACAAAACTACAGGCCAATATCTTGATGAATATTGAAGTAAAAATCATCAACAAAATGCTAGCAAAGAGAAAGCAACAAGACATTAGAAAGATCATTTGTCATGACCAAGTGGGCATTATTACTGGGATGCAAAGATGGTTCAAGATACACAAATTGAACAATGTGACACATCATATCACCAGAATGAAGGATAAAATCTGCTTGATCCATTCTACTATTAAAGGACTCTGATGCATTCCTCAGTACACCAATTGCATTTTTCGCCTCCAGTCTTTCTGCTTGATTTTTAAAAATTATTTTAATCTCTTTGTTAAAATTATGTGATAGAATTCTCAATTTACTCTTTGTGTTATCCTGAATTTCTTTGAGTTTTCTCATCACAACTATTTTGAATTCCCTTTCTGAAAGGCCATATTTTTCTGTTTCTCTAGTATTGGTCCCTGGTACCTTATTTAGTTCATTATGTGAGGCCATATTTTCCTGGATGGAGTTGATGTTAGTAGATGTTCTTTAGTTTCTGGGTACTGAATAGTTAGGTATTCATTTATTGTAGTCTTCACTGTCTGGGCTTATTTTTAACCATCATTCTTAGAAAGGCTTTCCAGATGTTTGAAAGGAGTTGGTGTTGTAATCTAAGCTGTATGTGCTTTAGGGGGTCTCCTCAAGCCCAGTAATGCTGTAGTTCTTGCAGACTCATAGAGGTACCACCTTGATGGTCTTGGGCAAGATCTGGGACAATTCTCTGGATTACCAAAGAGAGACTCTCATTCTCTTTCCTTTTTCCCAAGCATACACAGTCTCTTACACTCTTCTGAACCACATAGTGCTGGGGATGGAGTGACCCAACCCCCCCCTGTGGATACCAACACTATGATTGCTGTAGGTTAAACCTGAAGCCAGCACCAGCACTGGGTCTCACCAAAGGCCTGCTGTAATCATTCTCTGGTGAATGCCTGTGTCAGTCAAGGCCCTAGGACTCTACAATCAGCAGATGACAAAGTCAGCTAGACCCATGTCATTCCCTTCTGGGTGGTGAGGTCACCGAGGCCTGGGGTGGTTCCAGAACTACCATTCAGGAGTCAGAGACTAGGGTCAAATGCCTTAGAAGTCTATCTGGTGTTCAATTTTATTATGACCGAACTGGTACTCAAACTGCAAGATGCAGTTTTTCCCAGTCTTCTCTCCCATTTCCAATGGCAAAGGAGCCTCATCATACAGCCACCACAATTCCAGGCCATGATGAGTACTATCAGACTACCACTCATCACTGATATTCCCTTAAAGCCCAAAATCATCTCTCTCTCTCTCTCTCTCTCTCTCTTTTCTTTTTCTTTTCTCTTTCTTTTCTTTCTTTCTTTCTTTTCTTTCTTTCTTCCTTTCTTTCTCTTTCTCTTTCTTTCTTTCTTTCTTTCTTTCTTTCTCTTCCTTCCTTCCTTCCTTCCTTGTTTCTTTCTTTCTTTCTTTCTGTCTTTCTTTCTTTCTTTCTTTCTTTCCTTCTTTCTTTCTTTCTTTCATTTTTCAGATGGAGTCTCGCTGTGTCACCTAGGCTAGAGTGCAGTGGTGTGATCTCAGCTCATTGCAACCTGTGCCTCCTGGGTTCAAGCAATTCTTCTGTCTCAGCCTCCTGAGTAGCTGGGATTACAGGTGCCCACCACCACATCTGGCTAATTTTTGTATTTTAGTAGAGATTGGGTTTCACCACATTGGCTAGGCTGGTCTTCAACTCCTGACCTCAGGTGATTCACCACCCTTGGTCTTCCAAATTGCTGGGATTACAGGTGTAAGCCACCATGCCTTACCCAAAAATCTCTTAAGTAAGAGTGCTGTGTATGCTTCCAGGCCTGAGACTAACACTTCAGGGCAGTGGGCTCCTCTCTGGACCAGGGCAGGTCCAGAAATTACATCCAAGTATCAAGTCTTAGAATTGAAGACACTGAGAACTGGTTTTGTGCTTTACCCTCCTATTGCCATGCTGGTAACTAAGGTGTAAAACAGAGCCCTTTTTACATTTTTCTTTGCTTTTCTCCAGCAAAAGAAGTTCTGCCTTACAGCTACCACATCTGGTAATATGTTGAGCCTCACCTGAAAGCAGCAAGACTCACGCAAAACCATTAATGTAGTAGTATCTTGATATCACTCCTGTTTATTCAGGGCCAGGGGGCTCTTTGGCTAGCTGGTGATGAATGCTGGCAGGACTGGGTAATTTCCTTCAAAGCAGGGCAGGTTCCCTTCTGGCCCAGGCTGTGTCTAGAAATGTCCTCTGGGAGCAAGGGCCTGGAACAGAGGCCTCATGAATCTGACCCGGGGCCTCATGATAGTGCCCTATCCTACTGTGGCTGCAGTAGTTACCAAGAAGCAAGGCAAAGTCCTCTTACTATTCTCTCTCCTCTCTTTAAGTGGAAGAAAAGAGGAAGGAGTTTCTTTTGGAGCCACAAGCTGTGCAGACTGAAGTTAAGGGAAAGGTAATGCCAACACTTCTTTGGCTGCCCCAACTGGTATCTCAGTATATCACAAGCCTCTGCAACCAGTCCACCGTATGTGGGTTTAGTTCAACTATGAGTTGCAGTCCTTATGGCCTAGACTGCCTTTCAAGTTTTCTTGGAGACACAGAGTGTTGTAGCTCTGGCTAGCAAGGTGTGCAGGTATTCATGCTTGGACCACTGGGATTGGTGATTGCCCTCTGACTGGAGTTGTTTAAATGCTCCTTCCATGGGCAGGCATCAGCTGAGTTTTGTCCAGTTTTCCATTCTGTTCTAATAGGACAGCACTGAATTCAATGCCTCACAACTGCTGTGTTCTCCCTTCCCCAGTGCCCAGATATGCCCTGCACTAGGCCACTGCTCTTGAGGGCTGGAAGAGGGGTGACATCAGCAATTCAGAACTGTTTTTTAAATTTTTTTTTAAATCTCTTCAGTGCCTATTTTAACGATATGAAACTGCTCACCTGGTTTTCAGTTTTTATGAAGGTTTTTTTTCTGTGTAGATATTTGTTAACTTGCTGTCCTTGCACGGTGTACAATTAGTGAAACTTTCTATTCTGCCATCTTTCTCCATCTCCTTCTGTCTTGAGTATTCATAGCTGCATATAAATTGTACAATTTGCAACTTTGTGCCTTGCTCAACACTGTATTTTGAATATTTTCATGCTGACACATGTGAATCTATATTATGTATTTTCACTTTAAGGTAGCATTCTGTTGAATTAATATAGCACAATCAATTATCCTTTTTTAAATTATTTTTTGGTATACATGAGTGCTGTCTCCACTGTTTTGCTCTTACAGTGTTCTATGAACATTCTTCTATACATCTACTTATATACATGTGTACAACTTTCATTGAAGTTTATACTATTTAAATTTATCACAAAGAGGAGGTATAGCAAGATGGTGAAATATAAGCCTTCATAAATCATCCCCCCAGCAAGGGCACCAAATTAACAACTATCTACACAGAAAAAACACCTACATCAGAGCCAAAACTCAGGTGAACCTCATAGTTCCTGGTTTTTAATTCATATTGCTGAAATAGGCATAGAAGAGATAGAAAAAGAAGTCTTGAATTGCATACACCACTCCTCCCCCAACCCCCAGTGGGTTTTTCTTTTCTATTGCATTGCTAGGCTGCAAATTTTCTGAACTTTTATACTCTGTTCCCCTTATAAAACTGAATGCCTTTAACAGCACCCAAGTCATATCTTGAATGCTTTGCTGCTTAGACATTTCTTCTGTCAGATACTATAAATCATCTCTCTCAAGTTCAAAGTTCCACAAATCTCTAGGGAAGGGGCAAAATTCTGCCCATCTCTTTGATAAAACATAACAAGAGTCATCTTTGCTCCAGTTCCCAACTAGTTTCTTATTTCCATCTGAGACTACCTCAGCCTGAACTTTATTGTCCATATCATTATTAGCGTTTTCATCAAAGCCATTCAACAAGTCTCTAGGAAATTTCAAACTTTCACACATTTTCCTGTCTTCTGAGCCCTCCAGACTGTTTGAACTCCTTCCTGTTACCCGGTTCCAAAGTCACTTCCACATTTTCAAGTGTCTTTTCAGCAATGCCCCGCTCCCGGTACCAATTTGCTGTGTTAGTTCATTTTCACACTGCTGATAAAGATAAACTCGAGACTGGGCAATTTACGAAAGAAAGAAGTTTAATGGACTTACAGTTGCACATGGCTGGGGAGGCCTCACGATCATGGTGGAAGGCAAGGAGGAGCAGGTGACGTCTTATGTGGATAACGGCAGGCAAAAAGAGTTTGTGCGGGGAAACTCCCCTTTTTAAAAACATCAGATTTCATGAGACTTATTCACTATCATGAGAACAGCATGGGAAGACCTTCTCCCATGATTTAATTACCTCCCACCAGGTCCCTCCCACATGACATGAAAATTCAAGATAAGATTTGGGTGGGGATACAGCCAAACTATATCAGTATATGTAGGAAATAGTGTGAAGTCATGAATAGAAATAATATAAATAAAAATCAGCATTGTTATTTTTCCAGAGTAAAAGGAAGAGAATCTGATTTGGGAGGGTATACATAGGTCTTCACTTTGTTCATTTTACTTATTCCTTAAGCTGAATTGGGGTTGATATGGTTTGGCTGTGTCCCCACCCAAATCTCACCTTGAATGGTAATAATTCCCATGTGTCGAGGGTGGGGCCAGTTGGAGATAATTAAATCATGGGGTTGATTTCCCCCCATAATGTTCTCCTGATAGTGAATAAATCTTATTAGATCTGATGGCTTTATAAATGGGAGTTCCCCTGCACACACCCTCTTGTCTGCCAGCATGCAAGACATCCCTTTGTTCTTTCTTTGCCTTCCACCATGATTGTGAGGTATCCCCACCATGTGGAACTGTGAGTTCATTAAACCTCTTTTCTTAGATATTACCCAGCCTTGGGTATGTTTTTATTAGCAGCATGATAATGAACTAATACAGGAATGTATACATATGTTTTCTTAAAAAATTAAGCTTCAATTTTTTTACCTTATAAATTTGATGATATATAAACTACTTCTCAATAAATGTTAAAAAAATTAAAAATTTTCTAAAAGAGAGAAAGGTCTTTGAACACGGCATATTTATCTTGTTTCATGGACCCAGTAAATATTTGTTGAGGCCGAGAAGAAGAAAGGGACTTTGATTGCTCTACCTATTTGCCTGCTTAAGTTGATACAAGTGAAAATCTCTGGTGTTCATCATTTAATTTTGTCAGAAGCTATTCTCTTCAGTTTCATTGCATCTGATGTTATGATTTTTTTTATGTTGAGTTTAATTATTTGTAGCAAAAAGCAAATGGATACTTTCTCAAAGTCTATGTTTTAAAGATTTATAACATTTGTCTTTAAATATTAACAATATGTTTAAAAAAGATAAAAATCCAAGATTCTCTGATCAAATATTTTGAACATTCTTTAATAAAAATCTGACCCCAAATTATTTGCTCTTAGCTGAATCAGAAAGATTTCTAAAATATTAATAAGCTAGAATTTATCTTTCTATTTAATAGGATAGAATGGTTCTAAATATCCTATAAGCTTATCTGTTCCTTTTACATTATAATGTCCAGCAAATAAAACTATGATCCAAACTCACGCTTTATTGTCTTTCTTTTATTTACCCCGTTCACTAAAATACATGAAAACTTTCATTAAGTATGCATGATTCATATGAGAATACTCATTGGGTATACAATGGATCTGTATAAAAAAGTTTTAATATTTATTTATGAAATACCATTTTGGCTAGAAGGTGCCAATCAATTAACTTCACTAAAACCTGATGGCTCTTAAAGTTCCAACTGACATATTTCAATTAAACAGACTGGCTGAACAGTCAACACTATATTTAAAAAGTATCATGAAAGCTGTACTAATAATAAGACAAAATAACTTTTTGCATGCCGTATGACTTTTATTATCCTGAGTGTTTAATGAAGTTGTAAGAGTGAATTGTTAAGAATAATCTCAGCAGAAATACAACCATGTTACCCTGACTCTCTGTGTACAGTAGACATCCAGAATTTACACAAAAGATTATTCTCCAAACAAAGGTCATTCTAGATAAATAAGTATCTTAGTCAGTCTGGGTTACTATGACAGAATGCCATAGGCTGGGTGACTTAAAGAAAAAACATTTATTTTTTACATGTCTGGAGGCTGGGAGTCCAATGTCAAAGCACCAGCATATAGAGTGTTTGGTGAGGGCCTGCTTCTTCATTTATAGATGTCCATCTTTTCTTTGTGTCTTCATGTGACAGAAAGAAGGCTAGAGAGCACTCTATGGTCTCTATTATAAAAGCAGTAAACCCACTCATAAGGGATCCACCTTCCAAAGACTCTACTTTCTAATACCATCACATTGGGGGTTAAAATTTGAAGATATGAATCTTGGGGACATGCAAACATTCAGTTCATAACACTAAGACACTCATAGAAACTAAGTTAGGTAGTAACTTTTAGGCAGAAACTCTCTCACAATGCTGTATAGCTATACTAAATAAAGTTACCCACCCATCTAAAAGACTGAATATATCATTCAAAGTTGAGCACAGAGAATAAGCATAGTCATATGGTGAGGTCTTTTTTGTTACCACCTAATATAAATTGCTACAATAAAAGGAAAACATTTTGTTTAAAACTTTGTAATTGCATTTGGCAAGATTCCCTATCCTCCTGTCTGTAAGAACTAATCAGAATTCACAGTGACTGTTAAACGGAAACAAATTGAACGTGTAAGCTTACCATTGAAAAGAAGACATAAGGATACTGCATTATTGCCAGTGGTGAGAAGTAAAATAGGTATAAACACATACACACACTCACACACACACACACGCACACACACACACACACAGAAAAAGAAAGAAACAGTTGGGATCCAAACATCCCATTATACAATATCGTTTAATAACATCTTTGCTTCCACAGCTTTTGTGAGTGAAATTAAACTAGAAATAGAAATTAAATTAAAGAAATAGACACACTGCATTTTATATCTTTCTTGTTCAAATATCCTTTTCAATAAATATTATCAACAAATTTTAATTTACAATTTTGAATGTCTCAGTTAACGCTCCTTACCTTCCCCCCAGTCCTGTGCCCAGGAACCACTTTATAGTTATTTGTATAGTTATTTATATTCCAGGGTTATGAAGTACACATTAACAATGAAGCCTGTTTTCAAGTAAAGAAGTGAGTAGTGAGTATCTCTATGGTCACAATTACAGTCCTGTCTTGGGGGGTAGTTGGATAAAATAGGAGCCAGGACAGCAATCCGCAGATCTGCATAGGAAGTATTTACCAGGCTAAAAGCAAAGTAATGCCATATCCAGGTTATCAACCAGCTCTCTGGGGCACACTAAAGGAAAGCTGCTGTCTTGATTGAGCAGACAGAATGGGAGAAACCATTGACACTAGTCCTTTGGAGAAAGGAGTTAAGAATCTCAGTTTAGGAAAAGGGTACTTCCAATCTTTGTTGATCAAAAAGCAACTAATAAAGGTATTTTAGAATTTAAGAAAGGTCTCATAGTTTCTATACTGTTGCCATTATAAGGAACTCAAATATCATGACAGAGTAAACAGGCTCTTACAAAGGGAGCAAGTTAATGTTTAACATATTTAAACATGTTTCCTAAAACAGCCCCTGTAAGGGTTGTGAATATGTCCCTCCACTCCGCACGTTGTTTGCACAAACAGTGATGGAACAAATTGTGTTAGATCACAGTTTAGTATAAATTTCAACTGAGTGTCAGTTGTTCCCAACTTGAAGCACCCTGCTGGGTAAAACCATTTTCCAAAAAGAAAGTAAGATTGATTCATTGTATGTGTTTTTTAATTAGTTAATTATTTTTTAATATTGTATTCTTTTTTTCAACCATATCCTAAAAGTGTCTTAGGATTCTGCAAGATTCATTGGAACAAAGAGAATAGGTTAGAATTGGTTGTTTGGCTTATTCCTTCTGATTTCTTTTTTTTCTTTTTCTTTTTTTTTTTTTTTTTGAGACCGAGTTTCATTCTTATAGCCCAGGCTGGAGTGCAATGGCACAATCTTGGCTCTCTGCAGCCTCTGCCTCCCGGGTTCAAGCAATTCTGCTGCCTCAGCCTCCTGAGTAGCTGGGATTACATGCGCCTGCCACCGTGCCAGGTTAATTTTCTGTATTTTTAGTAGAGACGGGATTTCGTCATATTGGTCAGGCTGGTCTCAAACTCCCGGCCTCAGGTGATCCGCCGGCGTCGGACTCCCAAAGTGCTGGGATTACAGACGTGGAATTACACCCGGCCCTCCATCTGATTTCTTGACAAGCATTTCCTGAGTGCATACTACAACACAGTATTGCCATTTTTTAGCTCGGAAACTATCCAATCATTTTATTTGATTTATCAAGTATCATGTTTCAGGCAACCTGTTTAAATCAACCATTTATCATTCCTGCCCCGCTGTCAAGTCCTGAATGAAGAAGACCTTTCTTTAAAAGATGTTTTTTGTTCACAGATTATTTTTTATAAATACTGGAACACCAGCAGTAGTTCATGGCATATTAAGCTCACTCTGCTTAAGGTAGATGGTAAATATACTTCTTTCAGATACGTTGAAAGAAAAAACCAAAATTGGGTTTTGATGCTGCTTAAATCTTTATAATACATTAGATATTTTTTGAAATGATTGTATCATAGACAAGTCTAGATATCAACATGCATTTCAAGCTTCCCTTATATATATTCATAAGACATCCTGCTATTGCTATTTGTCATATTGTTTCTTAGGGGTATGTTATTACATACTTATTACTACTATTAACAGTTACACAAATATTGAAGAATTTTTACCTTAGACATTACAATCTAATTTTTAATAACAATTTTACTGAGGTATTATTCACATACTGTAAAATTAACTAATGATTTTTTTTAGTATAGTCATTGAGTTGTGAAACCATCACTATTATCTAATTCCAGAACATTTCCATCACCCAGAAAGGAAACCTCCTACTCATTACCACTTACTTACTCTTTCTTCCATAGCCCAACCTTAGGCAACTACTAATCTATCATTCTTCATTCTGTACATTTTGTTTACATAAAATTTTACACTATGTGACCTTTTGTGTGTCTGGCTTCTTTCACTTAGCATAATGTTTTCAGGGTATATTTATGTTGTAAAAGGTATCAGTATCTCATTTTTTTTGTTTCTTTGTTTTTGAGACGATCTTGGCTCACTGCAAGCTCCGCCTCCCAGGTTTACGCCATTCTCCTGCCTCAGCCTCCCAATTAACTGGGACTACAGGCACTTGCCACCACATCCGGCTAATTTTTTGTATTTTTTAGTACAAACAGGGTTTCACCGTGTTAGCCAGGATGGTCTCAATCTCCTGACCTCATGATCCGCCCGCGTTGGCCTCCCAAAGTACTGGGATTACAGGCGTGAGACACCGCGCCAGGCCTGGTATCTCATTTTTTAATTGTCAAATAACGTTCCATTTGTCTATCCATTCATCAGTGGATGAACATAGGGGTTGTTTCCATATTTTGATTACTATGAGCAATACTGCTATAAGCATTCATGTCCAAGTTTTTGTGTGAACGTATGTTTGTAATGATCTTGGGTCTATATCTAGGGGTGGAATATCTCTGGGTCACATGGTTATTCTATGTGCAACTTTTTGAGAGACTGCCAGACTATTTTCCAAAGTGACTGCATCATTTTACTGAGACATTAAAGTTTAAAAGTCAGATAATTATCAGAATTATTGCATTTAATGTATAATCCTTAATATCTCACGAACTCTAGTATTTGAGGAATATATAACAGTTCAGAAAATCTAGCTAAGTCTCCCTATTTCGTTTTCAACTCAGTGTCTATTTGGTTATCCACTGGGTATGTCCAGTGTTTTGTAAGCTATGAAGGTAGGGATTGGAATATATAGTCATAGTCTATATTACATAGTCATGTCTATAGTGCCTATTCATTTATTTGAAATAAACATGTTTATTCTCAAATGTAGATTGTCTTTGTAGAGGACATTTTATGTTCATGAAATATCAAAATAAAAGTGTTTGTTAATCTTTTTTGTTTAGTAAGGGAATGAGTTTGATTTTTTTGTGACTGGAAATAAAGACAGAACTGAGATTTTGAGGTCCCATTTAGACTTTTAATAATTTATTTAATTTAATATTTTAAGTTACTTCTCTGCATTTGAATGTTATAATTGTTAGAGATCCTCTCTTAGAGGTACTGGAAAACTTTGTTAATTAATCCCACAAAATACTGATAAGGCCTCAAAACAATAGAGTTACGTAAATCTTATGATATGTAACATAATGTGACCAAAAGAATTTTACTAGCTTTTTTCTGTGTTTTAAAAAGCTGGTTAACTCTCCTATAAAGAAATTCAATTTAATATTTGGCTTTCACTTTTTCTGAGACTCCTGTAAGATCAATGTTCTTATACCTGCCTTTGGTCTTGGCATTGTTGAAATCATAAGCCTAAGATTCTTCAAACTCTTGCACACATTCAGTTTTTCCCACTAAGTTGCGCTGAATAAGAGTCACATAATCCTTTTTTTAGGAATATGTTGTACCATCTGGGAAACTGAATACCTCTTCAAAGAGATCCAATATCTTGCTTATAAAATAGCAAAATGTCAGAGGCTGAGGTGATCAAATGACTAGAAGCAGAAAAAAGTAATTTATTTTGTCCTTTTTATGTGACTTGAAACTCTGATTATATCCATTTTAATACTTACCTAGTTTAGGGAAATTCAGAATTACAGGGAAGAGTTGGAGTGGGTGGAGATGAAAACAAAAAGATGACAGAGACAAAAACAGAGGGCTGATATGGAGTGGTTGGTTCACTTTTTTTTTTTCCAGAGCGTGTGTAGGCAAGGAATAGGAGCATCAATGAGGAGAAGCACAATAATATCAATGAACACAGTGCTGCCCCACTCTTCAGAGTCCTCCACACAATCCTCCATAAAGCAGTGATCAATTTCCTAATGAACTTCTTATCTTTGAGTGGAAGGTTTGCCAAAATGCTAGCCCAGGTACTAGCTAATTCCTGGTACTATGCAATCTCAGGGTGTTCAAATAAGTCAGTCAGTATGAAGGGCTTGCTGATGAGACCACAGTATTATATAACTGAGTCATAGGTGACTGGTGCGTTCTAATTATCTTTCAGAAATTCTCTGGTACTAGTTTTATATTTCTGCAAACCAAATCATCACAAACTCATTGGCGTTTAAAACAACCCATTTATTATCTCACAAACAACACATATTTTATTTGTTATCTCACAGTGTCTGTAGATTAGAAGCCTGGGCACAGCTTAGCTGGGTTTTCTGCTTCAGAGTCTCACCAGTTGGCAAAGTAGGTGTCAAATGGGACTATAGTATCATTAGAAAAAGATCTGCTTCCAAGCACACTCAGGTTGTTACAGAATTCATATTCCTGCTGCTTCAGGACCAAGGGTTTGTTTCTTGCTAGAGGCCTTCTCCGTTCCTAAAGACCACCTACAGTTTCCTGCCGTAGGAGCTTCTCCAACATGACCACTTACTTTATGGAACTTTGCTCCCTCAAAGCTAGCAAGGGAGAGAGAGAGCAAATCTGCTAGCAAGTTGAAGTCTTATAATGTAACTTGCTAATGGAAGCAACGTTTCATCACCTTTGCCGTATTCGATTTCTTAGAAGCAAGTCACAGATCTCATCCAGATACAAGGAAAGCGGATTACAGAAATATGTGAACCCTGAGATAGGGATCATTGGTTGTATACTTTAGAATCTGTCCGTGCACCTTGCATATTACTGCAGGTGCAACTCAGTAGCACTAGCGTCAACCATGTCATTTTCTGGTTTAGGGTAAGTCCTCAGGGGAAAAAAATTCTCATTTACATTTTTTATTTAATAAGGTATCTAGGAGATAAGTCAAGGAAACAGGCAAACCTAGCCAACTCAGGATTAGAGAGAGACAGAATGAACATTTAGACAATCAGGGAGATCAACTTCACCTCTATCCATCTGTGGAAAGGCTACAGGGTCTGCCTAATGTGGTAACAGTTGATGGTGATGGCCTTGTTATCAATTATAACTAGGCCTAGATCATTTTTGTTAATACCTAGTGGAAGATTGGCAATGTGAAACCTACACAATGGATAAAGGAGCATAGAGTTGTACTTCTATGTGTCTGCTTGAAACACTTGCACATTTTCTCAAAGTATAAGAAAATCCAAATGAACTGGAAAAAAATTGATTTTTAAATATAAGAGAGATAAAGGACAAACTAAGTCACAGAATTCTTTTGGATTTTCCTTCATGATTCATAGCATTGTGGGTGTGAGAAATCCAATTTATTTTCTTCTCAGTTACGTACACACTAAGTCCATTTTCACCTGGCCTTGTCCATCTTCACCAATTTGTCATATTTTGACTCAGTTTGATTATATAGTGAAATATGCAGGGGTGTGGTAATACATGGGTGCAGTTTGTGGGTCCAGATTACTCAGTAAGCCCCCTAAAGCTCAATTTATGAAGAATTTTGATGACAGGTAAACTCTCAAGATTTCTTCCACTATACAGCATGGCAGAACTGATTCTAACAGTGAAAAGGGAGTAAAAAAACTTATACACTAACTCTTTAAGGGTACTTTTAATACTCATTTTGTAAATGATTACTGCTCACTGACAGAATCAGGTCCCTGGTGTTACCTCCTAATGACTTCTCCAGAGACTGGCGAGATAACTGATCTGGAAGAAATAATAAGAAAAACCTACAAACTTGGCAAAGTTATTGATGTTGTTATCACTAGTACCAAAAAATGTGATCTAAATACAACACTTGCTAAATAGATGTCCAAACACTCATAGGCATGACTGTCATGTTGCACAACTCTAGAAGGCCATGTTCAGCTTTTATATTTGTTTGAGGGATTTTAGTTCACAAAGATCACAATTCTTTACGAATTGTTTCCTTTGAAGTTGTACAATTTGGCAGCCCTCGTCATGGGATCGTAATTAAAGACATATAAAAATAAACTTCAGCCTCATTTGTTGGCCTAGAGTGATTGCTTGACAGCATTTGACGTCTATGGCCAATAATCTTGAAGGCAGGAGATGAGAGCAAGATCTTTAAATTTGTAAATTATGTCAATTGCATGAGTGTGTATAGATACTGCAGCTATTGCTCTTCCTCTGCCCTAGAATAGTGCACTGGTTCAGGTCATGGGAAGCTTGGAAAATGCGGCTGATTTTCTAGCAATGGAGATTTTATTAATGTTGATGTTTCACTTTGTTTCATTTATTTATTTATTAATCTATTTAAGAAAAAGTCTTGCTCTGTCTCTCAGGCTGGAGTCCACTAGTGCAACTTTGGCTCACTGCAGCCTCCCCCTCCCGGGTTCAAACAACTATTGTGCCTCAGTCTCTCTAGTAGCTGGGATTACAGCCATGGGCCACCACACCTAACTAATTGTATTTATTTATTTATTTTTTTATTTTTAGTAGAGACAAGATTTCACCATGTTGTCCAGGCTGGTGCTTCCTGTCCTCAAGTGATCTTCCTGCTTTGGCCTCACAAAGTGCTGGGATTACAGGCATGAGCCACTGGACCCGGCTGATGTCTCACTTCTTTCAAAGGCATTATTAACATCTCTCTTTTGCTGGTTTAATTTGCTACCAAGATCCTGGAAAGCCCACACAGGGAGAGTTTGCCCCAGTAAAATGCATCTGCAGTAGCCTTGTTAAATCAGTTTGCCTGAAAATGCAGACTTTTTTCCCCCCACTATTTTAGTTCCCCAAACTGATATTTTTCATATGCGAGGGAGATAGACATAGCTTTCACACAACTTTTTACACAAGTTGGACACAGTGTAAGAAGAATGAACTGCCCTTTTGCTGTGCTTGCTAACTTCAGAATGTCTTTGATAAGGAAGGTGATAAGCTTATCTACAACTGTACAAAATAGTAGAGGAACAATTGAAGGAAAGATTTTATAAAAAGTAATGGGAATGTAGATCAGAAATGAAGTTTCATAGCTTTTGATTATTGAATCCTTCATTTGATAAACTTAACATCTAAATTACTGCATTAATGTAAAAGAAAAATGTACCTAGCACTGATTCATTGTATCCCTTCCCCCAAATATATACACACACACACACATGCACACATACGCACACACACACATACACACCACTCTTTCATTCAGCATTTGACGTCAGCAGTAATTAGATATTTTACCAGACTCATTCTTATCAACAAGTTTCATGCCTCAATTATTTGGTCAACAACTACTTAAGGATTAGAATAATTTTAAAGCCTAAAGGGACAGAATAGGCCGTTTAACGTATGTCTTTCATTTTATAGGTGGAGAAATATGCTCAGTGGGTATATGTAATTTGTCCAAAGCTGCGCTTCTTTGAGCACAGTGCCAAGGTGGATTAAATCCTTCTTTTCTCTTCTTTTAGACAGAGTCTTGCTCTGTTGCCCAGGTTGGAGTGCAATGGTGCAAACTTGGCTGACTGCAACCTCCACCTTCCAGCTTCAAGCAATTCTCATGCCTCAGCCTCCACACCCGGCTATTTTTTTGTATTTTTAGTAGAGACAGGGTTTCGGCATGTTGGCCAGGCTGGTCTCGAACTTCTGGCCTCAAGCGATCCACCCACTTTGGCCTCCGAAAGTGCTGGCATTACAGAATCCTTTTTCTCTTGACTCCTAATTTAATGTGCACACCCTTGTATCCATAATTAAGCAACCTAGTCCTGTGGCTACTTTATATGGCAACAATGTATAACAAATGTAGCTAATGAACAAAAGTCTTATATATATGTTCTTACACATTTTTGACTCTGAATTTTTATTTGTTTCATTTTTACTAAGTTGTTCTGCACTAATTCCCATGGACATATAATACTCTTACAGATAAAACCGCAATAGATAACAGATGTAGTGCTTATTTTATGTTGCATACTATCGCAAGTACTTTACATAGATGAGACCATTTAATCCTCACAAGTCTGTGAATCATAGACTACTATTATTCTCATTTTACAAATGAGAGTATTGAGACAAAAAAACTTAGAGTTTTACCAAAAGTCACACAGTAACTGCACAATATCCTGGTATGTTAACTCAAACACTGTAACTTCTGAGTTCATACTCAACAAAGGCAGATATCAAGTACATTTCTATTAGTCAAATCATTCTACAGTTTATTTTCAGACTACATGTAGTTGCAAGAAATAATCTGATATCCCAAAACATGAGGAAAATTAGACATAATGGTGGAAAACACTTAAAAATTATATTTAAAGAAAATTTGATGAAAATATCCAATAAGTCTTAAAGTGCAAATACTATGACAAAATTATGATATTTACTTGTATTGTTTTCTTTTTAGAGCAAATTTTAAGAGAAAATATTCCCTGTTAGTTGCCTTGTTTCAGGCCATAAACATGTCCCTAAGATGACTAAAATTGTTACATGTATAATTTGATGTTGCACATAAATTTAATTATTAATAAAATCATTCAATGTAATTTGTCATGATTACTTAAACAAATCTTTGGTAAGTTCATTATAAAATAAATTTTTATCTGCCAATACAGTCGTGTTATAAATTTTTATCCTAAGTAATTTGTCATCTATCAGATTTTTAAAATTTAAATGATTCCATTTTATATCTTCAAAACACACACAAAAAATCCCATAATTCCTTCACCTGTAACATTTACAAAACATACTATATGCACATTAGCCCAAAATTTAAACAATACAGACAGATATAACAGAAAGTAAAAGACTCCCTAATTCTTCCTAGTCCTAATCTCCAAAGGTTAATGCTCTTAAAATTTCTTGCACATTCTTCCAGATTAAATGCACACACATATACAGACATACAAACATCCCTGTTTAAATGCATATAATGTAATTTCTTTTTATTTATGATAATCATATTATATGCTACTGTACTTTAGAGATTATAATAAGCTTTTTTTTTTTAAATTAGTATCTTGTCTAATCTGCACATACAGATTTACTTTATTATTTTAATGGTTACATGTTATTGCATGTTCTCTACTATTTTTATAAAAATATATACAAACTCTCAAAGTATCTATAAACACTGTAACATTATGATAATGTTATTTATCATAAACAGTTTTAAGATTTATATCCATCTATCTCTATATAGGTAGATATCTGTGTGCATACACAGTTTTCTACTATTAAAAACAATGTTGCAAAGAAAATCAATGCTCATAGATCTTTACATATTTTGGCTAAGAAATACAGAAAGTAGATCTATAGCATTGGAATTTTTGCATCAAACAGTATGTGAATGTACTATTTTGATAGGTATGACTAAACTGCCTTATAAAAAATTCAACCAATTTAGATTTTCATCAACTATGTTTGAGAATGCTTTGCTTTCTCAACTGTCAACAATACTGGCTTTGCATAGCCTTTCAGATAATTCAAAATTATGTCTCATGTGGATATGGGTTTTTATAAATTAAGAGGGAGTTTTAAACACAAAGTTCCTTCTAGTTCTTTTTATTATTAAGTGACCTGATCACACCCTTTGACCGTTTAGAAAACATTAAGTTGTTTGCCTTTTTATTTTTCTGATGTAGGAGTTCTTTTTAAATTGTGAAATTATCTGTTTGTTTCCTGCCAAGTGTTGCATTTTCCTGCTGGTTTTTCATTTGTCTTTTGATTCTATTTCAGTTACCTTATTGCATGCACTATTCTAAAATTGTTATAAGATAAAATTTATTATCAATCTTTAGTTCCCCTTGTTAAAGCCCCAAAATTATAACGTTAAAGTTTATTATTGACATCTTATGTCTAAGAGATTTTACTTGGTCTAAAACAGCAGATTTGGTGTACTACAAGTGGAAGTCTTTCCTCTACAGTTTAATTCAGTCAATTGAAGACAGCATCAAAGTTTCTGCTTCACCTGTTCTTCTTCAGCTTCTGGTGCTCTGAAACAATGCCCAGCTGAGCCATATTGAAGCCTGAGGCAAAGGGAAAAATCACCAATGCTGATTTTATCTTTACTTAAAATTTTAGTATTTTGTTCATCAAAGACTGTTGCATTAATTTTTTGTTTGTTTGTTTTTTGTTGTTTTGTTTTGTTTTTTGAGACAGAGTCTCGCCCTGTTGCCCAGGCTTGAGTGCAATGGCGCGATCTTGGCTCACTGCAACCTCCGCCTCCCGGGTTCAAATGATTCTCCTGCCTCAGCCTCCTGAGTAGCTGGGATTACAGTTGCCCGCTAATTTTTACATTTTTAGTAGAGACTGGGTTTCACCATGTTGGTCAGGTTGGTCTTGAACTACTGACCTCGTGATCCACACACCTCAGCCTCCCAAAGTACCGAGATTACAGGAGTGAGCTACCGCACCCAATCATTAATCTGTATTTTAAGAAAATATTGCATTAAAGTAGTTTTTCTTGGTTACTGAGTTTTTTTGGTGCTCCTTTAAATTTTGGGCTCAAGGTGAGTGCCCTGCTTGCTTTACTCTAATTTAAGCCCTCCTCTAATCATCAGATTTCTCAGGGCTCAGTACACAAGTTTTTGGACCTCTTTTGAACCTCTTTTTTATATCTGCACCCACTTTCCTAATGATCTCGTACCTTGACTTTAAAAACTGCCTGTACACTGATGGCTCCTAACTTAATATCTTCAATCTGGACCTCATTCTTGAACTACAGACTCGTATTTCCAACTGCATAGTCTACAACTTCCCCATATGGATGTCTAATAGATATCTTAAATCCAATAAGTGAAAGGCTAAATTCTTGAGTTTTGCACCTATCTGCTCCTCCTCCACACTTTTCTATCTCTTTAAATGGCACCACTATCTACATATTTGCTTCAACCAAAAGCTTAACCATTACCCTTGAATTTTCTTATTTTTTTTATCTCTCGCTCAATTCAGTCTGTGAATATCCAATTGGCTCTACCTCTGAAATATATTCTGAGTCCATCCACTAATCTTAATTTCCACCACCATTGTCTTGGCCCAAGTTCTCATATTTTCTTGCCTGGATTATTTAAATAGCTGCTGCTTCCACACTTGTTCCTTCCACCATGCCCTTCTCTACACAACAACCAGAATTATTTCAAAACATAAGTAAGATCATGTTCTCTCTCTACTCAAAACCCTGCAATGAACTTCAATCTTATTCAGTGTAAAATGCCCTTACAATAGCCTCCAGAACTCTATATAACCACAGCACCTTCATCACCATTTTCATTAGTTCATCTCCTGTTCTTTCTCCTGTACTCATTCCATCACATTTGTTTCATTTCTCATCTATGTAAATACCAAGCATCCTTCCACCTTGGGAATTTTGTGTTGCCGTTCTTTGTCTGTCATGTAATGTGCCCCCAGTATCTGCATGATTTATGACCTTCATTTCTGTCAGATCTAGGCTCAAATCC
The DNA here is from genome assembly GCF_000951035.1 of Colobus angolensis palliatus. Lineage (NCBI taxonomy): Eukaryota > Metazoa > Chordata > Mammalia > Primates > Cercopithecidae > Colobus > Colobus angolensis. The sequence continues at coordinate 1,805,764 of NW_012114722.1, read as the reverse complement.
CATCTTATCAGAAAGACTATCAATGCCCTCATCTGCATAAAATAGAACTCTCCCTCCACTAGCACTGGCACTCTCTAAACCCCTTACTTTGCTTTCTTTTTCCTCTTTAAGCATTTTTCACCATTGGGCATAATGTATGTGTGTATATGTGTGTGTGTGTGTGTGTGTGTGTGTGTGTGTGTGTGTATATGTGTGTGTGTGTTCCAAATGCAGGGATGGGCAATTCCTCTCTGACTATGGCTGGTTCAAATGTTCCCTCCACGCACAGGCACTAGCTGAGTCCATTGAGGCTTTGCTCTCCACTATAACAAGACAGCACTGAGTTCAATGTGAAGTCCCCCAGTCACTGTGCTCAGCCTCCCACAAGTACACAATTTCTCTCTCCGCACCACACAGCTGCTGCTGGGAGATGAGGAAAGGATGGGAACGGCAATACAAGACTGTCTCTCCTGCCTTCCTCAATACCTCTTTCTCTGATATGAAGTTCAAATATGGTACTGTGATTGCTCACCTGCCTTTTGGTTCTTGTGGTGATGCTTTTCTGTGTGCAGACAGTTTTTTAAATTTAGTGTTCCAGCAGTGGGCATGAACAGTGCAGGCTTCTATTTCACCATCTTGCTCCACCACCCTAAGATGTGTCTTCCATTTAAGACAGAGAAAATATAGGAAAATATGTTGTACTTATGGGTCCCTACCCATGGAGAATTTACACACATGACACATACATTAAAGAGTTCTGTAAGGTGGTTTGATAAAGCAAAACATTCAATAGTCATTTATTCAATAGGTTTGAATGTACATAGTATGATATGCATTTATATGTATATACATAAAATATACACATGTATAGTATCAAGTGTTTTATGGAAAACAAATGAGCATGAGGCTTCTGGAGGGCAGTCAGTACATATCTCAAGCTTTAGGTTCAGTTCTTTGTCTTCTACCATTTTATTCTAGAATTTATGGTGTTTTCTTTTAAAACATATTCCTCTAATTTGGTACCTCTAGTAGTAACTCCTCTTATTTTACAATGGCTAGAAGGTGCATAGTTGGCTATTAAACAGCAGCAGGCTAATTACATTCCATTTTGATTTGCAATGGTGAGATTAATAATTTTTCTTGTAAGTTTTTTGGTGGTAGTCTCTTACATTTGTTATTTACATAAAAATAATAACAATTTGATGGTGGTTGAGAGAGCTATGAGATTAGTTGAGGGACTAGGAAGGGCTTGAGAAAATTGGGGATATATGAATTCATAAATTTAAGGCCAAATTAGTTTTCAATGAACAGTGATGCTCTTCTAAATTGACTACATTTACTATCATATGCTTATTATCTAAAACTCCATAATATTAATATTTCAAGAAATTGACTGTCATCTGAATGTCTTAATTTAAAAAACTGACCTCATCATGTAGCCAAAAATAGTTTCTGATTTTTATTTCCCACTAATCCATTTGACATTTTTAGTACTTCTTGGATTTGACACCAGCATAAAAATAGCAGAAGCACAAATTATAATATTTAGTTATTTCCAAATTTCAGAACTCCATAAGTGCACAAAATAAAAGTTTCATAAACTAAGAAACATAAATTTGTTTCTAGAATAACTCAGCATATTTCTATAAAACAAACGTAAAAATCATATTTATTTCCACTAAAAATAACAGCCCATATATGTCAAAATATTATCAGAGATCATCACAAAAATACTAAGATATTGTTTTGACTTTTCTCTCACTTTTATTCTAATAGGTGGTCTGTGGATAACAATTGGTTTAATGAATGAATTCCAGGTAATCTTTCGAGCTCATTCAAAATGTCAGAACAAGATGTCCTTATTCCATAATATCTACTTTCTTTGGAAGTTCATGTCAAACATTGCTTCAATGAAGATGTTTCTCATATCTGTTCTTTCCTCTCCCTTTCCAGAGAGAATCCATCACCTTGTCTTTATTTGTATCAGCCACTGTCCCATGTATGACTTTCTATTTGAACACCTTAAAATGTGATTACACTTATTTGTTTACATGCTTATCTCCCTAACCCTAGACTTTGAGCTCTGCTCATTGAGGAGAAGGATGGTATCTCACCATTATGTCTCCCTAGCACATAACAGTGAGCATGATAATGTGATTGTATTAACAGTCATAAATTTTTATCCTTCTCAGTATCCATACACTTTACATGTCAACCTCTAGTATTCTTCCACTCTAATTCTGAGCTTGGCCATATGACTATATACGGCCAATAAGATGTTAGAAAATGTGATGCAAATATGGGCTTGAAGTGTGCTTGTGTGATTGGCCAGCTTGTTCTTGCATTCTTCCATTACTATGAGAACATGCCCATGTTAATCTGCTGGAGGTAGAGAGATATAAGGTCACTTCAGTTTTTCTAGGTGAGCCCACCCTAAATAACCTAAGAACCAGTCAACTCCCATCCATGTGAACAAGTCTACCTGAGGCCAGTAGACCACCTAGCCAATTCAGCAAAGATTGGTAGAACTGCTACTAAGACACTCCAGATTCGTAAAAATAACTTCTTGTTGCTATGTACAAATTAAGTTTTGGTGTTAATACTTGCAATTGTTTTGTCATTAGAGAGTTGATGCAAAGGGAATAGCACATAGTATGTGCTTAATAATTGAAGGATGAGTGATGTTTCTAGGTGGCACAAGGAAAAGGGAAAATGATCAATAGAAGGCAAAGGCAAAAGATATGTTTGCCTTGTAAAACCCTTTCACTTAAAACTCCCAAATATAAAATTCAAAAATATTAAAATAGTCTACATAAGATAAAGACAAAAGTTATTCTTGGCTTTCAGCCACTGGGCCTAGAAAAAAATGAAACGTATTAATTGATCACCTATTATACCCTAGCTGTTTTTACATCAGTTATTTAATTTAATTATCATGTCAAGCCAGCAAGGTAGGAATTGTCTCCACCTAAGAATGAGAAAACTAAGATTCAGTCAAGTGACTTGCTGAAGGTTATCAATTTAGAAAGTTGTAGATTTAGTAGAAGAAGGCTATTTGGAAAGTGTATTTAGGAGATAGGGGAGAGAGGCACCGAAAGAATGGAGTTAGAATTCCTCACACAAAATGAGGATTAATATAAATATTTATTAAGCACCTACCCTGTATCAAATACCTTACTAGGCACTGAAATATAATAAACATTGAAAAATCACATTATTCAAAGTAGACTGAAATGAAGCAAAGGTGTATATTGTAAGTGCTACAGCCACCGTTAATAAAGAGGTATAATGAATAAGCAAATGGGGAGATAAAATAAAATCAATTTTTGAAATCTCTAGTTATGCAAAGGAAGGTAATAAAACAAGGGGTATGTACATTTGTAATATAAACCCAGCAACCTCTGTAATATAAATGGTTAAACGTTCTAATTAAAAGACATAGATTTATAAATTGGATAAAAAACCTGAGACTCACCTATATGATATCTACAATAAATTCACTTTAGAGATAATGACAGAGAATAAAAGTAAATGGACAGAAAAAAATGTATCATACAAACACTGATAGCTAGAGTACTATACTAACATCAGACAAAGTAGACTTCAGAAGAAGGAGTACTACCAGGAATAGAGATGGACATTTTTATAAGAAGTAAAAGATTAATTCATCAAAGAGATGTAAAAATCCTAAATGTACATGTATCTAGTAACAGAATGTTAACATACACAAAACAAAAGCTGACCAAAGTGAATGGGGAAATGGGCAGTTCCACAATCACAGTTGATTTCAACACTCCTACATCAGTAATTGAGGTAATTTGCAAGGAAACAAAATTGGGTTATTATTGGTTTATATATATGCCAGTTTGTTCTGTCACTCTCTACTTTGTTGTGAAGTCAATTATTTAAGCAAAAAGGACAGCTGCAGCATATCAGTAAGAAATACTAAATATTTTTATTTAGTATTATTTAGCATTATTACCTGCCAGACTTTAACTACATACCACAAACACAATCTCTTAAAAAGCTTAAGCTAAATAAGTTAATGCAGTCAAAAATCGTAACTTCAAAAGTCCCATTTTTTTTCTTTTCTCTATCTTATTGATCTTTGTTGAAACTAATAACATCTGTATATGTATTCTTAGCCAGGGATCACTTTATTGAAGTTTATTGTCTTGAAACAGTAAATAGCACTGGCATTGTTTCACTAAACTGGTGCACATTTTTAGTATTGATATTGATTTGCTAAATGGGTACATATTTTTGTAGAATCTTTGGTCTAATATTTTATGTTAAATATTGAACAAATATTTGAGCCATGAGTTGACAAACTGTAGCCTGTTGGCCAAATTTGGCTTACTGCTTGTTGCTTCCAGTCTGCAGTGGCAGAGTTAATTAGTTGCAACAGAAACCTATGGCCAAAAATGGCTTATCTGAAACAGAAAAAAATTTGTCTGTCTCTGATCTAACCTGTGAAAGTTTAATCAAGATGTTAATATAAATATGTCTAATTAATAAAGGAATACTATGTCTATAAATATAGAAATTTAAGTAGAACCTTAGAACAAAGTATATATGAATATTACATTCTAATTTTCTGTAAATGTATTAATTATGAATTTTCAAGTACATGCACACAGACACACACATTTGCACACATGCATCTGGAACTCTATGAAGATAATTCATAGTTTCTGTATTCAATTTAAAATACCCAGCTCTCATCTCATGAAAACAGGAGGTAGCCTTTAAAACTGGTAATGGGATAGTTGATTATATATACATAAATTTATACTGCATACAAAGTATATATAATTGATTATATATATGCATATAATTTCACACATCAGGGCTTTAGTCTTAGATACCTTTCCCAAAAGCTTGAGGCTCTATTCTCCATCTTGATTGGTTCTCTCCACTTGCTTAACTGATGTGCAGAAAAAAATGAATACCTGGCAAAGCAAGAAAATGTTTGATCTTAGAATGTGCGTCATTTAATCAATAAATATGCACAAGAACAGATTGGTAGCATCACTTGAATTACTGTATACAAGTCTCAGAAAGAGAAAATCTTACCAAACCTTTATGAAAGCTTCTGATCTTAAGAAAATGAAGAGTCCAGGTGTACTCGGATATTCTGTAGATCCACTTTAATCTTGGCGTGATGAATTTTATCACTCCAAGGAGCCTTCAGTCTGTATCTTCAAGCAAATTATGTCAGCAGATACTTTCTCTTATTTTGTTTCTCACTCATTCATTTAGTTAAGCCCCTTTTCTAATTTCCAGCATGCAGAAAATGGCATGGTATCTTCTAGGATTGCAAGCTGAAGACTATTTCCTTCTCTGCCACAGAAAACAGTTAGCTGCTTATAGATATGGCTTCTCTTTATGATAATTTGTTTTGTCCCATCTACAGAAAAAAAGTTATTTCTTGGCAAGAAAATAGAAATTTTTGCAATATCATAAACTGCACAGTTCTAATTACAAATTCCAAGACAGCAAATGAATTTTTGTATTAGGAGTATGTAACCTATAAACAATATTTATCCTCAAACTTCAAAGATGGCATAACATCAAAACAATCCATGTTAGCAAATTACAGAAAAAGTTAAAAAAATCTAATTATGTCATTCTTTAACAGATATAGAAAAAGTAATTAATACATCTCAACATACCTACTTTTTAAAATTTTTCTTCAACTTTTATTTTAGCACATGTTCAGGTTTATACATGGGTAAATTGCATGTCACTGGGATTTGTTGTATAAATGATTTCATCACCCAGGTAGTAAACAAAGTACCCAATAGGTAGTTTTTTGAATCTCATACTGCTCTCACCCTCCCCACACAAGTAGACCCTGGTGTCTATTGTTCCTTGTTTTGTGTCCATGTGTACTCAATGTTTAGGTCCCACTTATATGTGAGAACATGTGGTATTTGATCTTCTGTTCCTGTGTTAGTTTCCTTAGGATGATAGCCTCCAGCTGCATCCATGTTGCTGCAAAGGACATTATTCCATTTTTGTTTTGGTTGTGTAGTATTTCATTATGTATATGTATCACGTTTTATTTATCCAGTCCAACATTGATGGGTACCTAGGTTGATTCCATGTCTTTGCTATTGTGAATAATGTTGCAGTGAACATACAGGTGCATGTGTCTTTTTGGTAGAATGATTTATTTTCTTTTGAATATAGGCCCAATAATGGGATTGCTGAGTCAAATGGTAGTTCCGTTTTAAGCTCTTTGAGAAATCTCCACACTATTTTTCACAGTAGCTGAACTAATTTGTATTTCTACCAGTAGTCAACAAGCATTCTCGATATTAAGATAAATAACCTCTTCTTAGCACACTAAGAAGTGAATCTCATAGCTTGATAAAATAGTATTAATATATAAAGCCAGAACAAACATTATCCTTAATATAAAATATAATACATTTGAACTGCTATAGAAATAAGATAAAGATTCCAACTATTACTGCTAGTAATTCAACATCATTGTTGAATTGCTACCCATTGCAATAAGACACAAAAATTTGATTTATTTTAAATATTGGAAAGCATATTAGGTTTCATTGGTTTCAAATAACAAAAACCACACCTAATAAACACAATGGTATTTATTAATCATGGGAAAGCTGAAGAAACAGAATCTACCAAGAATGACTCCTAAAACCACATCAAACAATTGAGTCACCAAGAGAGCTATTGTCTCTGTCATCAGGAAGCTGTCATATCAGGAAGTTGCCTGCTAATGAGAAGGCCTCTGAACTATATGGTCCCTTAAGAGCCATATTGCCTTTGCTATAACATGTGCCAGAAAAAAACGAATGATTTGTGTCTGCCTCTCTTGTCACATAACTTATTTAAAAATACAAGTTGGGTTTGAGGGTATATGACTGATTGAAACTAAATCGTATCCAAAACTGTTAGCTAAAAGAGATTCTGGGAAATACAGTTTTTAAGATTTCATCCTCTGAAGCTGAAAGAGGGATCAAATACATGTTGAACAAGCCAACCCATGGTATGCACCACATCAAGGAAGGACAACACTGCCGTTCTTCATAGACCATATGTTGGTCAACATAGAAACCCCAAAAGATGCAACTAAAAATCCAGTAAAATACCTGTAACCATTCACAAACTAGATTGATACAATATATACAACAATTACTGACAATCTTGTGTACCAGATTAACTAATTGGAAAATAAAAGTGTCAGAGGATATTTATAATTGCAACAAAATTCATAACATCAAGGAAAAAATTTAAAGTATGTGCAAGACCAGATAACAGTGTTATAAAAATATACTTTAAGAAGAACAAAACTAGGACATCACACTACCTAACTTCAAATTATACTATAAGGTTACAGTAACCAATATAGCTTGTTACTGGTACAAAAACAGACACATAGACCAATGGGTGAGTCTGAACCCAGAAATAAAGCCACACACCTAAAACTACCGGGTCCTTGACAAAGTGTGTGAAAACAAGCAATGGGGAAAGAACTTTCTAGGTTATAAATAGTGCTGGGATAACTGGCTAGCTATATGCAGAGGAATGCAATTGTACCCTTACCTTTCAACATATATGAAAATTAATTCAAAATGGATTAAATATTTATTTCTATATTTATTTACTTCTAACTTTTTATTCTTAATTTTTTGGGATTCATAGATTCATAGTAGGTGTGTATTCATGGAGTTAAAGATTTAAATGTAAGGCCTCAAGCTATAAAAATTCTAGAAGAAACCTGGGAAATACCCTTGTTGACATTGGTCTTGGCAGAGAATTTTTGGCTAAGTCCCCAAAAACAATTGTGACAAAAGCAAAAATTTACAAGTGGGACCTAAATAAACTTAAGAGCTTCTGCTCAGCACAAAAACTATCACTAAACAGACCACTTACAAAATGGGAGAAAATATTCACAAATTATAAATTCGACAAAGGTCTAATATTCAGAATCTGTAAGGACCTTAAACAATTCAACAAGAAACAAACAACTCGATTTCAAAATGGGCAAAGGACATGAACAGACGCTTATCTATCTATCTATCTATCTATCTATCTATCTATCTATCTATCTATCTGGCAAACAAACAGGAAAAAATACTCCATATTACTAGTCATCACAGAAAAAAAAATCAAAACCACAGTGAGATACCATATCACACCAGTCAGAATGGCTATTATTAAAAAGTCAAAAAACATCAGTTGCTGGTGAGGATGCAGAGAAAAAGGAACGTTTATCCACTGTTAGTGGGAATATAAATTAGTTCAGCCACTGTGGAAAGCAGTTGGAGATTTCTCAAAGAACTTAAAATAGCAATTTAACCCACCAATCCCATTGCTGAGTATATATTCAAAGGAAAACAAATTATTCTACCCAAAAGACATATGCACTTGTATGCTCATCACCACACTATTCACAATAGCAAAGACACAATTAATCTAGGTGTTCATCAATAGTTGATTGGATAAAGAAAATGTGGTGCATATACACTATGGAATACTACACAGCTATTCAAAATAACAAAATCATGCCCTTTTTTATTATACTTTAAGTTCTGGGGTACATGTGCAGAATGTGCAGGTTTGTTACATAGATATACATGTGCCATGGTGGTTTGCTGCACCCATCAACCCCTCATCTACACTAGGCATTTCTCCCAATGCTATCCCTCCCCTAACTCCCCACCCCCTGACAGGCCCCAGTGTGTGATATTCCCTTGCCTGTGTCCATGCATTCTCACTCCCACTTATGAGTGAGAACGTGCCATGTTTGGTTTTCTGTTCCTTCCTGTGTTGGCCTCCAGCTTCATCCATGTCCCTGCAAAGGACATGAACTCATCTTTTTTTGTGGCTGCATAGTATTGGAATACTATGGTATTCCACATGGTGTTTATGTGCTATACCCAAAGGATTATAAATCATTCTACTATAAAGACACATGCACACGTATGTTTATTGCGGCACTGTTCACAAAAGCAAAATCATGTCCTTTTGCAGCAACATGGATATAGCAGAGGGCCACAACCCTGAGCAAACTAACACAGGAACTGAAAACCAAATACTGTGTATTCTCACTTTTAAGTATGAGCTAAACATTGAGCACACATGGACAGAAATATGGGAACAACATATATGGCAGACTACTAGAGGGAGGAGTGGGGAGGAATGAGGGAAACATGGGTTGAAAAACTACCTATAGGGTACTGTGCTTACTACCAGGTGATGGAATCCATACCCCAAATCTTAGGTTCATGCAGTATACCCATGTAACAAACCTCTACACGTACCTTCTGCATATAAAAATAAAAGTTGAAATTAAAAAGAAAATGTGCTCAATACAGTGTTAAATAGATGTATAGTAAATTTTCTTAGATGCAATTTCTTAGCATTAAGGTCATCTCTACCTCTTAATATAATAAACACAATGCATTTCAATCAAAATATCACAAGGATTTTATGGTATTTGATAATTTGGTGTTAATATTACTGGGAAGAAAAAAATGCACTGGAATGGCTCAGATACATAAACAAAGAATTGGTAGGGGAACTTGTGCCAACAGATTTTAAACATGCTCTGATGCCATAATAATTACAATGGTGCAGTATGGCAAGAGGCCATAGGGATAGACAAATATACAATAAAAAAGGTTAAGGAGTCCAGAAAAAATCAATTTATTTAAGAGATTTAATATATGATTAAGGTGGCATTTCCAATCAGCAGGGAAAAGATGAGCTCTTCAATGAAAGGTATTTGGGTGTTTATAGATAACTGGCCATAAAAAGGAAAAACTTAGATATAGCTGTCACACTAGAATTAGAAACAATTTTAAGATGTAATAAGAAATTTAACATAAAGAAACATTTTATAAGTGTTAAAAGAAAATCATGGAAGTAATTTTTTCAATGAAGAGCAATATAAAAAAGTTTGAAGTTATAAAATAAGAATATGGACGGATAATACTGCAAACAAATTAAACATCTGAACTCCAAAAGATATCACATAGTTTTAAAGAAATGATAAACTGGGAAAAATGTTTATGTTTTATGTAAGACAAATGTTTGAAATCAAGAATAAAGAAAGTACTATAAATATGGGAAGTGGAGGTGGGAGGTTGGGAGGAAGCCAAACAACCAAATATAAATTAATAGACAGAGGATATCAATAGATAGTTCACACAAAAAGACATACAAATTGCCAATAAAAGTATGAAAAGACATAAGATAAATTTCCACTTTACCTTTTGAAAATTCAGAGAATACAAACTAAAACGACGTATTTTTCCTATTAGAGAAGCAAAAAGAGAAAAGGTGTAAGAGACAGAAAGAGCAAGAGAGAATGTCTAGTGTTCTAGCGTTAGTAAGAATGTGGTGAACCAAATTCTATCATGCACGGCTGAAAGGAGCACAAATTGGAACAACCTTTTGAAGGAAAATTTTACAGTATCTACCCAAATGTTAAAAGCACATACTTTTCAATCCAGCAATTCCTTTTCTAGGACTGTGTTCCAGTTAAATGTTTATTTGCATATATTCACAAAGAGCCATTTACACAGATTTTCACTGAAGCATTGTTTATAGGGGAACAAAATGGAAGCTAGTTAAAAGCCCATGATTATGGACATAGTTAAATATAGTAATGTGCAATTACATTACAGATAATTATGCAATATTTGCCATAAGAGTGAGATAGAGCTCTATGTACTGACATGGAATGATCTCCAAGGCATATCAGCAAGGAATAAAGCTAGTTGTGTAGAATAACACATCAAGTATGATCATACAGCCACATACGTTTACATGCATACATATACAAAAGGGGAAATGATAGTAGTGGTTATTCTCAGGAGGCCAGGTTATTGGCATTGATACTGGAGTGAAAGGAGGACACATTACAATTTTTTTCTGATATCTTTCTGTGATATGTGACACATTTACTTATTCATTCATTCATTTATTACCTGTGTATTCTAAAAATTTAAATTTGCAAGCTGTTTTGTGTCCAGCATTTTCCCATGCCTCCAAATTATTTCCTACAATTATAGCTAAAATTTCAATAACATTATTATAATTATTATTGTTATTATAAGTCATCTATATTGAGCATTACTACATTAAGCCAAGTACTATACTAAATGCCTCATTTGCATTATGTTTTCAATTTTTTCAAGGATCACCTCAGTTGAATTCCATTATTTTGTGCCAGACACTTGCTAAAGTGTTTCACTAATTATATTCTTTCATTTATTTTTCCAACAATCCAAGGATTTGGCTACTATCATTCTCATTATCAGGTTAGGACACAGAAGTTTTGTAAACTTAAATAAATTTCCCAAAGTGCCACAATTCCTCAGTGGTGGAAACAGGATTTGAAGCTAGGTTGTCTAATGCCAGAAACCACACTGTTAGCCACCAAAATATATTTCCCCTTCTCCAAGGTTCTAAATATCCTGAGTCATCATGGGACAACCTGAGCAGTCATCATTCAGACCTGGAAGGATTCCCAATCAAATTTCAACTTTTATAACTTAATGGACACAATTTTAGTTGACGAGACTTGATTTGATAATCAAGAGTAAAGTTCTGCTTAGTCATAGAATATCATAAAATTCTTCATTTGCTACCAAAGTTTAATGCTCTAACTTTGACCAATGCATGCCGTTTCCAAAGGGCAGTGCTTTCATTAAGGGAGGGCTACATTGGACATATTGCAACTTTACTACAAGTTAGAATTTAGTTCTCCATGTCTTGGACTTCATCAGCATTTAATCATTCTAATTGTGTTGCTACCTGCCATGGCATGAATATAATTGCCTTTGTTTTAACATTTCCCATTCCTTGGCAGTAATCTCTGAAATATAACCTTTGTCTCTTATAAACTGTGGTAAAGAAAATACCAAGGGACTGTGGGTAACATGAGCATCATATCTCACTGGCACTCTTTTTTGTCCTTTCATATTGTTGTGCTAGGCTTCTAGCTAAATACTACTATTCTATGAGATTAAACAACTTTTACTGATCATATCTTATTTCCAACCATTATATCCTGTTTCCAATCAATTCTTGCCAATACATCTTTATGTATCATGATTTAAATTTAATTTCTTTTTTTGCCTTAATATATCGATTTCCTACCATTTCGTTTTATTTTCTGGGTACTGTTTTAATTCTAATACGATGGCATTTTTATGTTAATCGCTTGGTGAGTTTCCTCATCAGTCTTGATCAATTATCATGCAGCAGCTTATTTTTATACGTGCTTTGCTTATTACTGATTTGGCAACATAAGCATTAAGCTTTGTGATATAGGTGCATTTGCTGCCCTTTATTTCTCCTATGGGTGTTTTTTCTTTCCTCCATAAACCTCATCACAAGGTCTGATTTTCATATTTATCGCGGTTTGTCATTTTGCAGGTAAATATTTTCGTCCTTTTTACCATTGAGATGCACATTTGTCACAACATTGTCAGCCAACATAATTTTTCTTAACAAATTTTAAAATATTATGTACATTAATCAGATAAGCCTATAAATATTCACTGAACTAACACACCCAGAAAAACATGTCAGTGGAAATATTAGCAGCATGTTTCATCAGCAGCAAAAAGAGCTTGACTGAATCACAGAAACAAAAATTTCAGGCATAAATGCAAATATGTGAGGACAGTCTAAATTTCCATAAAGCAAAATGTGGCAAATTATGACCCAACCAATTAAACCTAAGATCTGCATTAAGATATAGATTAAGAAGGTGGGATACTCATGCAATGGGGCTTGAAATTACTCATCTGAAATGTAATATATCAGCTATGCAAGATTGATGAGATTGGTTATCTTTAGCCTCAATAAGGAGACACTACAGTATATAAAGTAGGCCTAATTTAGACTCCAGAGTGCATTTGTATGAACTATATATTCAGGGTTGATGTTATAGTATTATGAGTGATTGAAAAGTCATGCATGTTCCACCACATGAGATGAATAATGTGAAATGCATTTAAAAATCTATGTGGTAATTTTATGCCCTGTCAAGTTGGCTGAACACCTGACGAAGAAAGGTACACAAAATTTTCAAAACTCTGGAGACTATTCATGATTTTTTGCCATGAAAACTAAGGTTTGGACCAAAAAAGGAATAATGAATTTCTTAACTTTGCTTTTCTCTACTAATTAAGCCTTAGCTCAGGATGATTTACTCACTCCTTTGATTGACCTCATTGGTATACGCAAAGCCTGAAAGAACTCTCCTTAGGAAGTGATGTCCTTACAGGATAGAGGAATTTCCATTTTTTTCTAATATATAATAAAATATCTGGCAATCAGCAACTCTTCAAGAATCAGGCTGTATTTATTCAAAAGTCTCAGAGAGACCATTTAAAATGTCCTACACTAAGAGAACAAATCAAGTTTAGAAATATGTGTACTTAGTTTTGAAGTCCTAAATGTGACCAGATTACAATGTTTTTAATAATTGTTGGACGGAGGCATTTAAAGTACTCATAAATTTGTATATACCCATATAATGGCCCTAGAGAGGGCCGCAGCTCTTTTATCCAGTGACAACATTTTAGCCATATGTAGTACACAGTCTCTAAAATGGCCTCCAATGAACCCTGTCTCCCTATAGTCACACCTGTGTGTCATCTCCCACGCCACCAAGTGTGAGTCAGAACCTAGTGATTCATTTCTACACAATAGAATACAGAAAAAATGATGGGATGTCACTTTTGAGAACAGGTTACCAAGAGATTGTATCCTTGGGAGCACTTTCTTACTTTCTCACTGTCCTCTCACTTACTCTGGGAGAAAATAGTTGCCATGTTTGGAGCTGCCCCATGAAGATTGCCATATGACATAGAATTAATATAGCCATTTAACAGCCAGTGAAGACCTGCAGCCTTCCAACAGGTTTGTGAGTACATGTTTTTGTGAGTACATTTGGAAGTGAATTCTCACCCATTAGACCCTTGCAGCCCCTGCTGATAACTTGATTGCATCCTTTTGAGAGACCTTGATTCAGAGACACACAACTAAGGCAGACCTGGATTCCTAACCGACAGAAAATGCGAGGCAATAAATATTTGCTGTTATAAGCCACTGTATATTGGGGTAATATTTGCTGTTATAAATCGCTGTATGTTGGGGTAATTTGCTAGCCCACAATAGACTATTAATATACCACAGTAGCATTCTTTATGATTGTTTGTGTATTGTGATGAAGGATCTTCTTATTTATTAGCAATGTAGATGGAAGGTAATGAAACATAATGTTTTAAATTAAAAACTTGATTGTTGACTGAAGAAGATACTTTAGATACCAAGGACTTTGAATAGTCTAGCTGTCTAGGAAGCTACATTTTACAGTCACTTCACATCATTAGCATGATCTGAGTGTTGATGTGGGAATTCTATCATGGAAAGGTTCAAACAGCAAATATGATAATTTGCAATAAGGTAAGTGTGAAAATAGAGAGAAAATTACATTACAGTCTTGCTTGACTGTAAGACAAAATTAATTAAGATGAAATTCTCCTTCAGCTCCTCCAATAAAAAAATACTTCTCACCTTTAGGTATTACCATGTGTATTTAGCTAATTACTCCAGAGCTCAGCTTTATACCTGACTGTAGGTAAACACTGGGGATACTTGCATGCTTTTGTTCTTTCTTGCAATTGATAAAATTGAAAAGAAAGACAACAAGAAAAAGGGTTCAACTTGGAGATATGCCAAAATGGACAGAGGACATATCTTTCTGCCATTTCACTGTGAAAATGCAGTTGTTTTTCCTTTCTTTTTTCATTTTATATTGTTTTGTGTGAAACACAAAATATAGATTTCAGTGTGAAATCTGAGACAGGTCAAATCTTCACAGTCCCAAATATTCATTGGCAGCAGAGAAGGGTAAATTGTTATTAACATCTGTTGCAGGTCAATGTAGAGTGTTCTCAAGTGATAGACCAATGGAGAAAATGAAAAACTTGTGGCCAAAGGCAAGGAGGGTTTAACTCAAATTAATTATTGAAAGGATTGAATTAAGTAGCTTATTAAATATATTCTTTTTATGTGGCTGCTGTAACAGCATGCCATAAACTGAGTGGCTTAAAATAACGGAAATTTATACTACTGCAGTTCAGGAAGCCAGAAGTCCAAAATCAAGGTGTTGGCAGGGATGGTTCCTTTTGGAGGCTCTGAAAGAGAAACCACCCATGCTTCTGTCCTAGCATTCAATAGTTGCAGGCAATTCTTGGCATTTCTTGTCTTGTAGATACATCATTCAATGTCTCCCTCCATCTTCACATGGTCTTCTCTTCTGTGTCTCATAGCCCTCTCCACGTATAAGTTTACACCAGCAATTGAGTTTAGGGCCCACTTTAAATCTCAAATGCTTTCACCTAGAGATCCTTAAGTAATGACATCTGCAAAAATCCTATTTCCAAATAAGATCACGTTGTGAGGTTCTGGGTAGACATGGGGGGACACTAATCAACCTATTATCAATAGCCATAGTTAGGCATTAGTTAAGATTCAGCTGAAGTTCTAAATGATTAAAAATAAACTATAGGATATAATCCTAAAATAAGATTTTGGATACTTCATTTCTTTGGTAAAATCAAACTTATTAGAATGTTGTTGTTAATATGAAGTATTTAAAAAGATAAAAGTGGCAATGGTCCCCTCAAGGATATTTAAGTATATCAGGTACTCTGCAGAAAAAACAGAAACAAAA
The DNA here is from genome assembly GCF_000951035.1 of Colobus angolensis palliatus. Taxonomy (NCBI): domain Eukaryota; kingdom Metazoa; phylum Chordata; class Mammalia; order Primates; family Cercopithecidae; genus Colobus; species Colobus angolensis. Next base: position 1,790,046 of record NW_012114722.1, on the reverse strand, counting down.
AACCTCACAAACAATGCAAAAGCAGAAATCTTCAATAGATAACCCCCGCATTCCATGAATTTTAGAATAGGTCATTTATGTGTCCATTCCTACCTTAACTCATAAGCTTTGACCAGAATTGGGTTGAACTAAACCACTCCTTACAACAGGGGTGTCTAATTCTGTGGCTGCCCTGGGCCACATTGGAAGAAAAAAAATTGTCTTAGGCCACACATAAAATACACTAACACTGACGATAGCTGATGAGCTAAAATTAAAAGAAAATTGCAAAAAACTCACATAATGTTTTAAGAAAGTTTACAAATTTGTGTTGGGCCACATTCGAAGCTGTCCTGGGCTGCATGCAGCTGGTGGGCAATGGTTTGGACAAGCTTGCCTTGCAACTTCCTATATGCTGTTCCATGTTGTTTTTTACTTCTTTTTGCATATTTACTTGATTAATGGTTTGTTTTAGGGGTATCACATGCCTGGCCCTCAGTGAATAAATACCTAAGATAACTAATGCCGTTTTAAATGTAGCATTCCAGTGTGGGGGGGCATAAGATGAAATAGACACTATCACGCACTACTGGTAGGAACTTTATTTCATAAAGCCTTTTCAGAGGGAAGTCTAGAAATATGTACCAAACCTCTTAAGGATATTCATGTTCTTTGAACATCTACTCACAGAAATTTATCTTAAAAATAAACAAATAGGTGCACAAAAATGTATATAATAGAATCTTTATTGCAATATTGCTGTATCAGTGAAAAATGAGAAATATCCTAAGTGCCCTAAAACAAGAGTTTTGTTAGATATTTTTGAGGCTGTATAAAAGGTAGTGTGGAATACCATGAAGTTATTAAAAGTGATTCAGTAAAAAAGTATTTAATGAACTAAATGATCTTTATGACTTATGATGAAGTGAAAAAAGCAATATGAAAAATGTGCTCTCATTTATGTAATAAATGCAAAAAAAAACCTTGACAGTCTACAGATTAAAATGTTAATGGATAATTTATCTCAAAAGATGAGATTATGGTTTCTTTTTTCATTTTCGCTAATTTGCACATTAAATTTTAAAAATAAATATATTTCAAAAATGTTCAATAAATGGTAACAAAAATCTTAGCCTAAAACATGGGTTTTTATTAGGGCATTAATTCCCAACTGTTTTCTTCTTCTCCTATTAACATTATGTGTCAATTCACTATCCCAATTTTTAAAAAGTAAACCAAAGGAAGACTTTTAAAATCTTTAGCTGAACTGGAATCAACTTATTTTATTGTCTTTTATGTTTAGGTGCTTATGTTTTCCTGAGCAAACTTAGAAACAAATGTAACTAGTAGAAGGAAGAAAGCTTTCCAAATGCTTGTGCAGTGCCATCTGTCAAGCTATCATTGGGGAGCAGCCAGAAAATATTAGGCCAGACCACTGGGCATTAAAAGATCCCTCTCTTGTGGCCAGGCACGGTGGCTCACGCCTGTAATCCCAGCACTTTGGGAGGCCACGGCAGGCAGATTGCTTGAGCTCAGGAGTTTCAGACAGGCCTGAGCAACATGGTGAAACCTTGTCTCTTCCAAAAATACAAAATAAATAAATAAATAAAAAATAGAGGGTCATGGTGGCAGGTGCCTGTAGTCCCAGCTACTCAGGAGGCTGAGGTGATAGGATTGCCTGAGCCCAGCAGGCAGAAGTGGCAGTGAGCTGAGATTGTGCCACTGCTACAGAGTGAGACCCAGTCTCAACAACAACAACAGCAACAAAAAGTTTGCATCCCAACACTGTGTCATTGATTCTTCTTTATTGTAAGTTATTATTGCAATTTATGATGCTGTAAGATCCCTGGCACACACATTTTCTTTTTTTTTTTTTTTCATGATTTGAGAAAAATATTTAATGAAATAATTTTAAATGTAAAAAATCATATTATAAATCACTATACACTATATAATTCCCAATATGACTAGTGGAAATATTACAATGACACTTTCTTTTTTTTTATATATTTACTTTAAGTTATAGGGTACATGTGCATAACGTGCAGGTTTCTTACATATGTATACTTCTGCCATGTTGGTGTGCTACACCCATCAACTCGTCAGCACCCATCAATTCGTCATTTATATCAGGTATAACTCCCAATGCAATCCCTCCCCCCTCCCCCCTCCCCATGATAGGCCCCGGTGTGTGATGTTCCCCTTCCCGAGTCCAAGTGATGTCATTGTTCAGTTCCCACCTATGAGTGAGAACATGTGGTGTTTGGTTTTCTGTTCTTGTGATAGTTTGCTAAGAATGATGGTTTCCAGCTGCATCCATGCTCCTACAAAGGATGCAAACTCATCCTTTTTTATGGCTGCATAGTATTCCATGGTGTATATGTGGCACACACATTTTCTATTTGCTGCCTAGATGTTTACTTTGAACAGAAAGAGAGTTTTTCTAAATGTAAAGATTCAACAGCAATGCATCAAAACTCTAGAATGCTAATTCATATTTTGTATGATTTGATTTTTATGACATTATGAGATGACAGAAATAAATTTGAATGACATATATATGTATATAATGACATATATATGTATATAATGACATATATATATAGATATCAGTCTACCAAACAATTTACCTACTTGAAAAATAGCCAGTTATTATGGAAAGAGGATATACTAGTCTCATATCCAGCAAAATTTATATTTCACAAGACATTCTATTGCAATTGTTATATATGTTTATTGAATCCTTTCCTAAACACGGAATCCATCCCTTTTCCAAAACTTGGAAACATATCTACATTAGAATTTAGGAACCATGTTTTAGTTTTCTTACCACATGGTTGTGTAATGAAGTAGTAAAAAATTTCATGTAGAAAATCAACAGTTTCATTACTTATATCATAGTTAATTTCACTGTTGTAACTTTTGCAAATTCAATTGTTATAATAAAAATCAATTAAAATATTCAGATTAACACAAGTCTGAGTTGGTGATTTCTTTCTAAGACCTAACAGTTATGAGCTTAAATTCCTAACAGCTTTTTAGCACAAAAGGAAATGATTTAGTCCCTTGTAAGAGAATGAGTGAGAAGTTTTTGTATTTAAAACAAGAAACCTGTAAATTGTCTCACAGTTCAAATTTCTAAACTATCAGGTAGAGAGATGTGAGGTCTTGTAATGGACAACGCAGGGAATATTCTCAAACAATAAGGAGAAATCAAAGAAGAAAAGGAGAAAGGTAGAAGGAAAAAACTCTGTGTGATCATGAGCAAGTCATTTAACATTCATAAGAGTGTTTTCTCATCTGTAAAACTCATGTGCGAGTACTTCATGTGTAGTGTCTCTGACAATTACATGAGATAATAAATGCCTTTTTAGTCAGACTTAAATTAGAAATATCTTCTAGCCTGAAGGCAGTTAAAGACAACAAGTACAGTCAGTATTTATATTTATTTTGTGATGCTTACAGCTTAGGAACAAGCTGCTCTATGAATCCTGTTCAACCAGAACGCTTTCCCCCATTCCTGTCTCCAAGTCTTTCAGCTCCCTACTTGATCACTGTGAGCAGGGGAAGATGTACAGTAACCTTTCTCTTTCATGGCCTTCTGTGAATAGAACAGGCTTTCTGTTTCTGTACCTGCCACAGATAGCCTCAACAAGAAATGCTATGACCACTAATCCAGGACTATATTGTGACCACATTTAGATTATTTTTTTAAATAGAAAAAGAGACTCTTTCTGGGGCTGAGCATATCCATGAGTCAAGGTTACACTATACACTTGGATTATTTTTTCTGAGCCCCAAGTTGTAATTTTTTGCTGCTTCTCAGCTTGCTTCCATCAAAGTAGACTTATAAAAACCACATGATAATATGTCCCACAGAGTGAGGGAAAAAATGGAATTGGGTGAATTAGGAACTGTTGTAGGGTGAAGATTTCTTTTAAGTCATATATTTTATCTAAACAATCACTTGATTCAGTATTTCACTTTATATCAATGCTTGTTAAAATTAAAAAATATTTATTACTAAGTAAAATTGACTCTTCATACAAGCACTTTCACATACCACTGTATACTCCAGTTTGAAAGGCAGAAATTTAGTATTTCTAAGAAATTTTCAAAATGATATTGAAAAGAATTATATAAAATTAAATACTTTATCAACAATGATTGTTTACTCATCAATAGGAGTAGGTTCATTATCACCTAAAACATGAGTAATAACTTAGTACACTCTTACAAAACAATTTTGACAAAAAATCAGTGAGTATTATGCAGTATATCATGATTTTATACCCTGAATATTAGTGATTACAGTGAAGTATTGGGAAAAAACTGTGTGTGTTATACCAAGAAATTTGTAAGAACAAAAACATGGGGACATTTTAAACTGCACAGGAAAATGTAAGTAGAGCAAATGTGTTTAATTCTTTCTTAATCTTCAAGTAGTTTCTGTAGGTAGTCAAAACTGTGCATATTCATATTCTGATTCTTTATTATTCTTGAATCATGCAATTCTTTGACAAAGTTAATTAAAATTTCATAACATCACTTGAACACTAATAAATAGTGTCACTACATTTGTTTTATTATGTGTGGTCATTGATTAAGGTGATTCTATCTCAGAAATTATGTGGTAGTTTATGAATCAGTAGTATATATTCAATGGCAACACATGGCATTAGCTGGGGGACAAGATTACGTCCAGAGGAATAATCTTTATTTTAAAACATTAACTTTCTTACCAGGAGAGAGAGAAATATCTGTCAAGTGAAGTTATTTTACTGTGTTTTATGTAAACACCATAAAAGCTATTCTTGTTAATACTTGATGATTTCCAACCATCTAGTTTTCCTTCTCTTTCTCTCTCACAAGTAGTGATATGGTTTGGCTGTGTCTGCACTCAAATCTCATCTTGAATTGTAGTTCTCATAATCTCTACGTGTTGTGGAAGGGACCAGATGGAAATAATTGAATCATGCAAGCAGTTTCCCCCATCCTGTTCTCATGATAGTGAGTGAGTTCTCATGAGATCTGATGGCTTTATAAGGAGCTTGTCCCTTCACTGGGCACTGATTCTTCTCCTTCCTGCTACCATGTGAAGAAGGATGTGTTTGCTCCTCCCATCACAAGCCTGGAGGCCTATGAGGGAAAAATGGTTTCTTGGGTGGGGCCTAAGGCCCCGCTGCTGTGTGCAGCCTCAGGACTTAGTGCCCTGCGTACCAGCCACTCCAGCTATAGCTAAAAGGGGTCAAGGTACAGCTCAGGCTGTGGCTTTCACAGGGTGCAAGCCCCAAACCTTGGTAGCTTCAACGTGGTGTTGAGCCTGTGGGTGCACAGAAGTCAAGTATTGAGGTTTGGGAGCCCCCACCTAGTTTTCAGAGGATGTACGGAAATGCCTGGTTGTCCAGGCAGAAGTTTGCTGCAGGCTTGGAGCCCTCATGGAGAACCTCTGCTAAGGCAGTGAAGAAGGGAAGTATGGGTTTGGAACCCCCACACATAGTCCCCACTTGGGCACTGCCCAGTAAATTTGTGAGAAGAGGGCCACGGTCCTACAGACCCCAGAATGGCAGATCCACTGACAGCTTGCACTATGTGCCTGGAAAGGCTGCAGGCACTCAATGTCAGTCAATGAAAGCAGCCAGGAGGAGGGCTGTACCCTGCAAAGCCACAGGGGTGAAGCTGTCCAAGGCCATGGGAGCCCACCTCTTGCACCAGCATAACTTGGATGTAAGACATACAGTCAAAGGAGATCATTTTGTAACTTTAATGTTTAATGACTGCCCTGTTGGATTTTGGACTTGCACAGGGCCTGTAGCCCCTTCTTTTTGACCAACTTCTCCCATTTAGAACAGATGTATTTACCCAATGGCTGTATTCCCATTGTATCTAGGAAGCAACTAAATTGCTTTTGATTTTACGGCCTCATAGGTGGAAAAGACTTGCTTTGTCTCAAATGAGAGTTTGGACTTGGACATTTGTGTTAATGCTGGAATGAGTTACAACTTTGGGGGACAGCTGGAAGGGCATGATTGTGTTTTGAGATATGAGGACATGAGATCTGGGAGTGGCCACGGGTGGAATGATATGGTTTGGCTTTGTCCCCACCCAAATCTCATCTTGAATTGTAGTTCCCATAATCCTCATGCACTGTGGGAGGGACCAGATGGAGATAACTGAATCATGGGGGCAGTTTCCCCTATTCTGTTCTTGTGATAGTGAGTTAGTTCTCACAAGATTTGATGGTTTTATAAGGGGCTTCCCCCTTCACTGGGTGCTGATTCTTCTCCTTCCTCCTGCCATGTGAAGAAGAAATGCTTGCTTCCCCTTCTTCCATGATTGTAAGTTTCCTGAGGCCTGGCAAGCCATGTAGAACTGTGAGTCAATTGACCTCTTTCCTTATAAATTACCCAGTCTCAGGTATGTCCTTATAGCAGCATGAGAATGGACTACTACAAATAGGTTATCTGTACTTACACAGAATAACAAATGCTTTGAAGGATCCAGGATTGAAAAAGGCACTAGCTCAGATTTAAATAGAATTGTCATTTGGAAAATACAAATTTGAACATCAATAAAATCATGGTGGCAATAGTTTAACAGCTTCTACATAGCCTTAGTTATAATCTGGCTATTTAAGAAAACAATGCTATAAGAATGTATGAATGTATTGACCAAGCCTACAGAAGGATTGATAATTGCCAAATTTATGAAGCAGTTTCATTTGACCCACTAAATTATGTCAGCATACAGCAACCTGATTGATCAGGGTTCATCAAATAGTACCAAAAAACTAGAGTTTGGATTAGTGTACCTCAAATAATAAATATATTTGCCTTGTATATTTTAGAAATAAAGCAGAAATTACAGACCTCAGCTTTTCTCAGGGATTGCAATCTCTTTCTGTTGAACCCATATCCTATACTGCCTTACTTTTCAAGATTTTTTGTAGATGTTATTTCTCATAGTAAATAACAAGTACCTTGAATGTGTGTGCTATCTTATCACTTTACATCCTTCAGAGAACTACCTCAGAGCCTTGTACAAGGTAACAAAGAGCCTCAGTAAATAGTTTTTGAAAGAATGTGACATCTTTTCCTCAGGAGCTTCCAAATATGTGCACATATTCGAAGGCGTTCTCAGAACATATGCTAATGACACAGTTTTCTTATACTCATACAAGTCATCTGCAACTGTTCAGACTGAATGAACAGAATTTCCAAAAATTACTGAGTAGTTAGAGGGTAATCAAGTTACACTGAATCTCAACAAAACAATTAGAATTTCATTTGCTTATAGTCAGACTTGATAAAAAAAAAAGTACTTCTTAGAAATTAATGTTAATGGTACTTTAGTTTACCCCACTTTAAAACATTAGCTTAACAATGTATCTGGGTGTAAAACCAAAACCAAATTCAATCATTCAAAGACCATTTAACAGGTCTAATTGGGGAAGTAGCATCAAAATGGATTTTTCCAGACTTGTTAGACGGTGCTTATCACACCAAGCAGCAGAGGACGCCTACAATGCATCGATTCTGTCCCTTTTTAACTATGGGAAGACAGTCTGAGTCAATGTTCAAACAAAAAGTTTTAAGCTAAACTGTAACATTTTAGCAAACATTCAAGTAGGTGAGTTATGCCAAATAACAACTAAAAAAGAAAAATACTTTCCCACAACTTTGCTGAAATGAATCTATTTCATCTTAGAATGAAGACAATGGTTCAAACATTCCTGGACATAGTTGAGAAAATTAATAAGAAAGTTGATTTGCTAATAGTCTTCTCATCTACAATGGCTTGTATATCATAATTATCTCAATATTTTAGTTATAGCTGAATTTAAAAATAGTGGTTGGAGTTACTTAAAAACGCCTGTGCTATATATACAATTCAGCTCATTAGACTGACATTGGGATTTTCTTTGAGATGGAATTCTTTCTAAGCCGGCAATTTGATGCCAAGTTTTAGCCAGATACAATTTAGAATGGTTGTGAAATAGCTCAGAGGGAAAAAAAGAAATGCTGATAATGAAAATACTGACAAACTTTAAGCATGGAAAGCTGTCCAATGCTGCCCACTAAAATGTAAACCTCCAAGTACAGAAAAACTGATTTCATAATATAAATGACTGTAATGATTCACTTGATACTTAAAAAAGAAAGAAAAACTACTGCATGCACTATAAATGTTGTTAGTAAATAAATTGTTAATGTATTAGAATACTCATTTCAAGTTCAAAATATTTGAAAACCCCTATCTGTACTTTTTGGTATGTTCTCTGGAATAACTCCCAGATTATCTTTTATAAATAATGTATGATTTTCTGCATGATGGAGTTGACTAGTTTCAATTGGCTTGTTCAGTATTTCTGTGGTTGATTGTGATTTGTTCTTCAATGAAATATTCTTAAGCATTAACTTCTATAGAAAAGAAGCATCACCAAAAATGGTTTTAAAAGCTAATGCAACACTTTCTATTTACATTATAGGCAGCATCAATGATAAGTGCAATACTTAATTCCCAGGGTAAAGTTATCTTGAAATCAAAAGAGGGAATGATGAGATCAAGGATGTTCTGAGATGTTAATGAGGTTAGTGTTGTCAACAGTCTTGTCAAATGAGAGAGATAATTCACTCTGCTCTGCTTCCCACATAGAATATTGCTTTTACTATTGTCAGATTTCAAGTGTCAAGGCAATTCTTCAATTATTCCATCTTAGGTTGCATTCAAGCCATCCTAACTTCTTAGTATCAAAGTGTTTGCCATAAAATTGTGTATGGACAAGAACAATATACATAAGGAGTGCCAATAATGCAGTGAAAATAGTATACACTGGCTTCCAGTCTATACAGACCTGAGTTCAAATCCTGGCTTAGACTCTTTCTAACTAGCTATGTATTTACAGGCAAATAATTTAGCTCCTATGAACCTTTGTTTCTGCTGCTGGGCCAAACTTGGGTCTATTTACCCAGTGTGCAAAAAAGCTAAACACTGACACATCAGGATTTGCAGTCAGAGAAAGTGAGGTGTTTATTGCAAGACAACAAGCAAGAAAAATAGGGAAGCTAATGCTTAATACCCAAACTCCCTGATGTCTTACAAGCAAAGGTGTTTAAAGGCAGGGGTACATTTCAGGGAAGCAGAAGTTAGAGGCAAAATTATAAATTAATACATAGAGGGTATACATTGGTTTCTCCCAAAAAGGTGGGCTATCTTGAAGTGGGAGCTTACAGGTTATAGGTGGATTCAGAGACTCTATGATTTGCAATTTGTTAAGGAAGGAAGGCTTTGTGTAAAAACCTGGGGTTAGAAGAAAGGAATGTTAAGGTTTGGCCTGGCCTGTAGGCATGATTTGCCAGGCTCTGCAGGAAGAAATGTAGAAAAACAGCTTCTGTCTGTGTTCAGTCCTCAGCACCTTCTTATCTTAGGGCTACATGATAGTGGTCAGTATTTTCCACCTGGTGAGGGTCCAGGTTTCTGAGAAACAAATCAAGAAAACATGTTCAGATGTTATTTTTTAGTTTATATGGGGAACCAAAACACTTTGTGACTCTAGTTTGCTTAGGATACTATTGTTTAGGTTATTGCTATCTTCTTCATTATTGGGTTGCTCATTTGCTTCTCAAAGTTAGCTAGGTGCCTGGAATTTTCCTTGAAGAGACTCATGTTTTCTTTTGTTTTTTTTCCTTTAATTTCTGTGGGTGGGGATAGGAGGGTATCAGGCCCCTAAGAGAGGTCCCTGCTTCATCTCTTTTCTTCATTCCTAATGGAGCTGATACAGCCCACCTTGGTTTGTTGTGAAGATTACAGACAGCATGTGTAAGAACGTCTAACATTGCCTTAACTGGCTTGGTTCCCATAACATGCCCTTCTCTGCTCCATCTATCTTTGCCTCGTGAACGTTTGCAGGTTCTTTCTCCCACTCTTGTCTGCCTAGAGTTCCCAGCTTCAACAAAACCCCAGCTTCCTCTTGTTTTCCTCATAATGTTTGGAAGTAAAATTAGACAAACACAGTGCCTGTCATGTTGTAGTTGTTTGACAAATATTTAAGATTATTCTATTTGCATTATATATACTTTTGCATGGATATAAGGGACTATCAACATATACATGGAATATGCATGGTGTATTGCTAAAGAAAATATCTTTTTTTCCAGGCCAGCATCTTTATTCAGGTATCTTTCTTTTAGCATTACTCTCATTTTCCTATGAAGGACCATCGCCTTTCAGTTCTTCTAACCCATGTGGTTAAAGTTGAGCCCTTGGCATGACCCAGATCTGATCATCCTCACAGGCATTTGTTCACCCACATGAACACAACCCAGAGCAAATAAGAATGAGCTGTAGGATTTTTGTTGAGCCACTTCTTTATGTTAGGGTTGCTAGCTTATTGATATAGCACTGGGGCTGTTGCCATGACATGGGGGGAGTCTGCCTGCATAGACAAAAGACACAACAATGCAAAATATGTAAAGCGAGTACAGATAACAAGCTGAGCCAAGAGATTAGAAAAATCATGTCTTGATGAAAAGGTATAAGCTGCTGGATTTATTCCTTCTTGTTCCTAGATACTCTGACATTTCAGTTTATGAATCAAAATTCTTTAAAATGGATTATGATCATCAGCATTACCATCATCGTCATCATTATTAATCATTTAAGCCAACTTCAGACTGATCTCTGTGACTTGTAAGCAAAAGTATTCTCTAACACAGTTGTTTCCTCCACAGAATACCTCCCTAGCTACACCTAGAAGCATAACTGCTAGCTAGAATCATTTTCAAATCCCCAACAAGCAATTAATGGACACTTTCTGAAGTGTCATCAAAAATAATAATAATGTAACAAGCAGATGATTACAAAAACTCACCACACTGAAAATCAACATGTTTCCCCACCGTTCCTGAAAACTCCATTTAGTAACCCACATTATTGAAAATTTAGAGAGAAAAATAGCTCTATAATAGTGTTGGGCTGGATCATTTATTTCTGGTCTGATTTGAAATTGTGACACTTTAAGTATTTGAGTTCATGACTTTCAATAACTGTGCTCGGTAGCATACTTTTGATGATTTGAAATGAATTAAAGGTAATTTTGTTTTGAGAATTTTTGATAGCCTCTGATATTCTTGGAGACAGCTTCAGTTGTTACACAACCAGTATTTGGAATCATGGCCTTAGGGTCCCTTTACACAATGGCTATTCAACTGGCAAAAAGAAAAATAAAATCTGTCAAATGGTTTTTGGATTAAAAAAAAAAAAACAGTATCTTATTTCTTGGACTTTTTTTAAAACACTGAGTTTACTAGATGTTTGATTGAGCTAACTAACCTAGCCTATGGTTTTGGAATTACATAGAAATGCCTTAGTTAAATCCACTGTAAGGAAGATCATGTTTTTCCTTATCCAGTTACAAGAAACCAAGTTCATAGAGGCCAAGTGTAAAAATCTCAATCTTGCCCAGCTGGTTTCCCAGACTGAAAAACTACACCAAGTATAGATTTACATTGACCTGCCAAGATTAGAATTCTCTTATAGTTCCTCATTGGTTTGCATGTTTTGAATATTGTTCCTTTCTGATACAAGTAAATTGGCTTAAGAAACTAAGCCTTATTTCTCCAAGAAATAATTGCAGCTCTCTATCAGGTGGTATAGGTCTACTTCTGGGGATTATAATAGCTGGTGCTCTATTCCTAACAATGATTCTAATATTTATGAACCCATGGAATTTTTACTTTGCAAATGACTAAGTGACAAAACAGGAAAAAATTCAACTACTGCATCCACAAACAGTTCATTATTAAACTGTTATTGAGTGCCATTAGTGGAGGAGCTAGCACTGTGGGAGGTTTGATGCTTTCCAACTGGCAATTCTCAAGCAACCATAGATGAATCAGACACTTTAACCTGTAAGAAACAGATTTCTCAGGGAATGGATGTATTTTGGCCAATAACCATTTAAACTTTAAACTATTTTCTTAGATTTCTTTTTTGCTTTTGTCTTGAAAACAGGAAGTCTCTAATAGTAATGTTCCTTCCCAGTGGAAACTAATAATAAAAAATATATCTCTCACATTTCAATTTTTAAAATCTTATTATGCTTTGTTCTGCATGTACCTCAAAGTGACAGTCTCCTGTGGTCCTAATCACAGGAGCCTGGCACAAAAGATAACACAGCTTGGTGCTACTGAAGGATGGCAGCCAAAACATTTTGTCCAAACTCCTACTGGCGTTAGATTCCATAAGCAGAAAGCCTGCCCTCTGGCCCTAGTTTGGCTAAAGCTTAGCAACTAAACATGTAGCCACCTTTTTTTTTTTCTTTTCTCCAAGGACAGCCTTGTTATCTTAAGTCGAAGATATAATTTTCAAATATAAATGATTCATTTTTCACACTACCTTGTAGCCTGAAACTCATCAATAGAAAGGGAGAGGAGAAAGGAGAGCATATAGACTAAGAAAGGTGATGAGAACCAGGGAGAAGCCAAGTATGGAAAGTCAGGACCAGAAACCTATCAGGTAAGCAACTGTGGAATTGCTTTGGCAAGTTGTAATAGAGAAAGTAAATTTCTAGAATGTAGACAATAGAATGAACAGAACTAGTAGAGGGAATGGGAGAGAAGGGGGAAGAGGAGGAGGAAAAGGCATGAAAGGAGCTCGAACAGGATTGCAACTTGCCAGTGAGCATCATTTTACAAAATATACCAGAGGAAGTTTGAGGTGCAGATGTGTTCTTCCCTACAACAGAATGTCTGAACAACTCATGCTTTAATTTATTGGTGAAGTTTATTTATTTAACCAGTTATTCATTGTATTCTTTAGTTAAGTCACATTTTTCTTCATGTCTTCATAATTAAAATTAAAAATTTTAATTCTATGTTGCTTTTGAAGTTTTTCTCTCTTTACATCACAAATGAGGCCTGGTGCCGTGGCTCACACCTGTAATCCCAGCACTTTGGGAGACTGAGGCAGGTGGATCATGAGGTCAGGAGATTGAGACCAACGTGGTGAAACTCCATCTCTACTAAAAAAATACAAAAAATTAGCTGGGCTTGGTGGTGGGCACCTGCTGTCCCAGCTCCTCGGGAGGATGAGGCAGGAAAATGGCGTGAACCCAGGAGGCAGAGCTTGCAGTGAGCTGGTATTCAGCCACCACACTCCAGCCTGGGTGACAGAGTCTTGCTCTGTCGCAAAATAAATAAATAAATAAATAAATAAATAAATAAATAAATAAATAAATCACGAATGATTTACAACTATTACCTTCTCCACTTTTCTGTTTTAAATTTCACAACTTGGCAAATGTGGATCTATGTATATACACATATAAATGTGTGTGTGTGTGTGTGTGTGTGTGTATGTGTGTGTGTGTCAGTTTTCCAAGCACAGAAAAAACCTTTGCTATGCTGTCAGCTTGAGATGTTTTATACTCTTCACTCTATATTGCTATTGTGGCAATTCTTCCAACTTCATAATACACTGTTTAAAGAAATGAAAGTGGACAGTTTGAGGCTTTGATTCACAGCAGAGATTTTTAAAAATCTTTTATACTTTACAAGGCAAAGGGCCCTTTTGAAGGTCTGATGGAGGTGGGAGACAAGAAAGGCTTGAGAAAGAAAGCTTTTGGGTTATAATGGACAAGAAGTATAGCAGTCAAAAAAGTCAGCATGGCACTGCCTTGCTGCTACCTTCCTTTCGTATATGAAATGGCCATGAGCACTATCGGGGAAAAGTGCTATTAATAGCTTTTGTGACAAGGATCTTTAGAAGGAAAATGTCATTAGATTGAAAAAAATGAGGGAAAATAGCTGTGTAAACAAATCATATAATTTCTTAATACAGTTGCTGGGTCCAGATGTTTATATTCTATGAGCACATTGACACAATGTTTCATAGAAAAGGTGTGAGGAAGGGAGAAGAGCTATTCTGGTAAATAGAAGCATATGCAGTGGCTTGAAACATCTAACTGCTTTTGAAACATTGGCAAGACCACATTTACAGGGGCTTCAGTGGATCTTGTGTTTTTGGAAAAGGTACAGGAGAACAAAAAAGGAATGCCATCAGTAAGTGAGAAAATAACTTTAAAACATCCTGAGGGAAACTTTTTCTCATGACAAGAAGAATGTACATTCATTTATTACTGATATTCAGACAATCTCTGAGATAGAGCACATGGGTGACAATGGCCTTGACACACAAAAGGATTCTGAATCACTTCCTCCTCACCAAATCATAACCCAGGTCCACTGCCAACCAGGTCATAGCAGGGAGCTCTCTTATTACAGTTTGGATAGTGCCTGGATTAACTTAGAAAAAAAGTAGAATGGAAAATAATTGACTTTGGCAGACCTAGTATGGTAATGTGAGTCAAAAAGGAGATTTGTGCCTAATTTTCATTTGAATTTTTTTATTACAAAATCACACATGATTTTTTCAGTCAAACAATAGAGAAATATAAAGGTAAAAGTAGATTCTCCTTTTTCCTCATGCATATTCTTAAGAAACAAGTACCAATAAAATCTTAATGTATGTCATTTAGCACTTTTGTAAAGTGCTAAAAGCACATGTGTGTAGAAGCACACACATCAATCTATATACATAAAATATATATTATAACATCTCTTCTCACAAAAAAAATGGAATTACAGAAAAGAACTTCTTTGCAACCTTTTTTCAGTAAACACATCAAAGATAAACTTGTATGTTAAAACATACAAATGTACCATATTGTTTGTAATGGATGCAAAGCACTTCCATTTATATGTACTATAGTTTATTTATTTACTCTCTGGATACGAACATTTTGGTGGTTTCCACTCTGTTGCTATTAAAGATAATGCTACAATGAACATCTTATGACAGATGCCTTTTACATAGTTATGGAATAACTTTTTGTATACTAGATGCTTGGTATTAATCATTATGTTTAACAGGTTTTATTTGATATGATTAAAATAACTATAACATATATGCAAAATATGAAGCCAAATAATAAAATGAAGAAGCACGAATCCATCATTCTACTCAAAAAGTTAGACATTATGATTCCTTTGTTATTTCTGTGTACTCTATCCCTCTCTCATTCTCCTGCCTCCACTGCCTGCAACCCACTTAGTTTGTTGAATTTTTGGATTTTGCTTTTTTAAAGAGTTTTCTTTTATTCCTGAACTCATAGTGTATTTTATCTACATATTTTTGACCTTTATAAACATATTTTGTTGTATGTAATCTGAACTTTCCTTTTCCATCAATATTATATTGAGTTTATCTACATTGTTGTGTGTAGTTTTGGTTCATTCATTTTTACTCTTATAAATTATTGCAATTTGTAACTGTCCTACAATTTAATAGTCCATTCTCCTGTATTGCTGGATCACATAATATATGCATGTTCAAATTTCCAAGACACTACAAAATTGTTTTCCAGAATGTTTGTAGAAATTTAAACTTTCATAAGAATAGTATTAGAAAAGAAGTATTATGATTGTTCTACATATTGATATCATCACATGAATTTTATCAGATTTACTAGTTTTTGCCAACTTTGGGGTTCTATATCATTTTGATAGTAATTTGAATCTCCTGTATTCCTAGTGAGGTTGAACACTTTTTAATATGTTCATGCTTCTTTTGTCTTTTTCCTTTATGTGAAAGTTATTCATGCTTCTGATAAGTTTTCTATTGTTTGTCTTTATCTTGTTGATTTGTGAGAGTTCTTTATATATTCTAGATAACAAAACTGTGTCTATTTTATGTATTTCAAATATCTTCTCTTAGTTTTTAGTTTGTCTTCCTACTTTTTAATTTTGTCTTTTATGAACATTCTTATTTTTATATGATTAAATTTGCTAGTCTTCTATTTTATGGTTAACAATTTGTGTGTCTCAAAAAATATTTTGCTTACTTTGAGAACATAAAACTATTCTTCCATAAGCTTCCAGGTTTTGTCTTTCACATTAAGTGCCAACTTTATCAGTACAATGTATAACATTGATCAGCCATCTCCCAACTAATCTTCAATGACACCTCAGTCATATTGTTGCCACATGCATCAGAGTATGGCCCAAAAATGGCCACCAGAACAGAGCCCATGTAACATGCTCTTTTTACAATGTTACATGATACTCCTCCATAAAAAGTTGAAGTCTGTGTCCTCCTCTTCAATCTGGGCATGCCAGTGAATACAATGGAGTAACTGTATGACTTCTTAGGCTAGGGCATAGTAGGTGATGCAGCTTCCTTGTCTGGCTATCTCTCAGAACACATGCTTTTTGAACCTTAA
This sequence comes from Colobus angolensis palliatus, assembly GCF_000951035.1. NCBI lineage: Eukaryota > Metazoa > Chordata > Mammalia > Primates > Cercopithecidae > Colobus > Colobus angolensis. Next base: position 1,773,788 of record NW_012114722.1, on the reverse strand, counting down.
GACACCATGGAAGAATTCTGGCTACACCAAAGACACCATACTGAAGAAACCATGTGAAAATAGAGAGAAGTATGTAAGGTACCACAAATATTCCAATCCCCAGTTGTTTGAGTCCTCCCATCCCAGGCACCAAAGGTTTTAAATTACCCCTACTTTTGCTACCATCTCACTGCAACTTAAAGAGATCCTGGGTGAGAGAGTAAAGTATTGTTGGTTCAAACCACTAAATTTGACAATGATTTTTTAAACAGCCTTAGATAAACAGAACACAATGTCTCCTTCTAGAATCTCTATTTGTTCCATTGGTCAATTTGTTTATTACTTAACTTCTTTGTGATTCAGTTTTTTAATTTTTAAAATGGACAAAATGAACACTATTCTCATAAGGTTGTTGTAAAGATTAAAACCATTGATATGTAGTGTTAGGTATTACTACCAGCACAACTACTACTAATGATTATGATTATTTTGGAGCCAATGTTATTTTCATAATTTTCATATCATTATAATAATTTTTGATATCTAGTGAAGCAATTCCTCACACTGCCTCCTCCTCCACTTCCGCTTTCACGTTTCTTTTGACTCTTCCTGGGTACTTCTTCTTTCTTGTGAATTTTGGAATTGTTTGTGAGCTTCCTCAAAATAATATGTTAGGATTTTAATTGCATTTTCGTTGGCTTTTTAAATCAATTTGGAAATAATTATTATATTTAAGATTTTAGTCTTCCTAGAATTGTAAACCTAGCTAAGTAACATTTCAAGAATAGGGGTCAGAAAAGCTTTTCTATAAAGGGCCAGAGAGTAAATATTTTAAACTTTTAGGATCACATAGTCTCCATTACAACTACTCAACTCTGTCTTTGTTGAGCAAAACCAGCCATAGATAGTATATAATTCAATGGACGTGGTGAGCCAGAATTGGTCCACAGGTCATAGTTAGCTGACTTCTGGTCAAAAAGAGGGTAAAATAAAGCCTTCTTGTGCTACCATCACTATATGCTAAACTGCCATATACCTAATTGGTTTCTTTCTGGCCTCTCTTTTAGTTTCACTTGAATACTTGTCTGTGAGTCTCGCTCTATCGCCCAGGCTGGAGTGCAGTGGTGCGATCTTGGCTCACTGCAAGCTCTGCCTCCCAGGTTCACACCATTCTCCTGCCTCAGCCTGCCAAGTAGCTGGGACTACAGGCGCCTGCCACTAAGCCCAGATAATTTTTTTTTTTCTTTTTTTTGTATTTTTAGTAGAGACGGGGTTTCACCGTGTTAGCCAGGATGGTCTCGATCTCCTGACCTCGTGATCCGCCCGCCTCGGCCTCCCAAAGTATTATATTAAGTTTTATTGCTCGTGCACAGTTTGTAGTTTCTTCTTGATTATTCAATTTATAATTCTATCCATTATTTATTCATGGTGATTTTTCATTTCATTGTAATTTTCATGTACTCTGGATTTGATAATTTTAGGTTCAGAAACCTCTATGAGTCTAAATCTGTTGGGATTTTGTGGTTGTTGCTGATTCCTGCTGACCCTAACTCATGATGATGATTCATTTCTTGGTGAATTTTGTGATCTTTGAATATGAACTTAGAGTTGTTTTCTTCTTCATCTTTCTATATTCCAAAGAGGAATTGAGTTTGCTTTTTCTGAGAGTCATGGGGTGCTACTAACCTTGAACATTTTAATCACTTATTCAGAGGCCTACACTTCACTCAGGAGTATCGGGTTCCAATATCTCCCTTTCTCCTTTCAATGTGGTTTTCAGCATTTTTTATTAGACATCCTGTCTTTTCATGTGCTTTCTGCTCAACCCTCTGTTTTCAGCTCACACTTTCTTAATCTCAGAGATTTTCTTTACTCTATGTGTTGCAAATAATATCATACGTATTATAATTACACAGGATCTAGTATTTTCTTCATTGTGTCTCCCAGATATTTTAATTTGCCCTATCACTGGAAGCTACAGTATCTGATAAATTCTTTAAAATATAAATTATAAGAAAAAAATGAAAGATATACACTTTTAAGTTTTGTTCCATATTGCCATTTGCTCTCCAAAAAACTTTTAATCGATTTATGCTGTCAACAAAGGTGAATGAAAGTAACAATTCTCTCATGCCATTGTTAAGAGTGAGTATTGTTAAGCTTTTAATTTTCCCTCTCAGTTGGAGACGTGTGAGGCTTGTTACTGTAGGGAAGAAAGAGATTAGGATACATAGAAATAGTACGCATACATAGTTTTACTCTTTATCTCTAAACAAAGATTTAGTAATACTCCAGAGTGAAGTGACCAGCTTTCTAGGCCTGCCCATGGTCTGTAGTGAATAAATGAAACCACTCAAGTCTTCCTTGTCATTTTGAGATGGAAGAAAGTATGATAGGTATCATTTGACCTGGACAAACAATTGTGTGACAAAGTAAAAACCATGCCCATTTTCCAACTACAGTTACATTCTACCTCTGCCACTGTGACCTTGAGGCAATTGTATTGGTTATACCTTAGTTTCCATGTTTAAGGGAAAATGGAGAAAAAATATATCCTGCTACACATTCTCAATTCATGAATGTACTCAAAGGCCTTTAGAATGGTGTTACATAAGTCAAGCATATCATTAGGATGCAGTTTCAATGTATGTTCAGATATTCTAAGAGTAAAAATTCATCAAAATACTTTTTCTGTTGACAGAATATTTTCAATACTATTAATTTAGGTGTTTAGTTTAACAATTGATCCAATAAAATTATTGCCCATAATTGGCCTAGAACTAACCTGGTACAATGAGAAAAATAAGAAAAAAGTCTTATGAATAAAATCTGATTGCTATATCCCTCTAAGGGTCCTGGACTACAGGTTCCATTAGACAGACAGTCTAAATGCACAGATGCTCTGACGTAGGGTTTGCAAATTAAATCAAACTTAGCAAGAAAGCTGATGGCTACCCAGCATATACCTGAAATTTTTTTCAACAAGTATGCCCTCCAACACACTTTCATGCTGAGGCATTGTGCCAAAAAAAAAAAAAAAACTCCCTCCCAAGAACCAATCAAGAGTCATTTAGTATTTGAGAAGCAACATGAACTGACACTCCTATTAGCATAAAAGTGTTTTAAAATGTCAGGGAAACCACAATGTGACCATTAACACTGCATTAAGTCCAACTATATTTCTTAGCTTGAAAAATCATTTTCTAAAATAATAGTATTCAGAGTCTTCCTCAAAATTGTGCAATTCAAATAAGTAGACATTGCTTTTAATTTGATTGAGCAAAATTTAAACTTAATATACATTCCCAGAGGCCATGCATTACTTTTTATTAAATTATGATAGCAAGTGACACATTTGTATTCTATTTTAATCTCTGAGTTTACTCAACTTCAAAATCAATTAAGACAGTTATAATGACCTCAGTCTTTTCAGCTGGGAAATGCTATCTGAGCAACATTTAAAAGTATATTTTTCTTGTATTCTAATATTTAAAAAATATGATTTCTTAGGGAAAAAGACTTAATGGATATGTTAATGCTGATCCAAAGGCATATAAGTTTAAAAATGGAACTCAGCCATTTATCTATCATCATTTACTGATAATATTTAAGACCACCACCCCCTCTAACCCAGGACTACATGATTTGGTCTCCCCTGGTCATTTTAAAACAAAATATAAATGCAAAAGATTTTCCATCTCAGATAAGTTGTAAAAATGGCAATCCTTTGACATAGGTATGACAGTTTGAAGCTTCTTGAATATGTGAGCTTTGTGTTATTTTGCAGCATCAGAGATGGCTGATAAATCAGAGAAGACAGAGCCAGAGCCAGACAAGCAGGTAGCAAATAAAGGACATATGATTAGGTGGCTTGCCTGAGCCTGTTAGAGTTCAGTAGAAGGCTGAACCCATGCCAATCACAGGCAATGAAAGTTCTTTCTACCAAAAGGGCGAACACAAAAATGCTTTCCTCTTTACTTCCAAATGAAACAAGCAAACAAATAAGGTAGATTTAGCAGCAAAAAGGAAAGCTGCTATAGCAATATACAAGGTGGCTTGGAAGAAAGCACAGATCTGATTAATATATGGGCATCACATGCCTGGAGAACAAAGTTTAATTCCAGTTCTTGTCACAAATGAAATGAGTTTGACAGCCTGTAGTGAGCAATCTACCATTTGAATGCCATTCCTATCAAACTACCAATCCAGTTTTTCACAGAACTAGAAAAAACTATTACAAAATTCACAGGGAACTGAAAAAGAGCCTGAAAAGCCAAAGCAATCCTAAGGAAAATTTTTAAAAAGCCAGAGGCATCAAATTACACTACTTCAAACCATACCATAAGGCTACAGTAACCAAAACAGCATGGTACTGGCTCAGAAACAGACACATAGACCAATAGAACAGAATAGAGAACCCAGAAATAAAGCCATACACCTACAACCACCTGATATTCAACAAAGCTGACAAAAATAAACACTAGAGAAAGGACAATCTCTTCAATGATGGTGCTAGGAATAACTGACTAGCCATATGCAGTAGAATAAACTGGATCCCAACCTTTAACCATATAAAAATTAACTCAAGATAGAGTAAATATTTAAATGCAATGCCTCAAACTATAAGAATCTCAGAAAAAAACCCAGAAAACACCATTCTAGACATCAGTCTTGGGAAATAATTTATGACTAAGTCCTCAAAAGCAGTTGCAACAAAAATATTAATTGAAAGTGGGACCTAATTAAAGAGTTTCCACAGCAGAAGAAACCATCAGCAGAATAAACAGACAATGGACAGAATGGGAGAAAACACTCACAAACTATGCATCTAACAAATGTCTAATATTCAGAATCTAAAAGGAACTTACACAACTGAAGAAGCAAAAAAAAAAAAAAAACCCCAAATAATTCTATTAAAAATGGGCAAAAGATATGAACAGACACTTCTCAAAAGAAGACATGTAAGTGGTCAACAGACATTTGAAAAAAATGCTCCACATCGCTAATCTCAGAGAAATGCAAATTAAAATGATAATAATATACCATCTCACAGCAGTCAGAATGACTACTATTAAAAAGTCAGAACAACAGATGCTGACAAGGCTGCAGAGAAAAGGAAAGCTTATATACTGTCAGTAAGAATGTAAATTAGCTCAGCCAGGCTGGGCGCGGTGGCTCACGCCTGTAATCCCAGCACTTTGGGAGGCCGAGGCGGGCGGATCATGAGGTCAGGAGATCGAGACTATCCTGGCAAACATGGTGAAACACCGTTTCTACTAAAAAAAAAAAAATACAAAAAATTTAGCCGGGCGTGGTGGTGGGCGCCTGTAGTCCCAGCTTCTTGGGAGGCTGAGGCAAGAAAATGGCGTGAACCCGGGAGGCGACGGAGCTTGCAGTGAGCAGAGATCGTGCCACTGCACTCCAGCCTGGGCGACAGAGCGAGACTCTGTCTCAAAAAAAAAAAAAAAAAAGAAAAAGAAAATTAGCTCAGCCACTGTGGAAAGGAGCTTGGAGAGTTCTCAAACAGCTTAAAACAGAACGACCATTTCCCCCAGCAATCCCATTATTGGCTATACAGGAAAAGAAAACAAAACAAACGTTTCTACCAAAAAGACACATGCATTCATATGTTTATTTCCGCACTATTCATTATAGCAAAGACATGGAATCAACCTAGGTGCCCATCAGTGGTGGGTTGGATAAAGCAAATGTGGTACATATACACTATGTAATACTATGTAGCCATAAGAAAGAACAAAATCATATCCTTTGCAGCAATACGGATGCAGCTGGAGGCCAGCATCCTAAGCAGATTAAAGCAGGAACAGAAGCCCAAATACCACCATGTTCTCATTTATAAGTGGAAGCTGAACCTTGGGTACTCATGGGCATAAATATGGCAAAAATAGAAACTGGGGACTACTAGAGCGAGGAGGTAAGGCAGGGGGCAAGTGTTGAAAAACCAACTACTGGGTACCTGGATGATGGGACCATTTAATATCCAAATCTCATCCTGACACAATATACCCACATAAAAAACCTGCACATGTACTTCCTAAATCTAAAATAAAAGCTGAAAAACAAAACAAAAGAAAACAAAACCAAATACTGGTTGCATTACTTACCAGCTGTTCGACTGTGGGTGAATTATTCACAATTTGCCTCAGTTTCCTCATATATTATATGGGGTTAATGATAGTAGCAATGTAATAAGATTAAGTGAAAATTAAGTTAGTTAGGAAATATAAAGCACTTAGAATCAGGGTCTGGTACATAATAAGTGCTATATAAAAGCTAGCCATTATTAGTAGTAACAGTAGTTGCTATGTTAAACTGCCTCTGGGCCATGTGTTATTTGTCATATGAAGAGTACTGTTTTCCAGCCTCATTATCTTCTACACAGTCCTGTCTGTTTCCCTGCAACTACTTCTTGTAGCTATTTCAAACCTATTTCAAAAATACACCAAACCAATCAAAACTATTTTTAAAGATGTAGAACTGAGCTTCTTCATAAAGTGCGTTTGTGATTAATATGCCTTCCAATGTGATAAGGGTGTATGAGAACAGACTCCCTTTTTTTTTGTGATAAGGGCAGAATTTCCTACCACTCTACAGAATCTCTATAGTCTTGTCTCTCACAAGCAGTGGGGGAAATAATGCCCTTATCACAGCTAATGAAGTGAGAGGTCCATATCAGTATTACCAGCAGTAAGCCCAAAGAAAAAAGGCCCAGCTCTCCTGGTCAGGTCAAAATATCAGCTGGAGCCCTGGGGAGGCTTTTTACACATTTCAAAAACTACTTAGGGGGTTACAGTCATTTCGAAAATGCAAAAAGTGCCTTTCTGATAAATAGACTTTCTAGCTGATAACTCTTGAAATTGAAAAGACTAGCTGGAAAGCAAATTCAACCTAAAATATAGTAATATTTCTCATAGCCAGTGACTTACATGTGAGTCCACCTAGATGGTTACATACAATCGCTGCTTTAAAAAAAAAAAAAAAAAAAAAAAGGTTAAGCTTGTGTGAATCACTTATTATATAGATATTTGGAAAATATACAGTCGTGATTAAAACTTATATGTAGTTTTCCCATTCATTCATTCATTCATTCATTCATGAAATATGTCTCAAGTGCCTACTACAAGTTATGCACTGTATGTGAATTCTTTGATATTGGGAATGTGTAATAACATTAAGTCTAGAAAATGCCCTGGCTCATGATTCTCATCATTTTATCTCTACTGTGATTCTGAGATTTCTCAGCTTTATATAGATGTATTAAAATTTAGCTCTGGATCCAGGTGACCAAATAAACAGGAATCTGAAATATCCAAAATCCCAGGACATTTTAGATTCTTCCATGGTGATACAATGTTTGAAGTTAATTTACTTTGTGTAAGAGAAAATAATTATCTTGTCTATGATCAATTAATGGAGACTAAATGGCTAGTAAATATATATAGTCATTTTTAAGATTTACCTTAAAACATGTAATCTGCCAAAACCTAGGTTCCAAAAATTGTTCTGAAAATATGAGGACTCTTCTTTGGTCAAGAGTTTATGAATAGTGGTGCTCTCTTGATAGAACCTCCAAATAAGCTCTTAATGTTAAAAAAAATGATAATTTGGTTCCAAGAACAAATACACAAAAAGGAGAAATTAATTTGATCTCTACTGCATTGTGATCTTATTTCTTTAGTTAATTAAATTTAAATATTTCAGTACTGACTATGGTAACTGTTCTATAGGTTTTATATATTTATTTATTTATTTTGAGAGTCTCACTTTGTTGTCCAGGCTGGAGTGCAGTGATGTGATCACTGCTCACTGCACCCTCAAACTCCTGGGCTCAAGTGTTCTTCCCACCTCACCCCCTCAAGTAGCTTGGACTAGAGGCATACACCAACGTGCCAAACTACTTATTATTATTATTATTTTGTAGAAATGGAGTCTCACAATGCTTCTCAGTCTAGTCTTGAACTCCTGGCCTCAAGCAATCCTCCCACCTCAACTTCCCAAAGTGCTGAGATTACAAGCATGAACCAACACACTCGACCTGTTCCATTGGTTTAAAATTCCTCTTGAGCAATGGTTGAAAAATGTTTATGTACAGATTTCCTTTTTTTCTCCAAGTACAAAACTGATAAAAATAAAATCAAAGTCCATACCATATAATTAATGAGAATTTTGAATAGTCTATATATATTTATACCTTGTTCTAACAATACTGGAAAGGTATTTATGATGTACACTACTTGCATTATTAGAGTCAGTTCAAGATTGGAACAATGAGCCATAACTGTTGTGCTTTTTTTTCCAAGTGACTTTAAAAAGACCTTTATACCTTGCAATTAATTGGCCAACTAGGGAAATCTGCTGTAGAAATAAATGCAGTTCAAATAGTATTCCATAGTAGATGGCATTTGTTCAGAAACCTTTTTTCTGAAAACTATTAAAACATGCATGAGAAACTACCAATTACTTAGCCCAGAGAGAGTTCCTTACAAAAAAAAAACTGGGGGAATTATCATACAATAATAATAAAAACACTGAATGTGTTACCTAGGGCATGAGATCATATACTCTTGGTGACTTTAGTCACCAGGTTTTATGTCTAATTAGGTCGATCAATGTGCTTCAGCATCAGTTTAAATAGTTGACTCCTTATTGAAAAATTAAAATTTATTTGCATGAAATGTGCAGAGAACTGCAAGTCTTAAAGTGACATTGGATGTTTTACTCACAAGAATACTTTTCATTGTGATATAACATTTTTGATAGCCATCTTAAAGTGCAGCAGCAGATGAGAAGGTATTAATCCTTACATTTCCCTAAAGACTCTAACAACCTTATTGCAGAAGAAAATGCCTAGAACATGTGATGCAAATGCAGTTAGAAATATTTCCTCTCTTCTTTTGAACTGAAATCTGCAGTTGAACTTCCTTCACCAGAGTCTTTCTTACCTCAAACCTGTCAACTAAATGAGGTCTTTTTGCAAGACGTGAATATTTACCTGAAATGCTTCTTATTTTCTCTGTCATCTGACCATTAGTATATTCAAATTAATTCTATTTGGATGAATACAATTTGACTGTACTTGTTAGAAAACAGTCAATAGTACAATCTGTGCCAAGGTAAGTTATCACCTAACTTTTCTTAAATCAATTGCTGACTGAAAGTGGAACATTCCTAGCAATATTTGATTTGGTAAAGCGCCGGTTTTAGGCCTTTATTTTCCGGTTATCTGGCACAGGAAAACAAAGGAGTTAACAAAAAGTTTGAGGAAGTATTGGAAGATTAGTCAGTCCTCATCTTGCCTAAAATTGAGTGACTACTGGATGTGGAGTTGTGCCTACTAAATATTCATAATGGTACTGATATTGGTGTACTTAAGATAGATGTTGACAAATCTTTGTCAGACAAAAGGAGAGGAAACAATAAAACTCACAATGGGAAAACAAAATGAATACACTTTCAGCACACAGACATTTTTCCTGTCTGTTGCCTGAACAAGGATGGAAAGAGATGAGTCAACAAATAATTTGGCATTGGAGAGTAAATTTCATCCAGATTTAGGATGAAGCAATTTGGCAAGATGGTAAGAATAATTGAGGGCATTGTGACCAAACATGTTAATGTGAAAACTAAATTTCCTCTGTGTCATTCACTGAAGTTGTACTATTTGAGCTTGGGTTGCTATTGAAACACACTCAAGAGAGCATTATTTTCAAGACATAGCTTTTTAAACTCCTGACTCATTTTTGAATGGGATGTATAATGCAGGCTTACTTAAATACTTTAAACAATGCTACTTTAATTGAATAGCTGTTGTAAAACATTCTTTTCATATAATTAAATAAGCTATATGTACAGAAAAATTAAGAATTTTCAATACTTATTAGTAGCATTGTACAAATATCTTTTTAATGAGAGAACAGTACTGACATGAGAAATAGGTCCAAGCTAGCAAGGGAGATTAGTTTTTGGAAGAATTACTGACCATACTAAAAATTAGTCCTGAAAGCTAGTAATTTCTTGTAGGTCTCACACTGAGCAATTTGTTTACGCCACTTTGGTGTCTGAAAATAACAGTAAAAATAAATTTGAAGTATTTTTGACAGGTATTACCAGAGAATCATTAATAAGTATGGAAGTATCATTATATAGTAACACCAAAACTATGTAAAAAGTATAGGTAAGAAACTGACACATGAGAAAGAACAAAAAGCTACCAGTCAAAACAACAACATTGATCACAACTATTCCCTTAAGTGCGCCCAAGACAACTATCTTTCAGAGTCTTGATTGATGACTGTGTTATCTAACCTTATATTTATATTTTTAATCCCATGAGAAACTCAAAGGTTTTTTTTTTTTTTGACAAGTACTGCATTAGCATTTGTGCTGTTGAAGTCATACTGGATTCTAATCTGCACAAATTAGTGACCTCCAGGTTCGGTGTTGAATATTATGTCTATGCATGTCTGACAGATTCCGAGTGACAAATGTAATCATTAAGTTCAACTGGCAACAGCAAAATGGACACAATTAGATTGGTTGTGAAATTCTGGAGATGAAACTTTTCTAGTTGGGGGCTGAAGTTCTTTGCAGTGCTAAAGCAGCTAGTTTTTGAAAACCAACTTATATTTGGAATGATATCTTGTAAAGAGCTTTTCCAGCAAAAATTTTATGAACTCTGAAAGTTCAAGTATTCTTTTTCTGAATTTTGAGGAAGTTATTTTAAAGAAAGACCTAGGCAATTAACATTTGGCATCTTTAGACATACACACACACACACACACACACACACACACATATATATATATATATATATATATATATATTTTTTTTTTTTTTTTTTTTTTACTTTCCCTGAACCTACTTACCTGGAGGGGTTCATATATTTTGCTCAACTCTGATTCAAGAAGGTGATTTAAAAAAATGGATGATAATAGTAGCACTCTAATTTTGCAATCTAACATTATGTAGCACAAAAGCACAACCATCAGCAACATTGAATTAGACATCACATATATGTTAAGGGAAAAACAACACCTGAAAATCTATATGGGAAGGACAAGGAGAGATTAGAAATAATTCCCAAAGGAGAAAAAAATGTTGTCTTTATAACAAATAAGAAATGTGATTATAACAAAGTGTTGCACTTAGTTGACCCTATTATTGAAATGGAAATGATATAACATGACTTGATAGGAAAGTTACTTTCCCCATTTTCATTCTTGATTTATAACTCTAATTTTACATTCAGTTGTTAACAATCTTACGAAGCCAGTGCAAATCTACAGAGATAATGAAAAATAAATGACGTTATAAAGTCTAGTCAAAATTAACACCAGACCATTAAGATGTCAAGTTACAATGGGTAGTTTCATCAGGTATACCATTTTGTAGTACAGTATTGGGCAACTTCAGGGGAAATAAATTATTCAGACTCTGCTCCTTTTAGGATTCTATGAACAACTTCTGCAAGCAGCTTCTGTTTCTTGCTCTGCCAGAGCATGGAAAATAATTCAGGCTTTATTCTTGTAGACTCTGAATGGGTGTCTGTGATGATTTTAATGTCTCTCTTTTAAAATTTCAGTATATTTTAATGACACAGTGAATCATCAGTGTTGTTGAAAGCTTTCATTACTCATTGTATCAAGTTGAAATGCTCCATTACTCATTATATCAGGTTCAAATAAGATATAACTCCCTTGTAACATAATGTTTATTTATTAAAATGTATTTAGCTTGTCTGGCACATTAATACGTGTTTTTCATAAGAGATGTAATTTTGGTAACAATTTCCCACAAAATTAGAAGAGTTATCTGAAACCTTTGAGACAATTTAGCAGAATATTAATCTCACAAAATTGCTATGCTAATAATATTCTTTTAAGTACATACAGTGAAGCTTCATTATAGTATTCCTGAAGTGGTCTGCAATCCATCACTTACAAATGTTTAAAAAAACACAAGGATTAACATCAGATTGCCTTGACATTTATAATTCTAGCCACCTCATAGCTTTCTTTATATGCTGAAAATTAATTTCAAGTATTTTATTTTGAATTAGTTCTAAATGAAGGGACACGTTCTATAACATAGCACTATAGTTTATTGGGGAATGATTTAGGATACATTTGCAAGGCTGGTGACACACATTATTGGATACTTATGTCACCAGCCGATATTACCTCAGTTACCAGTATTAAGTTTAAACCTTAATTTTGAAAAAGTGTAAAAGCCAAATAAAAACATGAATGATAAAAAGAAGGAAACCAATATTTAATGAATGACAACAAAGCTATGAGATAAAAATTACTGTGTCCATTTTACAATTGAGGAAACTGAGGCTCAGAAAGTTTGGGTAATTTATTCAAAGTCACATTGGTAGTAAGTGGCAGAATAAAGATACTTACTTGTATGTCTAGCTCTTTGGTCTGCATTCTGCCTGGATAAATAGAGGGAAGCTGTTATGTACTCCAAAAGGAATTTTTGTCTTATCACTAAGGAAAAAATATGTTAAAAACTGTTTACATGGCATCAGATATATAATTCCCATTACTTTTCCCTATTTTTAATCAGTTACTCAGCATCACATACACATAATCATGTTTTCTTTGAGTATGTTGGGATTTACTATAATGACATTGACACTTTGTCAAAAAGGCAGATGAGGAAAATGTAGTCTTAAAATGTATCAAGATAGAATTTAGATAAAGTGAAAAAAAGTATGAAAGAAGTCATAGACTCCCTATCTGTGGAGGTAACGCCAGATGGCAACGTTCTCCATTTATAAAACACTTGGTGTACTTGTTTAGCCAATACCTGCTTACTACCTTTGACTCAGGTCATGAGAAGCCTAGATAACCTTGGATCTCTTTAAAAGCAAACAAAGTTTTAAAACCAAACCAAACTAAACAAAAAGCTAGACATACCTCTTTCCTTCTGAGCACTATCTTCATTGGACATGAACCCAAACTGATGTAGCCATTTCAATATCAACCTGAGAATGCAGCCAACACCACCCAGAGGAGAACCAAGATAAGAATCACAGAGTAGTGGAGCCACAGCTTCTGTATTACATCAGCCCTGAAGACTGCTCTGCCTCTGGATTTTGAGTTACTTGAACCAGAAAAATACACCCATATAAAAGGAAACCTATACTTATTGAGGAAAATATTTTCATTGTGTAGCATTTTATACATAATAACTAACTACTTTAATTTATGCTGAACAGCAGGTAAAATGTAGACAATCTGCTAAAAAAATTAGAGAATCACCATTTTACTAGAAAACCTGTTCTGAATTTCGTATTTCTTCCAAAAGCAAATGAGTAAAAAGAAAATATTATTTTAGTGCCAAATTTTGAGGAGATGATAATAGGATGTCCAAATGACAACAAAATTATTTCCTCAAATCTTTATTGAGATAAGCCCCATTAGGATGGTAAAATTCGGTAGTTTTATAGTTGATGCGATGATAGCAAAACAATATCCATCTACATTACCAGAATCATAAATAGATAGTGCTCAGGTTTTCTGAAAATATTAACACAAGTGAAATGAGCATTTGTACCATTTCACTGCACAAGGGTTCTTAATTTGTTTAAGAACAAAGAGTAATTTCTAATTATACTGCAGAAATTACAAAAATACATAAATTACACCAAAATATAGACACTATTCCTATCCTAAATATGCTCCTGGTGTAATCAACTTCATTCATGTATATAAATTCAAAGAACTGTTGAAGGAATCCACACTATACAAAATGAAAACATAAGCAAAATCTGCACATTTGTACATTATTTTTCTTGGTATACCATTGCTTCTTCTCCATTGCATATTTTAAAGCAAAACCATTATTACAAAACCTTTAGTTAAAGACAATGTAGAGCAGAGAGGTCATGTCATTTGTTTAAAGGCACACAGCTACTGACAGACCTGGGATGCCAACTCAAGTCTGTTTGATTCTCAAACCCCACTGTACCACAGTTGCTCTCTGAATCTCAAAGAATCCATTTTGTTCTTGACAAGAAATGAAGGAAGGAAAAAAAGAAGAAAGAAAATAAAGAAAGGAAAGGAAGAGGAAGGGAGTAAGAAAAATGAAATAAAGGAATGAAAGGGATAAGAGGAGAGGAAGGATTAGTGTGGAATTAGTATTCTACAGGATTAGAATTAGCATTAGATTAGTATTCTCCATGTGGAAATATAATGGAGGTAATAGCATTTGAGAAGTCTATGTGCAGTGTTATAGTTACTATTATATCTGCTGTAAAGAATGTAAAGCTATATGAGGAGCAAGACACAGTTTAAATGAGAAAGGGTGGCTTGAGAGAGTTTATTGCCTTTCCATGACTTCCACAAGCACCCACCAAGCCACGACAAATAAACATAGTCTGAGTAAAAGAGTACACATGATAAGCAAATGTGACTTCCTGGCCTAGATCTTCTTCTTCCCCACCCATCTGACTAGACTGTTATCCCTACATTCCTCTTATAATAATGGAGCAGCAACTACTGAGACATAGTCTTTTATTGCAAAGATCTTGTAACCCAATAGGGGAAAATAATTGTAATATACAAATGATGTATTTGTTTAGTCAATACCTGCTTAGTGCATAGTGCAAAGTAGAGGAAAATATTCCATAGTATAACTAAGGCCCAAAGCAAATGGGGTTCAAAGATAAATGAGTAGGCAGGGATTAGGAAATACCTAGACCAGAGATAGCTACTTGGTTCAAAGTTTCTCAGCTAAAGGCCATAGAATTAATTATGCCCCAGTCTAAAGTCACAAGGATAAAAGATTGTCTTGTATCTGCCATGCACATAAACAAAAGGAATAGGTAGAATGTCTGCCAGGTATTGGCCGTACATGATATAGCCCAACCTAGTTTATCTTATCTTTTGGTTTTAAATGATTATTCATGTAGAATATTTTATATGTGGATTACTTCTTCTGAGCTTCAGGCCAGTCTACATGAACTTTGTAATGTTGACCTACCCTTTCTCCATGCTGCCTTCGAAAGTTTCTTTCTAGGATTACAATTTTAGCTCATGGGCAGGTACAGAAGGTTTCATGGAAGAAGTCATGGACCTTAAAAAATGACTAGTATTTCTACATGGAGAGAGGAAGAGAAAGACAAGCCAGAGAGAAAGCACAATATTATCAAAGGCAAATTACTGGGTATCATAGGTCATTTTCAAAATGTCAGCATTCTAGTTTCATTGGAGCACAGGTTAAATGTAGAAGAAGAATTACAGATGAAGTTTGGTATCATGTTATAGAAGACCTTATATGCCAGAGTCAGTAGTTACTACCTGATTGGGTGGCAATGGGGAAGGGTTAAAAGTTTTGAGTGGGGACTTGATCAGAGTTACCTTAAGGGAGCCTACTCAGACTGTGTGTGCAGCATACAGTTGAGTAAAGAGGAATAAGTGGTGAAAGACCAACTAGAAGACTATTTCAGTAGCTCAGGATGAAAGCAATGAGAGAATTAACCAGAGTATTGGAAGTAGAAAAAGGAGAGGGGACAGATGCAAGAGATATTAAGGAAGTAGAATCAGAAGCACTTGGAAATCGATTGCGTGTGAAGGGCCAAACGGTGAAAGGAGTCTAGGGTGACTGAAGCGCTCAAATATGAGTGACTGGGAAAAAGGATTCTACTACTAACAGAAAAGGAAAGTCAGGAAGTATAGTTTAAGAAGGATGTATGCAGAAAACACAGGTGGGGTGTCCAATAGGAGATGTGAGGCCCACATTAGGAAACATGGATCTGGAGTTCAGACTATAGTTGAATGTCACCTATGTAAGAAGTGACTGCAAATAAGTGATAGTAGAAGTCCCTGCTATGGGTAAAATAAGTGGCAATGTGTGACATACAATGAGAGGGGAAGGTAGCAATCTTTCAGATGTTGCATGAATGGAGGTGAAAGTGGGAAAGATGAGTCCACCAAGCTCAATGAAAAGTACTGTGAAAAAAAAATTAGAACCTGAAATAGAAATTACAGTTGTCACTAGACAGAGAAACAATGGTGAAGGCCCTTGTTAAAGTTCCTCCAGGGCTGGACAGAAGAAAATAATGATCTTCTCTGGAAGAGAAGTAAAAGGCAATGTTACAAATGCTATGTAAAGCTATAAACACTATAGAAAACTGTAAACACAACACACACAGTCAGACTTGGCAACCTAAAATAGCTTTGAAGTCATATCGAGATTTTTATTACAAACAGGTAGTTTCCGTTATGTATTATATATTAGGCTATGGATTCCTATAAAACTACAGCTGGTTAGTCTTAAATTGAACTTGAATAATCAATGGATCAAGGTTTCGACATATGTTCCTTTTACTTTAATTCAAAGCATCATTAAAACAAATATCAGATGTGTTTTTACTGTCCTTTGATCTATGTCTTCTGGGGATTTTAAATAACATTTCCTAGTCAGTCAAAGCTGTATTTAAATTGTATATTAGAGGTCTGACTTAAATTCATAAAAACAAGGACATTCACAGCTAGTGCTGAAAACATTGACCTTAACTTACCCCATCAAAACCATTGGAAAAAGTTTGTTTTTGCTTTTTGTGCGTGCTTTCATATTTTTAGATAAAATGAAAATGTGAAAAATCAAAGTGTAAATTTGGCTACCTAATGAAGTGACCAAAAAGAAAGGGCAAATCGAAGAGAACGAATAAACTACAAATCAAAAATAGGGGAATTACTGCATATTCTCCATTTATTTCCTTAAAGTTCTTCTTTGCACCTTTAAATTAGTCCCAAGAATAATTTTTCTTACTGGAGAAAATTAATTATATATTTAGCTCCTGCTCCTCTGTTTGTGAATCAGGAAGCTAGACAACATTGTAAACCTGGCAATGATTGTTTCCATTATCTTCTGTTCCCTGATTGTGTCTTGTATCTTATTCTCTTGCTGCCATATCCTTCTCCTGAGACTGCATTATAAGTTTTCTGGTTTACTTTGTAACTAACCTTCTCAAAACTCGGCTGCTTGCTTTTTCTTTTTGTCTTGATTTTTCTCCTTTAAGAATGGTTTTTCCTTTAATATAGAAAATAACTAATCAGATAAACTTACGGGAGTTAATGGTATCATTGATTTCTACTTTGTTCTTGAGAGTGGCTAGAACTTTTGCTAAAGGTAGTATGTCCATTTGGAGGGACTTTGGACAACTCACTTTTCCATGTCTGGGCTTTAGTTTCTTCTTTTGTAAATTGAGGAAATTGGGACACTATCAGCTCAACATTCCTGTGGTTTTTAAACTTTTCCTATACAAAGTTGACTTTAAAGATATTTCTCTTATAATCTGAGTCACAGATATCCTAAAAATATAAATTTAGACCAGGCAAGAAAACAGGATGAGAAGGCCCTGGAGGAAGAGGGTCTTTTCTACCCCTTATATCATACCTTGTATGTAGCGCTAATTCTGCTTGTCTGCAAGACTGTACCTGAAAGGAAACTGTGCATTTACTTTTGTAGAAATTTGAAACAAAAGGTCAATATTCATTGAAATACTTGGCTGTATTTTGTTGACTAGAAACATTTTTCAAGTGAAAAACATTTGGGACCACATTGGCTCGTTAGCATGCGTTTCTTTTCCTTCTTCCTCTTTTTCCTATCCTACCTTTATTGTTTTATCCTGATCAGTACACCATGCCTGTAGGAAGTCAATTCAGGGGTGGATCATGAGCAAGGTGCACATTTACAACTGGACAGCAAACAGAAGAATCATGCTCTTGGTGGATTTCTAAAACAGGCCAAATTGGGAATTCCAGGATCTGACAGTATTTTATTTAGTATTTCAGCATGCATCATTTTCCTGTCATAAACATTTTTTCTTTAATTCCAGTGTACAGTGTGGCTGCTTTTCAGACTGAGTTCTTTCAAAATAGTGCAATTATGCCAGATACAGATTAACCTTTTTAAAAGCATACTCATTTAGCAGAGGATTTTTATGTCTGCTTCTGATAAAGTTTTATAGTGACCTGCTTTGCATAGCTGTTATCCTTTTCTGAGTTGCTGCGAACAGCCATAACAACTTCTACAGAAATTCTCTCTTGGTTCCTTCTCTAATAAATAAAAGTTCTTATCAGGTAAGTTTTTTTTTTTAAGCACTTTTTCATTATTAATCAATCATTAAGATCAGATAAATAGAGTTGCCTTGCTATTTATAAAAGAATAACTAACTCTCTTATTTAGATTACAGATCAGATTGCTTAGCCTAGTTGGGCTCTATCTATAAATGCATTCTTAAGTGATTCTTCCTTTCTAGTAGAAATAATCCTTTCAGATCTTTACCTAAAGAAATAACCAGACATTTTTAGAGTCTATAGTGGCAGTCAATGGGAACTTGTAACCATGTGAAAACCAACCCAGTACTAAAGCCTCCTTTAATAGTCATAGCCTTCTTGAGAACTCTGGTATAATTTCATGAAGACTCAGGGGATTCTACCTTGCAAAATCCTGGGAGCTATAATCAGGTTAATTGCAAATCAACAGCATGGAACTAGCAAATGCAGTGTCTCAGCTCAGCTCAAAGGTTCAAGCTTTTACAAATTTTATATGAATATTACATTAACAATGATTCTCATGGTTCCCTCTCAATGCAGTGCTCACCCATCACTCTCCATTTGTAAGTAGACACAGTCATTATTATAAAAGATAAATGACTTTACATAGTAATCTTAACCCATAACTTGGAGCTGTTGATTCTCACAAGTTTTATCTGATAAACTCTTCCTCTTTTGGATGCTTCATGTGCTATAATAAACATTCCACTTACTGAATATTTCAGTGTCTCCATATGAATCAACTTAATCCCTCTGACTTTCAGTGCTGAGCGTACTTAGCAGAACTCTGTATGTTCTTGTAATATTAGTATATTCGATAAGAAACAAGACTACACAAATATCTGAAAAAGCCAATATAGATAAGGCACAGATACCCTAATCAGAAAATAGAACATAAATCATTGTAAGGTAAAAGAAAATGTAGAATGTCACCATACAATATTTTAACCTTAGTTAAAGAAATAGAAGTACTATAGAAAAAAAAAGTGCAGAAACTCAAAACATGGTGGATAGTTACTCCAAGATATCTATCTACTTCATTGGTTTATTCCTTAGTTTGGTGTCAAGCACATCTAACCCAATTTTCTTCTGAATGTTCCTAATGTTAGTCCTGCCCAACAAATATTACCAATATAAAGTAAGTTTTAATCAGTCAATAAGAATAACATCAGTACCAACAAATCAAAGAACAAAATACAGCAACGGGCAAATTACAACAGAAAAATATTGAAAAAATGATGCAACCTCACTCTTCAATCTGGCAAAATAAGTAAAGCATGGTAATCTTCAATATTTGAGAAGTTGTGGAGCAATAGCAAGTCCCATACAATCAAAGTAACGTCTTAATTAATAGAACTTACCTTAACGACAATTTGGCAAAGTCTAACACTTTAAAGCAGTGATTTTCTAGAAATTGATCCTAAGAGAAAATCAGAAAGGAATTGTAAGATTAGTCTATATAGATATTCATCATAAGTGTTCATCACAATAGTTTTTTTAAAATAGCAAGAATTTACAGGCCTAATAATGGAAGATTGGTTACATAAATAACAGTATTTTATATTATAAAATCATGTGACACCAATAAATTTTTTGAATTACATTTAAGAGAAATGATTGTGATATATTATTCAGTAGAAAATCAGGTTATAAATACACTTTTATTGAAAAAATTATAAAAATATTATATATCTATATGTTTATATATCTAAAAAAGTATATATGCCAAAATAGTAACAATATTAACAAATATTATTAAAATAAAATATCAACCATGATTCAGTTGGTTATCTTTGGGTGCTGGGATGGATGATTTTCATTTTCTTCTTCATATTTTTCTGTAATTGACATCTACAAGTCTGTTTCATGCTATTAATATAACCAATTTATTGGAGACTTAAGAGATTTTCTTTTAATTTAATTCATGTTATCTATTATGTATTGCTTTTAAGATATGCAGCCATAAAAATTCACACATTTGAATGCTTTAATTTTGTAATCTTCAAGTATATTTGAGATTTTAAAATATTTTGTATCTATTTTTAAAAATGTTAAAATACAACTAAATTTAAAGAATGAGAAAGGTCTGTAATCTCACCACCCCATGTTGATTGCAACTACTTTTCAGGTGTATAGCCTCTGCTTATATTGGGTCTGTACATGTGTGTGTTTGATGCACATGTTCATTTTTAAAAACTCAAAGTCACACATCAAAATAATATAATCTTTTCATTTAATTACTTGTCACAAACATTTTCTACATATTAAATCTTTCTTATCAGCATCATATTTAATAATCGCTTAATGTTTCTTTAGTATGGATGTATAATGTTTATTTAGTGAATCTTGTTGGATACTTAATCTGTTGCTATTTATTTAATGTTATAAATAACACTGCAAAATATTTTTGTAGTAACCCGTTGGTGCACATACATAATCTCCTTCGTATAAATCCATATATTATTTAAAAGGTCATGAAAAATTCCATACCTTTGATGAATACTGACATATTCTCTTCAAAAAAAAAAAAAAGACTGCACTAACTTATGGTTTCAAAAATTACAGATGACAATCTTTATTTCCTTCACTTTTAGCAATAAAGAATATTGCTATTTCTTAAAATGCTTTGCTAATTTGATGAAAGAAAAATCCTGTGATTTAGTTTTTTTAATGTAATTTACTTGGCACAGCCCATCATTTTTTAAAAATGTATTGGCCATTTAATTTTCTTTTTTGCTGTTTTGACGGTTCTTGTTCTTTGTCATTTTTTGTGAGAGGTCATCTGTACCTCATTTGATGTCTAAGAGCTTTTTTTACATTAAGGATAGAAATCTTACTCTAGGATATAATTATTCTACATGGACTTTTTCTAGTTTGTCATTTGCTTTTCAGTTTTGTGATTGCTATTACACTTAACTATTGCCATTTCATATCTGCAGGTTTCTTCATCTACATGCTCTCTAATTGTTTTTCAATGACTAGTCATACATGAGCAGCAGAGGAGAGCTGTTATTTCACCTAACATATTCAATTCTTATCTGTAAATTCCTTACCATCCTTCATGCATATGCTTTATTGTGGTATTATTTTTCAGACATTACCTCTAAACAAATAGAATGTCCCAAACCTATCTATAGCAGCATGATTTTCTGTTAGAAGGCATCTTTAATTCTGTCAAGCAGTTCCATATAAAGCAAGGGATAAGCCAGACACATAGAGTGGAAATAAGAAAAGTAGAGAGCTGATAAGTAGACTCATACCGCCCTTGCTGTGGTTTCCTGAAAACCTTATATCAAATTCATGGCTGGAGCTGAACCACATGCTGTGTCCCTTGTCAGACATTCTTTTCCAAAAAGGATATCTAATAACTTTATGAACGTGTGTGCAGAAGAATAATTGCAAGCCCTCTGGGGTTTTTCCACCAAGACTTTCGGTATCCAGTGTCTCACTTCCAGATTATAAATCTGCCCCTGAAACTTGCACTTTGGAGGGTTCAACTGAACTGAGAAGCAATGAGAAGGATTAGTGGAATTCTTTCTCTCCCTGTGTAGTAATAAGATATAAGCTCTATCCACAGGCTCCTGAAGCCTAACTAGTTTACAACAGGACAGAAATTGTACCTTTAGGATTTACATGGGTGTATCCATTCACAGATCCTATGCACAAACATTACCTAAATACTTATGATACAGCTCCTGCTGTCATATGGCTTTAAAATGCCAAACTGTGTAAATAAAGTGTAAAACCAAATATTTTTAAGGTGGAATTACCTAGTTCAGCTGTCATATGGGAAAACATGCTCAATGATCTGAAGTGGCTTGCCTGAGGTAATACTGAATTAGTGATTCTTTCACAATCACTATTACTATCAGGCAGAGATGCTTAGAATGTAGAAAACAATCAACAGATGTTGACACCCTAAAGTAGGCCACAGTAGCATGATTTAAGGTAGGTCCTTGCCTTGACCTCCTCAGTGATACAATGTATAAAATTCTACAGGTGTAATCCTCTAAAATGAGGAATAATTCAAGGTGTTATTTGGGATATCTGAGATTAAAGTCCTATGTAGAATGAGAATGATCCAGATTCAGGCAGAAAAGAATCAAGGAAGAAACTTTATTGACTTGGCAATACCATGAGAGATCAGCTTGAAATATACAGGATTTCATACATAATATATATCACAGCAGTTTAAATGTTGAGGTGAAGTAAGACATCTGCTGGTACTTCTTGGAGGACTCAGTGGTAGAAAAAGCAACTTTGGATTCCAGTTCTTTTATTGTATTCTCACTTCACTGTGTGACACATCTAATTATAAAACAGAAAGGGCCAGTATTAACAAAATATTAAGCACCGTTTTAGTATTAATTCAGAGGAATTATTCATCTGTGAAGATCCACAAGTCTCTTTACCGTATCGTCTTTCATTTATTTATTTATTTTTTAATTTTTTTTGAGACGGAGTTTCACTCTTGTTGCCCAGACTAGAGTGCAATGGTGCAGTCTCGGCTCACCACAACCTCTGCCTCCCAGACTCAAGTGATTCTCCTGCCTCAACCTCCCAAGTAGCTGGAACTACAGGCATGCATCACCACACCTGGCTAATTTTCTATTTTTAGTAGAGATGGGATTTCTCCATGTTGGTCAGGCTGGTCTCAAACTCCCGACCTCTGGTGATCCACTCACCTTGGCCTCCCAGAGCGCTGGGATTACAGGCGTGAACCACCGTGCCTGGCCTACAGTATCCTCTTTCTTAAATCAGGTGTAGAATATTCAAAATGCAAGGACTTTTAGAGATCATTTAGTCTACCCTTTTCATCTTACAAGAAAGAAAATAGACGTCCAGAGAAAAGAGATGACTTACACAAAGTCATTATGCAGCAGTTAGGTGGACTTGAACTGTGGACTTCTGGCTCTCAGGTCAGTGATTGTGTGCCTACCACTCTGTCTTTCACCAAGCTACTTATCAGCTGTAAAATGATTACTATTTCAAACTGGATAAAGCCACATGCCCAATATTTCTTCCTTTCTTCTACTTTCTAACATTTTCTTTCTTTCTCCCCACCCGTTCCCTTCCTTTCTTCTGTTTTCCTTTCAATAAAGAGTGATGTTATTGGGAAATAAGAACATAACAATAACAAGACAGTATTTGTTGAGTGAACTCGGTGCTAGTTGTTCTTAAAGTCCAAGTTTTATTATTATAGTGGGATCTCCATTTGGTGACTGCAGTGGGAATATGACAACATGTATTTTTCTGATATTAGGTGGAACTGTTTTGTAAAAATGATTTGCAACAATACATTTTTAGGTTGGGGATGCTGTCACTTAAAGCATATCTGTATCACATGACAGTACACACACATAAACACACACACAAATGTTTTTAGGAAGATGATGATATAAATTGACTGTGTAGGTAATAAATCAATATTTCTCCTTAAGTGAAGTTGAATTTTCTAAAATTAGCAGTTACTTAAGCCTATTTACTTTAGGAACCGTTTTTCAGATGAGGGTATACTTGAATTGCAGAATTATATGATGCTAAAATTAGAGATTATGGAATAAGGTCCTGGGGTTATATCATGGCATTTTCTTTCCACTGCATGCTGGTGCTTAAATTCTCTACTACCATATCTCTTTGTTTTCCTAAAGAATGATCCCCTTTCCATTTTCAGCTGAATTGAGAACTAGAGGTACTGGCAAGCTAAACTCACATGTTGTTTTCTCGTGTAGTACAAATAACAAAACAGAATATTTAAATGAACCATTTCATCATTCTTTTTGGAAACTCTGGAATCAAAAATATTGCTTCAAGCCTCTTTCATTCAAAATGTGTTAAATTCAAAGGGAAATGTGTGAGATAGCAAGATGGGGCTAAGACAAGCTAAAGGAGTAGGCACTGGTTTTTCTCCAGTTCACAGAGAGTAATACAAGTTACCATAGCTTGAATAAAAATAGCACTGTAATTAATAAAAAGAAACATTTTCTTGGAACCTAGAGTTGACTATGGTTTCCACCTTCTGAGTGTTTGATTTGTCAGATTCTAAAACAAAATGTGTTACAAAAGCAGTAGTAAAGACAAATCAAGTGTCTACATTTAAAAGCTAAACAAAAGTTTCACATTTGTATAGTGCTTTACAGTTTTTAAAAGCAATTCCAAAATTATTCACCAACTTATTGGAGCCTTATGATAACCACGTCAAACAAATAACATGGGTCATTTTCTTGTAGGCAGTGTAAGTATCTTTATTTTCTAGACAGTGTAACTGAGGTCCAGAGTCACTGAAGCAATTTCATAGTAAATGGCTACAGCAGGACTAGAATCTAAGTTCTTTCACCTGTGAATCAGTATATTTTCTAGTATGATTTGTATTTTTTGAATTAAGAACAAATCCTCATTCTCAATGCTTTCATGTTTCAACTGCACAAATTCCTACAGATAATGACATTATTAGGAATGGCACACAAAATTCTGTTGTTCAAAATTTTTAATGTAGGTGTCCTATTAAGTAGAAGCCACAACTTTTCATCAGAAAAAAGTTCATCATAAAGCTATGATATTGCATCAGTCTATTATCACACTGCTATATAGAAATACCTGAGACTGGGTCAACTATAAAGAAAGGAGGTTTAATTGGCTCATGGTTCTGCAGGCTATATAGGAAGCATGATGCTGGCATCTACTCAGCTTCTGGAGAAGCCTCAGGAAACTTACAAACATGCTGTAAAATGAAGAGGTAGTGAGCACTTCACATGGCCGGAGCAGGAGGAAGAGAGATAAGGGTGAGGTGCTACACATTTTAAAACAAGCAGACCTTGTGATAACTCACCCACTAGAACTAGAACAGCACCAAGGGGTTGATGCTAAACTGTATATGAGAAACCACCTCCATGATCCAATTGCTTCCCAGCAGGCACCACCTATAGCATTGGATATTATAACTGAACATGAGATTTGGGTGGGGACACAGATCAAACCATTATATTTCAATAGCTTTTTGGATACAAGTGGTTTTGGCTATACGGATGCATTCTATAGAGTTCAATTCTGAGACTTTAGTGCACTCATCACCAGAGCATTGTGCCCTGTACCCAATATGTGGTCTTGTATCCCTCACCCCCTCCCAACCTCCCCGAGTCCCCAAGTCCATTATATCACTCTGTATGTCTTTGCGTTCTCATAGCTTAGCTCCCACTTATAAATGAGAACATACAATATTTGGTTTTCCATTACTGGGTTACATCACTTAGTATTATGGCCTCCAACTCCATCTGATTTGCTGCAAAAGACATTAGTTCATTTCTCTTTTTGGCTGATTATTCCATGGTGTATATATACTACATTTTCTTTATCTACTCATTGGCCAATGGGCACTTATGTTGTTTCCATATATTTGCAATTATGAATTGTGCTGCTATAAACATGCATGTGCATATGTCTTTTTCATATAATGTCTTCTTTTCCTTTGGGTAGATACCCAATAGTGGGACTGCTGGATTGAATAGTAGATTTATTTTTAGTTATTTAAGGAATCTCCATACTGTATTTCATAGAGGTTTGTACATGTATTTTCATGGGCCTCAGAATGCAAAGTAAACTTGAATGATTGCTGCCATGGTCTGAATGTTGGTGTCCCCCCAGTGTTACTAACTCTGAAGGAGATAGTAGTAAGAGACGGGGCCTTTGGGAGATGAATACATCAGGATTGTGGAGCTCTCATGAATGGGATTAGCATCCTTGTAAAAAGGCTTGGGGGAACCTGTTTGCCACCATCCTGCCCCTCAACCTTTTGCCATGTGAGGATATAGCAAGAAGACACAATCTTTGAAGCAGAGAACAAGCCTTCACCAGACACCAAATCTGCTGGTGCCCTGATCTTGGACTTTCCAGCTTCTAGAACTGTGATTAGTATATTTCTGTTGTTTATAAACTACCTAGTCTAAGGTATTTCAGTGTAGCAGCCCAGACTTAGACAATTGCTGTAAGTTTCCCCATGTAACATATAACAAATACACGGATTTGGATAACTAGAGTGAAATTGAGTTTGAAAATAAGGAATCATAGAAGAGATGAAGTAAAATAGAGGGAGAGGGAGAAGAAGAGGGAGAGGGAGGGAGTGTGTGTGTCTTAATAGCCTATGACATAGCAGAAGTTTCCAGGGATGACTTAACAGTTCTACCAAGAATAATAAGTAGAAAATAAAAGTTTGAAATTAAGAGTGCACAAGTCCAAGATCCTCCACCCTTCTTTTTGAATGCCCACTTCAGATTCAGGAGCAGCTATCTAGAGATTCCACTGCTTATATGTTAACTGCCTAGTTGATTAAAAAGAGTAGGTGCTATTCTTGAGTTGTTAGGAGAATCACTGAAAATGACACATTTCTGAGCCGGGTAACAGGGAATTGAACTATAATAGATCCATGGTGTGAAAGGGGAAGTGAAAAGCACACTTTCAGCTATGATTGTTAGAAAGTATGTTGGGTCTTAGGAGCAAAGGCATTTGTAAATTTGATAAGGTTTGTAATATTTAAAAAGACCAAAAGGTTCACTTTAGGCTAACTCAGCTGGAACAATGGCAAGGAAAGGAAAAACCTCAACTCTTAATTTGCTCCCACAGCATAATGTATTTCCCCTATCACTTCTTAATGTTTTATTGTGGTATTCTGTTAATTTTTCTGTCATTCTTAATCGACTAAAAAATCTGTGGAGGCTGAAACTTTCTGTATTGTTCTCTGCTTCATCTCTAATGTCTTGTATAGTGTCTGGCGAAGAAAAAGAGATCAAATATATTTGTTGATGGAAAGAAGAGAGGAAGTAAACAAAGAAAGGTGAGAAGATGGGAAGGTAGGAGGAAGGGAAAAAGAGAGCAAGGGACAGACCTAGAGGAGAAAGAAATTCACCAGAGCTGATTTTATTATACTTAATTACATTTATGCAATACATATGCTTGAATTCCTATTCCTGATTGGAATGTAGACCAAACAGCATTTAAATATTATATCACGTGCACTTTTATGTATGCATGTTACACCTCCATAAAGGGCTAAAATGTGTCTTTGAAAAAAATTCTACAGTGAACTCAAATTTTTACAGACTCAGAGTTGACACTTTTTATTGAATGAATGTTCCCAGCTGTCACTTTAAACTTCAAGTTTTTGCCCTTAATACAGGCATACCTCAGAAATATTGTGGTCTAGTTTCAGATTACTGCAATAAAGCCAGTATCACAATAAAGCAAATTATCACAATAAGTGAGTCACTCCAATATTTGGTTTCGCACTGCATATAAAAGTTTTGTTTAAACTATACTGTAGTCTATTAAGTGGATAATAGCATTAAAAAAAAAAACAATGTGAATATCTTAGTTTTAAAATACTTTACTGCTAAAAAGTGCTAAGGATCATCTCAGCCTTCAGTGAATCACAATCATTTTCCTGTTGGAAGACCTTGCCTCAGTGTTGTTGGCTGCTGACTGATCAGGATGGTGGCTGCTGAAAGTTAAGAGCTGCTGTAACAATTATTTAAAATAAGACTACAATGAATTTTGCTTCAACAATTAACTCTTCCTTTCTCAAAAGATTTCCCTGAGCATGTGATGCTGTTTGACAGCATTTTATCCACAGTAGAACTTCTTTCAAACCCTGCCACTGCTTTATCTACTAAGTTTATGTGATATTCTAAATTCTTTGTTGCCATTTCAAAAATGCTCATGGTATCTTGACCAGAAGTAAATGCCACATTGAAAATCACTTACTTTATTCATCCATAAGAAACAAACATCTCTGTATCCATTCAATTTTTATCATGAGATTGCAGGAGTTCAGTGACATCTTCAGGCTCCACTTTTTTTTTTGAAAGAGGGTCTTGCTCTGTTACCCTGGCCAGAAGGAAGTGGCACGATCACAGTCCACTGCAGCCTCAACCTCCCAGGCTTAAGCAATCCTCCCCCTCAGCCTCCTGAATAGCTGGAACTAAAGGAGTACACCACCGTGCCCAGTTAATTTTTTTTCTGTAGAGATGGATTTTTACTGTGTTTCCCAGGCTGGTCTTGAACTCCTGGTCTCAGGTAATTCTCCTACCTCAACCTACCAAAGTAATGGGATTACAGGTGTAAGCTATTGCACCCAGCCTGGGACCACTTCTAATTGTAGTTTTCTCGCAATTTGTACCACATCTGCAGTGACTTTCTCCACTAAAGTCTTGAACTCCTCAATGTCATCCATAAGGATTAGAATCAACTACTTCCAAACTCCTGTAAATGTTGATATTTTGACATCCTTCCATGAATCACCATTATTTTAAATGCCATCTGAAGTGGTAAATCCTTTCCAGAAACTTTTCAATTTGCTTCACCCAGATTCATCAGAGGAATCACTATTGATGACAGCATTAGCCTTACAAAATGTATTTTTTTTTCTTTTTTTTTTTTTTTTTTGAGACGGAGTCTTGCTCTGTCGCCCAGGCTGGAGTGCAGTGGTGCGATCTCGGCTCACTGCAAGCTCCGCCTCCCAGGTTTACGCCATTCTCCTGCCTCAGCCTCCCGAGTAGCTGGGACTACAGGCGCCTGCCACCGCGCCCGGCTAATTTTTTGTATTTTTAGTAGAGATGGGGTTTCACCGTGTTAGCCAGGATGGTCTCGATCTCCTGATCTCGTGATCCACCCACCTCAGCCTCCCAAAGTGCTGGGATTACAGACGTGAGCCACCACGCCCAGCCGCAAAATGTATTTCTTAAATAATAAAACTTGGAAGTCAAAATTAGTCCTGGATTCTTGGGCTGCAGAGTGGAAGTTGTGTTAGCAGGCATGAAAACAACATTAGTTTTCTTGTACATCTCCATCAGAGCTCTTGGTTCACTAGGTACATTGCCAAAAAGCAGTAATATTTTGGAATCAGTCTTTTTTTCTGAAAAGTAAGTCTCAAGAGTGGGCTTAAAATATTCAGTATTCGGTGTTACAAACAGGTGGGTTGTTTTCAGGCTTTGTTGCTCCATTTTCAGGGCACAGGCAGAGTTGATTTAGCATAATTCTTAATGGTCCTGGGATTCAGAATGGTTGATGAGCATTGGGTTCAACTGAAAGTCACCAGGCACATTAGGCCCTAAGAAGAGAGTTGGCCTGTCCTTTGAAGCTTTGAAGCCAGGCATTGACTTTTCCTTTCCAGCTATGAAAGTCATAGATGGGATCTTCTTTCAATACAAGGCTGTTTCATCTACACCTTCATCTGTCATTTAGTGTAGCCACCATCAACAATTACCTTAGGTAGATTTTCTGTATAATTTGTTGCAGCTTCTATATCAGCATTTACTGATTTTCCTCATGCTTTTATGTTGTGGAGATGGCTTCTTACCTTAAACTTTGTGAACCAACCTCTGCTAGCTTCCAACTTTTCTTCTGCAACTTCCCCACCTCTCTCAGCCAGCCTTCATAGAACTGAACAGAGAGAGTTAGAGCCTTCCTCTGGATTAAACTTTAGTTTAAGGGAATACCGTAGCTGGTTTTATCTTCCATCTAGACCACTAAAACTTTCTTCATATCAGAAATAAGACTGTTTTACTTTCTTATCATCTGTGTGTTCACTGGAATAGCACTTCCAGTTTTCTTTAAGAACTTTTTATTTGCATTCATAACTTTGCTAACTGGTGCAAGAGGCCTAGCTTTCAGCCTATCACTGCTTCCAACATGCCTTCCTCACTACGCTTAATCATTTTGAGCTTTTGATTTAAAGTGAGGGACATGTGACACTTCACCTGAAAAACTGCAGGTCACTTTCAGGTTATTAATTGGTCTAACTTCAATATTGATGTGTCTCAGAGAATAGAGGGGCTGGAGGCCCAAGGAGAGGGAGAGAGATGGGGAAATGGCTGGTCAGTGAAACAATCGGAACACATCAAACATTTATTGGTTAAATGTTTGATGGACACAGTTCGTGGTTCCCCAAAGCCAATATAGCAATAACATCAAAGATTAGTGATCTCAGATCACCATAACAGATATAAAAATAATTAAAAATTTGAAATGTTGTGAGAATTACCAAAATGTGACAGAGACATGAAGTGAGCACACACTGTTAGAGAACTGGCACCGATAGACTGTGTGATAAGGTGTTGCTACAAACCTTCAATTTGTCAAAAATGCAATATCTGTATGGCACAAAACAGCCAAGTATAAAAAACAAAATGTTCTTGTAATACATTAACACCTGCTCCAAGAATATGACACCACCTTCCTATAGATGTTCCATTCTATATTTAAAAGTAGGCTTAACATTCCAAAACATGAAACAAGCTCTGCTCTTTAGTTTGCCAATGACTAAGTGCAAGCACTGTCACTCCTAGAGAAGAACTAACAGCCTTTCCCTTCTGCCTCATGTGCTTCCAAAACCCTAAGGAGACTTACATGGTGCTCATGTATTCATCTACTTCTCTTTGTCTCTATTTCTAGGTCTTTTGGTGAACTTGTTTTCATCTGTCATATTACTTCATAACTTTTAGTTTGGAACTGAGAAGTTGTTTGTGTATATAAAATATGAAGCCAAACCCAAACTTTGAAATAAGTAGCTAGTGCCATGAAATGATAGCAGCACCCAGCAGAATTAGGATGTCTAGAGATGTTGATTTCCCATCTCCTCACTCCAAATAAAATAGTGATTTAATTCTTGTGAAGTGAAGCAGAAGAACACCAAAAGTGAATTTTTTTCCTCTTTCTGTGATACTGAAATTAAAATATGTTCATTTCCAGAAGCCACTTCATCTATTGTATGCTACGTTATCATACCACATTTCAACATTTTACTAACTTTAAATCAGATTCTTTCCTTGATCTTTGTTAAAGCTTCTTATTTCCTCCCCTCCCCCATGGGATTTAATAATTGTTTTTTTTAAAATCATTAGCTGTAAGTACAATTAAGTTC
>NW_012114722.1:1724264-1736267 GCF_000951035.1 Colobus angolensis palliatus | reverse complement strand
AATCACCGGTCTTCTGTGTCCTTCGTGCTGGGAGTTGGAGACTGCAGCTGTTCCTATTCGGCCATCTTGCTCCCTACATTTTTTCTTTAAAGTCCACTGATTCTCAATGCTCTCCTTTGATGTAAAAAGAATCATTCTGCCTCTTAAAATGGGAGAATAAAGGTGAATATGTTAAATAGTTTATCCAAGAGTATAGTCAGAATTAGAAATATTAAGTGGGATTAAACAGCTTCCAAACTCAAATGCTGTAATCTGACCACGATAATAGGTCTCTTGTCATTATAACTATGAGAAAAAAAATGTGTCTGCTGGTTTTCTGTTTTGATATTAGAGAAGATTGTTAGTATTTACTCTGTAGATATATAAAATGGAAATGCTATTTTTAGCCATATCTCATTAATTATTCAGAAATGAAGAGGATAAAGCATAAGATACAGTTGTAAAGAAAACAGTGTTGATATAAACCAATTATAGGAGAAGAAAAATAATATTTCACTATGCAGTTATGTTAAAAAGTATTTAGCAAAATTCACTGGACATATGTGTTAGTCTGGTTTTGTGTTGCTATGAAGGAATACCTGAGACTGAGCAATTTATAAAGAGAAGTGATTTATTGTGGCTCACAGTTCTACAGACTATACAGGAAGTGTGGTGCTGGCATCTGCTTCTGGAGAGGGCTTTAGGAATCTTCCAGTCATTGCTTCCAGACAATCTCACAGTCATTGTGAGGCAAAGGGGGAGCAGGCACAGCACATGGTGAGAGTCGGAGCAGGAAAAAGAGGGGGAGAGATGCCACACTGTTTTAAACAAACAGATCTCTGACAAAGAACTCACTCATTACCATGGGGAGGGCATCAAGCCATTCATGAGGGATCTGCCCCCATGACTCGAACTCCTCCCACCAGGCCCAACTCCAACACTGGGAATCACGTTTTAACATGAGATTTGGGAGGGGACAAACATCCAAACCATATCAATATATTGTATATTTTATTTAGACTCTATGATAAGTAGTTTAGGAAGATTAGGGAAAGTCTGCTGTTGTAAAGTAAATGAAAGATTAGCTAAATTCCCAAACAGAAGAAGAGTAGAAAATCAAATGATATATTTAAAGATAAAGATTTTTGTCTCTGCACAATCTTTTATTGGAAATCATTGTGAAGACTTGCCTGTAATGACATCAACTGCTATGGCCATACATCCGCTTATGTGAAATAAAGATAAATCTTTATGCTTCAATAGTTTTGAAAGTGTTTGCGACATATATTTATTTATGATTCATTTCAAAGTTGCAAGAAAGAATTGTAGCTAAAGTATCATATAAATTCATATAGGCCACTTGGCTCTTAAGAAGGCAAAATTAAATGTCTTTAGTAAAAGTGGATTGAGATTTATATTAAAGATACACAAAGAAAATTGAGAGTGCTGATTAGTTAAAATGAT
The DNA here is from genome assembly GCF_000951035.1 of Colobus angolensis palliatus. Lineage (NCBI taxonomy): Eukaryota > Metazoa > Chordata > Mammalia > Primates > Cercopithecidae > Colobus > Colobus angolensis. The sequence continues at coordinate 1,734,824 of NW_012114722.1, read as the reverse complement.
TCATTTGAAAATAAGTGTTGTAGTTAAGACAGAAATGCAGCATCAGAACCTCAGCAAAAATATAAAATAGACACACTTTCTTTTTGAAACCCTCCCTCCCCATCAACTTCTATATCTTCATGCTGCTCTGGCCCCTTCTATGAGAGACAAACACTACAAGTGTGATGGTGATTAAATGGATTAATTCTCCAGGGACATTTGCATTTTAAAAGGCCACCATAGAAAGGGCCATATTCAACCCAAAGGAAGGCTGGCAAATATGGCCAAGTTTAATACGTATCCCCGCCAGTTAAAGATGTATTGTAGTTTTCTGTTTTGTGCTTTTAAATTCAAAGAATTATAATTTTGGTTTCACTTAGTTTCTCACGGCCACATACTTTGAGCCTCATGCTTACATGAGGTTTGTAAATCATTAATTTAGAACTATCACCTTCGCATGACATTCTTGGGAATATTTCTTATATTCACTGGACTGTGAGTTCCTTAAGGGTACTGACTCTTCCTTATTCATTTTTGCATTACTAGTTTATGACACAGCCTGCAAACAAGAAAGACTCAATAAATGCTGGTGGAACAACTAAATGCATAAATAAGTAGAGACGTGTCTACATACCATACAGACACTCAACATAATGTCGCACAGCAGAATTTAACAGAATATATATCATAAAATGCCTAACAAGTATTAACAGTGTATATTAAGACTGTTACAATTAATCATATACGTATGTATATTTGCATATGTGTATGTCTCCCTTACTAATATATGAGATCTTTAAGAATAGAAAGCATATTTTGTGCATCTTTGTAATTCTTAAGCAAGGTGCCTGGCACACAACAGGTGCTCAGTTCACTTTTGTTGACTAAATGATTCGTAGATTATATACATAAGTAAAAAACTAAGATATAATCAATCTGTCTTTACCTCATGAACACTTCTTATTCTTTTCCACATGAAAGTATTTTTCTATTTTCTTGGAAAGTATGACACTACTGTTAAGGACTATTAGCTGATTTGAAAATATATACCCAAATGATAGTAATCAGTGGTGTTGTGTCAACTGTGGGTGGCAAGAACATGAAGTAAGGGCAGGGTCTCTACTTACCTCCTTGAAATATTTCATTTTATTTAATTTAATATTCTCACCAATTATCCAGATACAATGAAATTATATGTGGTCAACATTATTTTAAAATTTAAAATGTGTACAAAATGAAAGATATATCTAAGAAGCAGAAATTATCAGCAGGTATCCTATAATCCCAAAGCTGACTATAAACAATATGAACTAATGATGCAACTCCAAGTGATAAAAGATGAGGTGATCCTAGTATACATTAACAGAAGTTATAATTGTTCTTTCTATATTTATGTATGACTACCTACCCATCTACCTGTCAAAATTTCCAACAATCTTGTGAGTTTTATTGTATTATTACCTTCAATATATTGGTGGGCAAACCAGACTCACCAGGTTAAATAACTTGCTCAAGTCACACAGCTATGAAGTTCACTTTCAACTTAGGTCATGATGCCTCAGAATTCATAATTAGACACACATAGACATACACATGTGCACACACACACTGTTAACCAAATGCACACATGATCATTTTGAAAGTGAAAACAACAAAAATGGATGTAAAGAAAAATAAACCCTGAAAACTCTATCTTAAACCCTCCTTCTGTCTTTATCATGTCCACATCCCAAATCTCAATCCCCAAAGGTAACCACTACTGTTTCTGCATATTGTTGTATACCTTTTCTTCTAATAATGAAGCACACTGATATATAGATACAGAGTGACAGAAATACAGAGTAGACAAAATTTGTATTTTTTCACAAGGGAGACAATATCATATATTGTTGTTCAACTTGTTTTATGGATGCTTTTCCTTATCAATGTACACAAATTGGCTGCAGTCAATATTGTTAATTACTGTCATAATCTCCATCTTACAAAGTCTAAGAAGAGGGTTTAGGTGCATGTACATGGGCTCAGAAGATTGGGCCTCATTATTTAGGCAGAAGGATTCACTGACTTCTCCAAAGGTATAGAAGAAATGCAGTGAATAAGCAAAAAACTTATTCATCACTATCTCCCATTGTTAAATAACATGTGCCGTCTAGAGCAGTCCACAAGCCTCTCCAATATTCTCCTGTACAAAGCTTACTTGTTGCCTGAAACTCTGTGCTTTGGTTCATGCTGCTTCTTCTGTCAGGAATAACATCCCTGATTCTTCTCCACATGTTCAAATTGTACCTATTTTTCAAAGAGAAGTCCAGGTCTCATTTCAACACTGGAGATTTTCCAGTTAGTTCCATCCCTTCCTTATATCTCATACCATGGTAGGCAGAATTCTAAGTATAGTCACTTAATACTCTTGTCCCCTGGTTATTCAATCAAACATTAATCTAGTTATATTTCTGAAGGGATTTTGAAGATGTGGTTAAAATCTCAAAACAGTTGATCTTAAGATATGGAGAGTAACTTGGAGAGCCCGACAAAATCCGGTGAGCTCTTTAAAAGCAGAAAATTTTCTCCAGCTGGTTATAGAAGGAGAAGTCAGAGATTCAGAGTATGAGAGGGATTTGATGTGCCATTGCTGGCTTGAAGTTGGAGTTGACAATGTAAGAATAGAATACTGAAAACTTCTACAATTTGAGAGGAGCTAATCAATTCATGTTGTCTTTTTTTTTTTTTTTTGAGATGGAGTCTCGCTCTGTCACCCAGGCTGGAGTGCTGTGGCCGGATCTCAGCTCACTGCAAGCTCCACCTCCCGGGTTCATGCCATTCTCCTGCCTCAGCCTCCCGAGTAGCTGGGACTACAGGCGCTGCCACCTCGCCCGGCTAGTTTTTTGTATTTTTAGTAGAGACGGGGTTTCACCGTGTTAGCCAGGATGGTCTCGATCTCCTGACCTCGTGATCCGCCCGTCTGGGCCTCCCAAAGTGCTGGGATTACAGGCTTGAGCCACCGCGCCCGGCCTCATGTTGTCTTAAGCCATAAATTTTTGACATTTGGTTATCATAACTAAACACTGATATTCTTAGAATTTTTCTACATGATAGTCTTATCTCCTTAGCACACTTTTAAACTCTTCTATAGCAGAGATCATGTTTTATACTGAAAAAACAATAATTATAATCTTTCCCACTGAGCTAGGCACATCGCTGATACTTAACAAATAATTGATAAAGTGAACATACTATATACAAAATGTCCAGTTCAGTAGCTTTTGCTTTGATTCCTGAAATATCGTGAGAGAAGCTGCTTGTATACTTAGCTATCTGTCATGAAACTATGTTTATAAAAAAGTAAATACTTTAATTTGAAAGACCATGTATTACTAGCTAATATTCATTATAGTAACAAATTCTTGTGTTTCATAAATAATTAACATGTGCTAGCTTAATAGAATGCCATAATTAATGTTCACATGGATGCTGTAGATGTTATTATTGTGCTTGTTACCGAGGCAACCATATGTACTATGTTTAAAAAGGTTGAAATTTGTCCCCTCCTAAGTGAGTGAAAAAGAAAAAAATAACTTACTTAAAAACCTATTTAGAAAGGAACAGCCTGGCATTTTTAAAAGCTGGTATTTCACTTCATTTTATCAAAAGTCATTTCAACCCAAAATGTCAGATTCAAAAGCACCTACTTTTTAATCAATCCATTTATTTATTTTTCAGGGATTGCTTTTTGGTAGTTTTTCTGGGGCTCTAGAGCTTTATTTTTATCTCTTTACCTCATCTTCCCACATCAGAGAAAACATCACATTCATCTGCATTACTCATTAGAAAATACAACAAATATTTTGGCATTGTGGCATTATTACATACAGTCACATCATAAAACAAACTCTACATATTCTAGTGATGATATTTACTAATTTTGTTCAGACAAGCAAGTCACCATTTAAATATTTGGGAATTTTTTTCTTTGTTGCCATAATTATATTGAGTCATTGACAAATAACATACTTTACTTCCATTATCAAACATTTAAGCAAAGAATATTTTGAGAAAAAGACAACAAGTTTTGCACAAGGAAAGAGGAAATTTAACTGGATTATTATGTTTTTTCTAGGGGAAAATATGCATACAGACAAAGGGGACACAGTAGATACCATCTATTTAGATTCTCAAAAAAATCTTTGACAAGAATCCACATCTTCAACGTCTGTTAAAAACAAAACAAAATTAAACAACACTAAACAAAACAAACAAACCACTTCCACCACACAATAGATAGTTTGCTTCAATTTAGAAAAGAAGTAGGCATTTCTAAAACAGAGAATTACAAATAGTGAGTTTCCCCAGGGATCTGGGTAGTTGACGTTTTACAAATGATCTCGAGGTAGTCTTCAAGCTGGAAGATGTCCTTACGTTCTTCTGGGCAGTTAAAGGGTGGAGGGATGTAGGAAGGCATAGAAAGGCCCCAGTGACTGTGCAAAGTGGCAATGTGGCTTAGTGTGAGGGAGCGTTCTCAGGGAAATATTACTTAAACTATACCAGAAGGAAACCCAAGAGAGATTCTGAGAGTCAAGAGAAATTGTTCCCTAAAGACATCTGCCTAGTGTGTTGTTGAGGCAAAAAGAAAAAGAAAAAGAAAGCTATATACTTCATTAAGAGAGGAGTGAAGGAGGTAGAAAATAAAAATCATCCTCCCTTTGATTAAAACTTATTGTTGCAACGTTAAACAATTGTGATCAGTGAACTAATGACCAAAAGCAAAGGAATAAAAGGACATTACAAGGGGTTGAGCAGATTTTTTCCAAAAAATTAAAACTAATGAGAGGTAACTAAGCTGAGGACATAATTTACTTTTTTTCTGATTTTAATTTATTGAATTCCCAAATACTAAAATGAATGAAACTGATGAAACTTGAGAAAAGCATCTCCAAAAATAGAAAAGACACTGAAAACCTATATTCTACAGTGAAGAATAGATTTATGGAAACTCTTATTGCCAGAGGTTTTTTATTTCATCTCTTTCTCAAGTGATAGACTTTTATTTCTAACTGCTTGTTTGACATCTCTTCCTGATTCTCACACAGACACATTAAAGTCAACATCTGTAATAACAAATCCTTTATCTTCTTTCCCTTATATATGTTTTACTTTTCTTGTGTTCCTTTCTCACTGAATAGCATCCCATGGTGTTTTTCAGGCCTTCCTCTCCCAAAGAACCCTCTGAATTATCACAAAATGGCATAGCCACCAGTTTTCAAATCCTGCCAGTTTGATCTCTGAAATATGCCCAAAATCAGGACCCACTTTTCTATTCCCACTGCCACGTCCTTGGTTCTGCCCTGAACCATTTTTGCCTGAATTATGTTAACTTCTTATGCTGCTCTAATCTATTTCTAATCTTTCATTTCTCCTCTTTCCAAATCATCTTGCACCTAGTTTCAAGATTTACCTTTAAAAATCCCTGTTTAATTGTATGATTTCCTTATGCGGTGGTTTTCAAAGACCTCCCACTGCGCGTAGGATAACCTCCAAACTCCTTACTCTGCCATTTTGATCCCAATTATAGTCTAATCCTAACTGCTTCAGTCCCTTCCCTTACCACTGCTTTTCACTCCAGGCTCCTGAAGCTCTTGGCACAGCAAACTACTTACAATTCCCAGCACAGTTCCATGAACCCTCATGTTCCAGCTTTGATTACAGCATTCTAATTAATCATTCTTCTTATAGTTAGCTGTCTAATGGTCTGCCTCTTCACAATCCCATGAACACTTAGAGAGCAGAGCAAATACCTTTTGTTATATAGTCATAAAGGGATAAAAAAGCCTAACTTAATAAACATTGAACGAATGAATGATTGAACAACTAAATGAACAGACACCATGTAGCCTGAAAACGTGAATTGCTTCCATGACATTTTTGGAAAAATTCATAGGTGACAGAACCACAAAGGGATCAAAGATAATATCTAACTCATTTTGTAAAGGTAAGATGTACTGCTAGTTCGGTGCCTAGCACAAGGTGATACCCTTACTACATATGGAAGCAGTGAAAGAATTGTATCAGTTTGAGCTCGTCCACAGCAGTAATTTAAAGGCACAACGTTTCTTTTTTGGAAGTTTTCAGGTTCATACATTTCTTTTTGCATAGAAAAATTATTAAAACTCTTTTTGATGGTTGCTTGGGTAGACTGCCTTATTTGAAGCACCATACAGATGCTCATCATTTTCTATGCCTCTACAGTGATGGCGCAATTACAAAAATAAGCTGAGTTTTGAAAATAAGCCATTTCATACTTACAGTAAAGGTGCTGATGCTTCATCTGGAGAAATTTTTAATAAATTTTCCTTATCAAAATGTAACTTAGACAGTAATTACAAATTCAGACATTTTGGATTTGTATATTCTGTAAACAAGCAGTACTCATAGGCTTATTGCCCACTTCTAATTCTATGCAACCCCTCTTCCCACCAGTAAGTTTTATTTTCAGTATTTATGCTATTTTCTAAGACACAGCCTCCCAGACGCTCCGTCCCCAACTCCACCCATTGCACAATAGAGGCATAAAACATCAGCAAACATTTTTATGGAATCAGATTCCACATTATGGAATAATTTCATTTTATGGAATCATTCTTTTTGTTATTTTGTTTAAAAATTGTCTTATTTTTCATTGCAGAAGTAACATCTTTTCAGCGTGGGACTTGCTACTTCAGGAATATATACATTTTTTTCATATAGTATTTCATGTAGTTTTGCTTTGCTGCTGCTCTGTTTTCATTACATAAACTAAGCCCACATCCCCCAAAAGGGAGGTGGGGAAAAGTCACACGTTTGTCAGTAGAGTCCTGGCATTTGATTTTTAGACATCCCTTGAGCTTGCAAGACAACATGCTGTCAATCGTGAGAAGCTCAGTGCATGTAACACAAAGAGTTCAAGGGCTGACTGCTGAATCCAATCTAAGTGTCAGGTTCCAAAAACCTTTCATACCTGGGCTTTGCTGAAGGGCTCACATCTACAGTTCATCTGTCCTTTTCAATGTATGTACAGTGGCAGTTGGGGCTGTGCAATTTTCCTTCTCCAAGAAAGGTATTGATTGCTCAGGAGTTATTGTCAGCATTTTAAAATAAAATATGTTTTACTTTTATCATCAGAAGGAGAAGTGTATGGTAGATTGTAATTTACTGGTGCTAACTCTGGACCTGCAGGTTTGTTGCTTCAGTGATTTAGTGGATTCTCAATGGATAGTTTGTTACATCTCTAATTTGAACATATATCTGCAGCATGTGTTTAATGTTATGCAGTTTTCAGTGAGGCATGAAGGTTTGGGCACTACAAAGCAGAAAAGTGAAGGGACTGTATGGCTCTGGGGACTGGTCATGAGGTAACTGAGCTAGTTGGAAAATCAAATCCAAATTGCACCAACACAAAGGTCATAGAGAGAAAGGATAGCTGGGTAGAAATCTGAGAAAATATCAGTGGCAAAAGCAAATGTGCAAGCAACCCAACAAAATACCCCTCACCATCAGAAGAGGAATGAACTTAGTTCGCATATGTTGATAGAGAGATGTAATGCTATTCTTTAACCCTCAGTGTGACCTGGCTGTGCCTGGAGGATGTTACTTCTCTTTTTTTTGGATTCTACATCTACGTGTTTATAAAGTAGTGATCTGCTGGTGGTGAGAAAAGTCTGTTGGGAAAGGTACTCATTCAGAATGCCAAGGAATCTTCAATAGGAAAAAAAAAATTGCCTTCCAAAAAATATATTTAAATAATAGAAGATACTGTGCTAAGGTAAATTAAAGAAAGGGGAATGACTAGTCCAAAAATGCAAAAGTGAGATCAAACCAGACATTTATATGTGTAAACTATTAAGTATCAAAATTTGGGGATATCTTTTGTTGCATGATCACTTGTTTTGCTCATTTCTTCACCCTAGGGTTTTGTATGAGCCAATACAATATCAGAACATTTTCTTTTCTTTCTTTTTAAATTATTATAGTACTTACAAATAGATTGCCATTTATTACAGTGATAGGCTCTTTTTGTTACCAAGGCTGTGCAGAGAGCTAATTTCTGCGTATCCTTTTCTCCTTTGTGTTATTTTCCTCATCTCACTCCCTATGCCAGACATTCTTAGATGTCAGTTCACCACAAAATACCTCTTACTCAAATGCAAATTGTTCCAAAGCATGGTTTCATAAGTCATTCTGAGAGGTTACTGTAAAATATACACAACCTGATTTTGTTGCCACCCAGACTATTAGAAATAAATTAGGAAATGCTGAGACCAGGGGATGAATGTGCCTTTTGAAGGCAGAAGCACCTGTGCTAGATAGGCTGTTTCTCACAACAGGGTGAGACAATAGTAAGATACTCGCCTGTGGGAAGTTTGCAGTGTTTGTGTTTTGATTTTTCAATAAACTGCTTCCCACTTCTAATTATTTTTTGAAGAGTAAAATGAATTTTTGAAATCCCTCCAGCTTTTAAAACCAAACCGGCTTTATGAAGCTTTTTGCTCAAAATATCTTTTGCGGCTACTGTGACCTTCAACTATTTCAATTCTAACCACCAAAGATTCAAATAGAATTGTCAAATCTCTCTTATTCTTTCTTACCAACTCCTAATCTGCTACTCTGTATGCTCTGTAAGCACAGTTTTGGAAGCCAATAAATTAATATTTGTGGTGTTTAACAGTCTCTCGGTTGCAGCCCTTATATCTTTGAGGACACAGTATACAGTCAGACTTTATATGGGGAATAAACAGTCTTTGCCATAGATGATTTTAAAGCTTGGGTGCTTTAGTCTTTTACTGGATGCAGTAAATTTTAGGTAGATTGTAATCCCATTCATACTTTGGCTTTTAGAATGCCTAACAACTTTCAGCAACTACAAATCATGACATAAATACAATAGAATCACAGTTTGCACAATAAAAATCTTATCATTTTCAGTAAAAAAATAAAAAGGATATTCTTTACGTAGTTTAATCATAGCTACTAACTATTTTTTTTTTTACCTAATCTAGCTCCCAAAACTACACTGTATTAATTCATTTGGTGCTTATGACCATCATGGCTTAATATAGACTGACTGAAACAGCATATAGTCCACTCCAAAAGATTCACTGTCTTCCTTAAAAGCTTTTATAGCATCATCCTACTAGGTGTATTAAAAATAAAAAGTCTATTTAGTGTAACGTAAATCAGCCATTTAATAAGATTTGAAAATCCTACATAGAGAGTTAGTAACAACCAAAATGCTTTTTCTCAAAAGAAAAGTTTCTAATTAAATTTATAATGGAATGAACTGCTATGGAGAAACAGAGCATGAACGTATTGGGCTACACTTGTTTAAATGCATTTTAGCCTTACTCATTGTGCCTGCTGTGTCACTATTTTGTACTAATGCAGCAGATGAGACCCTTATTCCAGAAGCTGAAAAATACATTTTATAAGATTGAATTATCTTCACGTCTAAACCAATTAAATAATTAGTTTAAAAATAAGTGTATGATAAACTCAATAGCAGTGTGCCTTTGTTAAGCTCCATAAGGGAATATATTCTATCTCATCCACTTCTTTAAATACCATAGCTCCTGCTGTAGTACTTTCCATAATCTAAAATTAAACCTTGTTTGGCTGATTAATATATATTGAATAATATTTTTGGTTTCTCTGCCTGAATTAAGCAACAAGGTAAAATTTACATAGATAGCAATAAAACAATAGGAATTCTGTTCTGCTGGCTTAAAAATAATGTTTCTGTGAGTATTTTTTCAGTCAATGAATAATACTTCAATGATTGTTGGGGAAATAAAAGTACTAGTATATATGCAAAATAACAGTCACTTTTAAGGAGGGATCTGATGCAGGGTTCTTGTGTCAATGATTCATGAGGACTTATTTCCTTCTGTTGTATTTGTTTGTTTGTAAGTAAAATAAATCTATTTCCAGTCTATCTTCACTAATTTTAGTTTGACTCACACTTGGAAATGCTTCCGCACATACTGCAAGATCCTATAATAATAGACCAAAATATCAGGCTTTTTATGTAAGCATTATGACTCTTTTATGGGCTATCTTTTTAAAGTATTCTATAATGGAAGCTTTATAGCTTCAGTTATATCTTTATATTCTATCAGCATTTTTCACTTTTGTAAATTGTATAACTAGTCAGCTCTACTATACCCATTTGTCCAGGACATAATACTTGATCAGATTCTAATCCTGAAGTTGGTGAGACACTTGAATTTGACTATTTATCATGGGTTGCTCTTGAGAGAAGCAATATCTTCTGTTTTTTACACAATCACAAGACTAAACTCCTCTAACCTTCCCCATGACCTCTCATTGCACTTCTTGATTGATTTGCTGTTTAAAGCTACTGGATTTAGAAACCATAAGGTTATAAATGAGGACAATTCAAATATGTGTACAGCAGAAGCACTGCTTTTTTCAGATTTGGAGAGGGACTATAGGGGAGGTTTTTGACACATAGTCCAGCTTAAAATCAAACAGCTAATGTGAAATATCATATATATTATATATTATATATCACATATAGTTATGCTATATATGTTA
>NW_012114722.1:1656679-1723404 GCF_000951035.1 Colobus angolensis palliatus | reverse complement strand
ATGTTGTTGTTATATATATTATATATATACACACACATAATGGTCTTTTGGTTCAGCATTTATTTTGGGTGCCTTGAGATTCTTTATATAGGCCTGATATAAAATTTAGCCTGTTAAATACATAAAGATTTGAAATGTTATCGTTTCTGAACAGCGGATGGATATAGAAATAAAAAGCTTAAATGTATTCCTTTAAGTCTGATGCTGAGTTTTACGGCAGGTTCAGAATTTGATATTTCAAAATTTGTAATAGAAACAAGCAAAATCAATTTTGAGACAACAATTAATGAAGAATGGCCATTAAGATTTATATAATAGATTGTTCAAAATTATTTTGTCCATCACTTTCCAAATCTTTGTATGTGGGCAGATCCCCAAGACAAGGCCCTGGCAGCTGAATAAGTAAACAATCATTCTGTCTGTCTTGACTGAGGAAAGTTTTCTAGGAAGCAGGACAGAGTCAGACAGCTCAAGCAGATGATGAGACATCACAGTAATCTGACCTTATTGGTATAACCCATGAAGTAGAAAGAAAATTTAAGTATTAACCTCTAGAAACTTTATTGTTAAATGTACATCCAGAGGCTCCAAATCACCATCTGTTCAAACCAAAGATTATATTGACCTGTTATAGTAGACAGCATTCACATTTTATGATTGACATCCTATTTCCAAGTGCTCTTGTCTACATTTTGGGGTGGTTATAATGTGCATCCTTTCCTTTCCTTCCTTCCTTCCTTCCCTCCCTCCCTCCGTCCATCCTTCCTTCCTTCCTTCCTTCCTTCCTTCCTTCCTTCCTTCCTTCCTTCCTTCCTTCTTTCCTTCCTCTCTTTTATTTTCTCCCATTTTCCTCCTCATTCTCTGCTTCTCTCTCTTCCTCCTCCTTCTCCTGCTTCTTTCTCTCCCTCTCTCTTTGAGACCCCCCCTTAATCCTCCTTCTTCCTTTTTCTTATTCTTAATGACCAAAGAACCTCATGGTTGAATACATGGACTCTTGACTGTTTTGAAAAACTTGAGCAAATACCATAGCAAGTGGAACCAAATTGGAAAAAAGTCAATATGATTAAAGAATTTATGACAAAATTACTTAGATAAATATAGTACAATGAGAAATGGTCTATCCTCTTTTTTGGTACCATCTTAAATTCAAGCAAGGGAGACCCTGTGGTGAACAGATTCATGGAGTGGTCTTCACACCCCTACTTTTTGATATCCACAAGCATATGTAATTCCTCTCTTTGAGTGTGGGCCAGACCTGCAACTTTCTTCTAATGACCAGAATAGGGCAAAGATAATGGGATGTACATGATTACATACACATGATTACATGATTATATAATATTTTAGCACCCATTTTCCTTGAGCTTGTCTCTTCTTTTCTGGCTTTGAGGAAGCAAACAGGAATGTTGGGGATCAAAACATAGTAAGGAACTTTGTGTTGCTTCCAGGAGCTGAGGGTGGCCACCAGCTGATAGCCAGCAAAGTTTGCTTGGAACACAGTAAAGATCATTTATTTATAAACTGGCAATGGCTGCTTTAACACTAGTAGAGCAGAGTCGAGTAGTTGTGACAAAGACCAACTGGCCCACAAATTTGAAAATTTATACTCTCTAGTCCTTTGTGTGAGAAGTTTGCTAAACTTGTGTTAAGTCATTACTGTCACTACAACACATATTGTGTGAAAATATTTATTTTAACAATATAATTAATTCTTTTTATTTTTCTTCATTCCAACTTTCATTTTAGATTTGGGGGGTACAGGTGCAGGTTTGTTACATGGATCAATTGCATGTCATGGAGGTCTAGTATACAGATTATTTCATCACCCAGGTAATAAGCATAATGCCCAATAGGTAGTTTTTTGATCCTCATCCTCCTACCATCCCCATATCCTCTAGTAGGCCCCAGGGTCTGTTGTTCCCTTCTTTGTGTCCATGTGTGCTCAATGTTTAGCACCATCATAAAACTGAGAATATGCAGTAATTTGTTTTCTGTTCCTGCCTTAGTTTTCTCAGGATAATAGGCTTCAGTTCTATGCATGTTGCTGCAAAGGACAGGATTTTCTTCTTTTTCAGGGATGTATAGTATTCCATGGTGTATATGTACCATATTTTCATTATCCAGTCCACCATTGATGGGCATCTAGGTTGATTTCATGTCTTTGCTATTATGAATAATGCTCCAGTGAACATATGGGTGCATGTGTCTTCGTGGTAGAATAATTTATATCCTTTTGGGTATATATACCCCCAGTGATGGGACTGATGAGTTGAATGGTAGTTCTGTAGTAACTGCTTCACAAAATCTCCAAACTGCTTTCCATAGTGGCTGAACTAATTTACATTCCCACCAACAGTGTATAACTGTTCCTTTTTCTCTGCAGACTCACTTCTAGATGTTATTTTTTTGACTTTGTACTAATAGCCATTCTGACTGGTGTGAGATGCTATCTCATTGTGGTTTTAATTTGCATTTCTCTAGTGATTAGTGACGTTGAGCATTTTTTCATATGCTTATTGGATGAATGGATGCCTTCTTTTGGGCTGTATCTGTTTATGTTCTTTCATCATTTTTTAATAAGGTTGTTTGATTGTGCTTGTTAATTTGTTTAAGTTCCTTATAGTTCTGGATATTAGACCTTTGTTAGACGCATAGTTTGCAAATATTTTCTTCAATTCTGTGGGTTGTCTATTTACTCATTTACTCTGTTATTTTCTTTCGCTGTGGAGATCTTTGTTTTAAATAGGTCCCACTTGTCCATTTTTGGTTTAGTTGTAAGTGCTATTGGAGCCTTTGTCATGAAATCTGCCAGGTCTATTATCCAGAATGGTATTTCCTACATTTTCTTGTAGGGTTGTTATAGTTTTAAGTGATGAATTTAAATATTTAATCCATCTTGACTTTTTTTTTATATGGTGAAAGGAAGAAATCCAGTTTTAATCTTATGCATATGGCTAGCCAGTTATCTCAGCACCATTTATTGAATAGGGTGTCTTTTCTCAATTACTTTGCCTACTTTGTCAATAATCATATGGTTGTAGCTGTGCAGCTTTATTTCTGGGTTATATAACCTGTTCCACTGGTCTATGTGTCTGTTTTTGTACCAATACCATGCTATTTTGGCTACTGTAACCTTATAGTATAGTTTGAAGTCAGGTAGTGTAATGCCTCCAGCTTTGTTCTTTTTACTTAAGATTAATTTGTCTATTCAGGCTGTTTTTAGTTCCTTTTGATTTTTTAAACAGTATTTTCTAATTCTGTGAAAAACATCATTGGTAGTTTAATAGGGATAGCATTGAATCTTTAAATGTCTTTGAAGCTGTATGGCCATTTTAACAATATTGATTCTTCCTACCCATTAGCATGGAATGTCTTTCCATTTGTTTTTGTCACTGATTTATTTAAGCAGTGTTTTGTAATTTTTGTTTTAGAGACCTTTCTCCTACCTGGTTAGTTGTACTCTTAGATATTTTATTTCTTTTTGTCACTATTATGAACAAGATTGTGTTCTTGATTTGGTTGTCAGCATGGAGGTTATTGTTGTATGGAAATGTTACTAATTTTTGTATGTTGGCTTTGTATCCTGAAACTTTGTTGAAGTTGTTAATCAGGTCGAGGGGACTTTGGGCACAGACTATGGGGTTTTCTAGGTATAAAATTATATCATCTGTGAAGAGAGATAGTTTGACTTTCTCTTTTCTTATTTGGATGCCTTTTGTTTCTTTCTGTTGCCTGATGGCTCTGGCTAGGACTTCCAGCAGTATGTTTAACAGGAGTGGTGAAACTTGGCATCCTTGTCTTGTTCTGGTTCTCAAGGGGAATGCTTTCAGATTTTGCCCATTTAGTAAGATACTGGATGTGAGTTTGCCATGGATGGCTTTTCTTTTGAACTGCATTCCTTCAATGCTTAGTTCTTGAGGGGTTTTTAGCATAAAAAGATATTGGATTTTATTTAACACATTTTCTGCATCTATTGAGATGATTATGTAGTTTTTGTTTTTAGTTCTGTTTATGTTGTTGAATCATACTAATTTATTTGCCTTTGTTGAACCAATCTTGCACTCTAAGAATAAAGCCTACTTGATTGTGGTAGATTAGCTTTTTGATGTGTTGTTGGATTTGGTTTGGTAATATTTTGTTGAGGATTTAGAGGGGTACCAGTTCTTACTTATACATTTGGTAGAATTTTGGTGTGTATCTGCCTTGTCCTGGGCTTCTTCAGGTTGTTAGACTTGTTATTACTGATTTAATTTCAGCACTCCTAATTGGTCTGTCCAAGGTTTTAATTTCTTTCTGGTTCAATCATGGGAGGTTGTTGCTTTCAGGAATTTATCCATTTCTTCTAGGTTTTCCAGTTTGTGTGTATAGAGTTGTTCTTAATAGTCTCCCAGTGTTTTTTGTATTTCTGTGATGTTGGTGGTAATGTCTTCTTTTTGTATCATTTTATACATCTCAAATCCCTTCAGTTCATCTCTGATTTTCATTATTTCCTTTCTTCTGCTAGCTTCATGGTTGTTTTCTCTTGTTTCTCTAGTTTCTCTAGGTGTGATGTTAGATTGTTAATTTGAGATTTTTCTAAATTTTTGATGTGGGCCTTTAGTGCTATAAACTTCCCTCTTAACACTGGTTTCTGCCTTAATTTTGTGGTTTACTCAAAAGTAATTCTGGAACAGGTAGTTTAATTTTTATGTAATTGTATGGTTTTGAGATATCTTCCTGGTATTGATTTCTATTTTATTGCACTGTGGTCCAAGAATGTGGTTGGTTTTTTCTTTAATTATTTGTTGAGAGTTGCTTTACAGATAAGCATGAGATTGATTTTAGATTATGTGCCATGTGCAGATGAGAAGAATGTATATTCTGGTTTAAGAATGTATATTCTGGTTTAAGCTATAGGCTTAAATGCAGGTTTCTGATAACTTTGGAGACTGTGACATTAAAATAGAAGAAAAGCTTTCAGGACTATCATGGAGAGCTGAAATGCTCATGAATATCAGTCAGAACAGGAGTGAACTGCATGGAGTAAATGTTCTAGAAGAATTAAATAATCCTTTTGTGATTTTTTTCCTTAGAAAGTTGCAAATCCTTTGTTTTTCAAAGCCAAGAAGACTTTTCTTTTGAGCCATTTATAGCTTTTAACAACTGAGTAAAGTATACTCCTATAAAAAAATTTGGAGCATATTTCTCTCTACCAGATTTCTCCAAAATTTGGAAGCTATTTGTGAGTATTCTTAACATGTGGCAATTTAGTTATTTGCATAAGTGCAATAAGAATCTGTTTTCTTTTACAACAGACACAATTGGAGAAACTTGGTTCTTTTACCAAGGCTTTGACTGGAATGATGTGCTTTGATTCCTTTTTAAGAAATCAAATGTGATTTACACAGCCAGTGAAAGCCCCTTGGGAAAACTCACCTTACACTTTGTCTAAACAGTCCCTGTACAGGGTTCCTGACCTGTGGTAAGTACAGAGTGTCACTTTATAACAGGCCCAGGAGCCCTAAGTTTTCTTGGGACCTCAAGAGGGGGGACATTTACCCAACTTACACAGGCATTTCATGGCATAAACTTATGAGTGGGCTTAAGGCTTTAAAAAGAGTCTTACCTGAGATTCCTTATCAAATAAAGTTCCATCAAAACCAATTTAAAAAGGAGACTATATGGTAAATAATTATTCTTGCTGTGCTTTATCCAAATAGATGAGGTATAATAAGACTAAAGCTTATTTTGCAAACAAATCAGTCTTATCATAATTTGTTTTTAATAAAATTGAGGATCAGAGAGAGAAAAATTATGTTTCAAGAACTATGGTACACCTATTATTATATTCTAGTCCCATCAGTTGTTCTTGAATCTTTGTCTGAAATTTATACTAACCCTGCTTATTCCTCTGAACCAAACAGTGATCTCTGGCTACAGCTCAGAAGAAACAAAAGGGATGGATAATGTAAAATTCTGGATCAATATTCTAATTCTGGAGGTATATTTGAATTGGCTAGCAACCCTATAAACCCAAGTTCTAGTAGGCATGACTATAACCACCAACTACCTAGGCATGTTGGCAGCCTCAGCCTCAGGAATTTTTGGAGTCATCCTCATTCCCTTATTTTGTTTTAACATTCTTCTTCTTCTTTTTTTTTTTTTTCTTGAGACAGAGTCTTGCTTTGTCCCCCACGTTGGAGTGTAGCAGCACAATATTGGCTAAATGCCACCTCCTCTTCCCAGGTTCAAGTGAGTCTCCCACTTTAGCCTCCTGAATAGCTGAAACTATAGGCATGCACCACCATGCCTGGCTCACTTTTGTATTTTTGGTAGGGACAGGGTTTTGCTATGTTGGCCGGGCTGATCTCAAACTCTTGGCCTTAAGTGATCTGCTTGCTTCATCCTCCCAAAGTACTAGGACTACAGGCATAAGCCACTGCCCAGCCTTGTTTTAACATTCTTCTAAATCTAATAACTCATTTTGTCCCCTCTCACCTCCAGGTCTTCAAGCTCCAGATAATCCTCAGTGAGGTATACTGTCCACTCAATATCCAAGAATCACCCTTCTACAAGGGACCTCTAGACTGCCCATAAGTGAGACATGACAGAGGTAAAATCATGCTCCTGTCTCCCTTGGACCTGAATGGAAACCGCATTCATCAACTCATGGAACCACCCTCCTGCTGTGAAAGCTAGCAAGAGGCCAAGACACACAGAACAACCACCATCACCCATCTGTCAGCAGGAAGCAGTTACAAAAGACTAACCTTTGCCCATTTTCCCCAAAGAATTGGGGTCTTGGAATCTTGAGGGAGGAAATGTTATCGTAGGTAGCTAGTCAGACATGAGCAGAGTAGAAGAGGGCACATACACCCCCCCAACACACACAAAGAATGCTGGGCAACCATCAGGCGATGGTCAGGTGGTTGTTAACTCTGTCTCTAAAATAAAAATTGGTCACAGCCAGCAAAAAGGAAAGGCAGTCTCTCAATAAGCATAAATACCTGGAGTTGATGATCAGCAGCTTCCTGATCAGGTCTCAGAAGTTTGGCAAGCTGGACTACACGTGTGCACTAAGAGGCAAAATGGCAGAGTTTAACTGGTATATGACTTCCAGCAAACATTCAGCATGTAAGAGAAGAATGCCTCAAGTAAGCATGCATACAACTCCACTAAACACACTGGGCATGCTCCCCTCCCATGTGCTGGCAGACCAGTGCACATGGGGATGGCCCACCCCAAAGAAAGTCTCAATGGAGTAGGGATGCAAGACCCCAGGAGTATGACAATGTATTAAACCCTAAGTCAAAAGGTCAAATCATTCACTTGTCTTTCAAGTCACCCACTTGACCCTCCTCCAAGTGTTCTTTCCTTCCTTTTGCTACTGCTCTAAAACTTTTTAATCAATTTTCACTTTTTGAATTCTTGTCTGCAACTTAGACTAGCCTTGCTTGTTCCTCTGAACCAACTAGTGATCTCTAGCTACAACTCAGAAGAAAAAAAAGGGATGGGTAATGTAAAAATATGGATTAATATTCTAATTCTGGGGGTACAAATCTAAAGTTTGCTTCAGTCTCTCCTTCTGCCTATGCCCCTCAGTTGAATTCTTTCTTCTGAGGAGGCAAGAATTGAGGTTGCTGCAGACCTGTCCCGATTCACCAACAGTAGCAGGTACTAGAAAGATTAAGGAGAGGAACATTCTGGTTATGAAAGTCCAATTCTCTTACCATATGCTCAACTTTTTTTTTTATTATTATTTGTTTGTTTTTTAATTCTCTGTAGTCCTGGGAACTGCCTCACTGTCGTATTTGAGTGCTGGGATATTGTTGGTGATAATCTCTGCAGTGTATATTGGATTTTATATTTTGTGGAGGGGGAGTGAAGCCAGTTAATGCTTCTATGCTGCCATTTTGAAACCCTGCCACAAGTCATTTATTCTTATTGTTGGAAAATATTCCATTGATTAGGTGTAATACCATTTGTTTATCCATTCACCTATAGAGAAAGATCTTATTTGCTTCAAGTTTCGGCAATTGTAAATAAAACTGCTATAAATCTGTGCGGGTTTTTGTGCAAATAGTAGTTTTTGTCTCATTTGGGTAAATGCCATAGAGTGCAGTTGCTAGACTGTATGGTAAGTAAATTAGTCTATTTTTTATGCTGCTGATAAAGACATACCAGAGACTGGCTAACTTATAAAGAAGAAGAGGTTCAATGGACTCACAGTTCCATGTGGCTGGGGAGGCCTCACAATCATGGTGGAAAGTGAAAGACACATCTTACATGGCTGCAAGCAAAAGAGAATGAGAGCCAATGAAAGGGGTTTCCCCCTATAAAACCATCAGATCTCATAAGACTTATTCACTATCATGAGAATAGTATGGGGGAAACTACCCCTATCATTCAATTATCTCCCACTGGGTCCCTCCACAACATGTGGAAATTATGGGAGCTACAATTCAAGATGAGATTTGATGGGGACACAGCCAATGATACCAGTAAGAATATGCTTAGTTCTGTAAAAATCTGCCAAACTCTCTTCTAAATTGACTGTAACTGTTTGCATTTTCCTTAGTAATGAATGAGAGTTTCTGTTGTTCCACATCCTCTCCAGCATTTGGTGTTGTAAGCATTTAGAATTTTAGACATTCTACTAGGTGTATAGTGGTATCTCCTTGTTGTTTTAATTTGTAATTTCCTGATGACATATGATGTTGAACATATTTTATGTCATACATATGTATACACACACACACACACACACACACACACATTCTTTGGTGAGATGTCTGTTCAGGTTTTCTGCCTATATTTTAATTGCACTGCTTCTTTGTTCAGTTTAAAGAGTTATTCATATATTTTAGAGCTCAGTCCTTTATCAGATATGTATTTTGCAAAGATTTTCTTCCAATCTGTGGCTTGTACTTTAATTCTCTCAACAGTGTCTTTCACAGAGCAGACGTTTTTATTTTTAATAAAGTGCACCTAATCAATATTTTCTTTCATGCATTGTGCTTTTGGTGTTGCATCTAGAAAGTCATCACGAAACCTAAGGTCACCTAGATTTTCTCCCATGGTATCTTCTATTAGTTTTATAGTTTTTAGCTTTAAATTTAGGTCTATGATTCATTTTAAATTAATTAGTTTTTAAATGTTTAAGATATCTGTATAGAATCTTTTTTTTTTTTTGCATATGAATATCCAGTTGTTCCAGCACCATTTGTTGAGGATTGTCTTTTCTTCATGGAATTATCATTGTTTCTTTGTCACAGAGCAGTTGACTGTGTGGATCTACACACAAATTTAAACCAACAGCTGCTGCAGTTCTATGTTTATAATAATATTTAAATTTTGAATCCAACTATTAATGTGAATTTTAAGCCACTTCTCTGTCTCTTTTGATTTGAATGTGGAGGGTGTCATTTACTTCAGAAAGTGTGTAAAAGGCATGTGCAACTTAGAAAAATCAAAATAAATTTTAGCATAAATATTCAACACAGAATGGAAACAGAATTCTACCCATGTAGCTAAATACAGAGCCCCTATCTGACTATATTAAAATATATAATTGTTAACATTATTTGCCAAGTCAAAAATAAAGACATTTGGGAAATTTTTCCTTTAAGTGCATTATTTGTATTAAAATAAAGTGATTGCTAAGCATGGTGTGAAATTCATCTTAGTATGAGACTAATGATTGAAATTTCAATACTATTAAATGTTTTTTCAGAATATAAACACTTAACAAATCAGTAAAGCATAATTATTGCAGTAAAAGAGTTTACTTCTAGATCTGACCATTATCACCTTTATAATCCCATCTTCTGAGTATAAACAAGAGCTAATAAAAATGAAAATAGAATGATAAGAGAGGGAACAATTTGACTGAGATCTTTTGACTTTATAGTAGATAATACTGAATGGGAGATAAGCAATTTTTCTTAAGTTCTTTTATGATCATTTAAAAAATATTTTATTTTCAATAAGACTTGTTCTCATGAACTTATAATTCATAGTTTTATTATTATGGTTGCAAAATGTTGCAACCAAAACTTGATGAGACATTTTGGAAGCCACCCTCATCACCTTTTTCTTGTTAGAGCATAACAAGAGACAGTAGGCTGACATTTATTAGAAACTATGTGCATAGTCCCACTCTTTCCACCTTTTCTCCTTTCTTTGTAATTCTTACAACTTACCTGTGAAATTTTAGTATTAGTGAACTTAGAAATGCCATCATGTCTTCCTGGTTTAATGTCAAAAAATACACTGAATACTAGAGCAAAGCTTGTCAGATCAGTTTGCCACCCACAAGGAAGGGGAGTAAAGCTTTTCATCAAGGGTTTCAGGGTAAGTTCACTTGTTCATTGTAGTTTACCCTATCCCCTTTCTGTAGCTGGCAGTGTCACGTGTCTCTGTCTCAAGTCATAGTATACATTTATTCTCTGTAATTTACTGAGCCAAAATATATTAGTGTTATTGGTAAGAAAACCAGGCTTCACCACAGGTGAGGTGAGGCATTAGGTAAATGTTCTGTGCCTATTTCCTTATGTTCTAATAACTGTATAATAATAATGGACTGGCCCATGAGAAAATAGCTAACGTGTTTCTACTGCATGCAACTCTGCACTCTTGACCTCAGGGAAATGTGAGAAACTCATTTCAAGGGGTTAAGATTGCAGGAAAGGTGAAAGCAAAAGCACAAATGAAGTAAACTCAGACTCAATTTCATATACATTGAGATCTGCTGGATAATTGGATTTAAACCGTTTTGTCGAATGTTATTATATATAATATATTTATTTATATATGTGGATATGGATATATAAGGGTTTCATAATCTTCATAATTTCGAAGATCCTCTGTTCATTTTTCTCTGAGTAGTAACATGGAGTAAAGTGTTTGACATTAATATGAAAGGGTCTTAACCCTAAATGAAAAAATATTTTTTGCATATACAAAGCCACTTAAGGTTGCCGCCTCTAACGTGATAATACTGTAGATAAACTTTGCCTATTGGAATTTATCCTTGGAGATTTTCAATGTGGATATTTCCCATCCCTATGTGCAACATCCTCTTTGTGGGAGAAGAGCTTTGTATTTTCCGCAGTTTTTTAGCTTCAGCAGTGGTCATGATGTAACTAGACACCTGTGCAATTACATTGATTTACAAATGTTTTTATACTTATTCTTATAGCATACGTGAGAAGAAAAATACTATTAAGGATAGTTTAACATGCTCTAGATGTGCCTCATCTATATTATACATTAGCTTTTGTTTTTGAACTGAAAGGCACATTAGAAATTGTTAATGCCCTAGTTACATTGAATTACCATAGTAAGCATTGACTGTTGTTTTGGATTCTAGAACCTAGGACCAGTTTTAGTACTTTACTCTTTGAGGTTAGTCACTCATTTAATCTAACCAGTAGTCACTCTCAACCAAAGCAGTGATTTCTCCAGAGTGGAACTGTGACTTAACAGTCAGCTCTCAGTTTGCCCAGTAATATACATCACCAAAGCCAAATAAGCCATGTTGTTATTTTTTTAACTTTTGTTTTAGGTTCAGGAGTACATGTGTAGGTTTGTTATATGGGTAAATTGCATGCCATAGAAGTGTGGTGTACAAATAATTTCATCACTAAGGTAATAAGCATAGCACCCACAGATAAATAGTTTTTTGATCCTCACCCTCCTCCCACTCTCTACACTCAAGTAGGCTCAGGGGTCTGTTCCCTTCATTGTGTTCATGTGTACTCAAAGTTTAGCTCCCACTTATAAGTGAGAACAAGTGTCATTTGGATTTTTCTTCCTGCATTAGTTCATTTAGGATAATGGCTTCTAGCTCCATTCATGGTACTGCAAAGGACGTGATCTTGCTTTTTCTAATGGCTACATAGTATTCCATGGTGTATATATACTATGTTTCTTATCCAGTCTACTATTAATGTGCATTTCAATTTCATGTCATTGCTATTGTGAAAACTGCTGCAATGAACATACATGTGCATATGTTTTTATGGTAGAACAATTTATATTCCTTTAAGAACGTACCCAATCATGGGATTGCAGGGTTGAACTGTACTTTCATTTTAACTACTTTCCACAATGGCTGAACTAACTTACATTCCAACCAGGAGTGTATAAGACTTTGTTTATCTCTGCAACCTTTACCAGCATCTGTTATTTTTATTTTTTATTTTTTTGAGACGGGGTCTTGCTCTGTTGCCCAGGCTGGATTGCAGTGGCACTACCTTGGCTCACTGTAACCTCTGCCTTCCAGGTTCAAGCAGTTCTCCTGCCTCAGTCTCCCAAGTAGCTGTGATTACAGGTGCCTGCTACCATGCCTGGCTACTTTTTGTATTTTTAGTAGAGACAGGGTTTCACTATGTTGGCCAGGGTGGTCTCGAACTGCTGACCATGTGATCCGCCCACCTCGGCCTCCCAAAGTGCTGGGATTACTGGCAAGAGCTACCACACTTGGCCAGCATCTGCTATCTATAGGCATTTTAGTAATAGCCATTCTGACTGCTATGAGGTGATATCTCACTGTGGTTTTGATTTGCATTTCGCTAATGATTAGTGATGTTGGAATTTTTTCATATGCTTGTTGGCCATGTGTATGTCTTCTTTTGGGAAGTTTCTGTTCAGGTTATTTGCCTACTTTTTAATGGTGTTGTTTGGTTTTTGCTTGTTAATTTATTTAAGTTTCTTATAGATTCTGCATATTAGACCTTTGTGAGATGCATAGTCTGCAATATTATCTCCTATACCTAAGATTGTCTATTTAATCTGTTGATAGTTTCTGTTGCTGTGCAGAAGCTTTTTAGTTTAATTAGGTCCTATTTCTGAATTTTTGTTTCTGTTGCAATCACTTTTGGCATTTTTCAACATGAAATCTTTGCCAGGTCCTATGTTCAGAATGGCATTTCCTAGGTTATCCTTTCATGATTTTCATAGTTAGAGTTTTTACATTTACGTCTTTAATCCACCTTGAGTTGATATTTATATATTATGTAGGGAAAGGGTCTAGTTTGAATCTTATGCATATGGCTAGCCAGTAATGCCAGCACCATTTATTTAGTATGCAGTTCTTTCCCTATTGATTGTTTTTCTCAGCTTTGTTGAAGATCAGATGGTTGTAATTGTATAAGTATATTCCTAGGCTCTTTACTCTGTTCCATTGGTCTATGTGTCTGTTTTTGTACCAGAACCATGCTGTTTTGGTTACTGTAGCTTTGCAGTATAGTTTGAAGTCAGATAGTGTGATGTCCCCGGCTTTGTTCTTTTTGCTTAGGATTGCTTTGACTATTCTTTTTTTTAGAGGGGTTTCCATATAAATGTCGAAAATTTTTTCTAATTCTGTGAAGAATGGCATGGGTGGTTTGATAGAAAGAGCATTGAATCTGTAATTGCCATGTGTAATATAGTTATTTTAACACTGATTCTTCCTATCCACAAGCAAGGAATGTTCTTCCATTTGTTTGTGTCATCTCTGATTTCTTTGAGTAATTTTTTGTCATTCTCATTGTAGAGATCTTTACCTTCCTACTTAGCTGTATGCCTAAGTATTTCTGTTTTGTTCCTATTGTGAATGAAATTGCCTTCTTGAATTGACTCTCTGCTTAGATACTGTTGATATATGGAAAAGCTACTAATTTTTGTACATTGATTTTGTATCCTGATACTTTGCTGAAGTTGTTTACCAGATCCAGGAGCTTTTGAGTATAGACTCTGGGATTTTCTACATAAAAATCATACTGCCTGCAAACAGAGATAGTTTGTCTTTCTCTCTTCCTATTTGGATGCCTTTAATTTTTTTCTCTTGCCTGATGACTCTGACTAGCACTTCTAGCACTATGTTGAATGGCAGTGGTGAGAGTGGGCATCTTTGTCTTGTTTTGGTCCTCAAAAGTAATGCTTCTGGCTTTTGGCAATTTATTATGATATTGGCTGTGGATTTTTCATAGATAGTTCTTGTTATTTTCTGGTTTGTTCCTTTAACACCTAGTTTCTTGAGGGATTTTTAACATGAAGAAATATCAAATCTTATTGAAAGCCCTTTCTGCATCTATTGAGATGATCACGTGGCTCTTGTTTTTAGTTTTGTTTGTGTGATGAATCACATTTATTAGTTTGTGTATATTGAACCAACCTTGCATCCCAGGGATAAAGCCTATTTGGTGGTGGATTAGCTTTTTGATATGCTGCTGAGTTTGGTTTGATAGCATTTTGTTGAGTATTTTTGCATCTATGTTTATTAAGGATATTTGTCTGAAGTTTTCTTTTTTGTTGTTGTGTTTCTGGTAGGTTTTGGTATCAGAATGACACTAGCCTCACAGAATGAGTTAGAGAGGAGTCCCTCCTCAACAATTTTTTGGAATAGTTTCAGTAGAAATGGCATTAGCTCTTCTTTATACATCTGGCAGAATTCAGCTGTGAATTCACATTGTCCTGGGTTTTTTCTGTTTGTTAGGGTTATTATTGATTAAATTTCAAACTCATTGTTGGTCTATTCAGGGATTCAGTTTCTTCCCGGTTCAGTCTTTGGAAGTTTTATGTTTCCAGGGATTTATCCATTTTTTTTTTCTAGGTTCTAGCTTGTGTGCATAGAGGTGTTCATGTGAGTCTCTGATGGTTTTTTGTATTTCTGTGGGGTTGGTGATAACGACTTCTTTGACATTTCTGATAGTGTTTATTTGCATCTTCCTTTTTTTTTTTTAAAAGTCTAGTTAGTGGTCTATAGGTCTAATTTATTCTTTTAAATAACAAAGTCCTTGATATGGTTTGGCTCTGTGTACTCACCCACATCTCACCTTGAATTGTAATAATCCCCATGTTTTGTGAGAAGGAACTGGTGAGAGGTAATTGAATTATGGGGGCAGTTTCCCCCATACTGTTCTGGTATAGTGAGTGAGTTCTCATGAGATTTGATGGTTTTATAAGCATCTGGCCTTTTCCCTGTTAGTATTCATTCTCTCCTGCCACCCTTTAAAGAGGTGCCTTCCACCATGATTGTAAGTTTCATGAGGGCTCCCAAGCCATGTGGAACTGTGAGTCAATTGAACCTCTTTTCTTTATAAATTACCCAGTCTTGGGTATTTATTTATAGCAGCATGAGAACAAACTAATACAGTCCTTAATTTATTGATCTTTTGTACATTTTTCTTTTCATCTCATCTTTCACTTCAGCTATGATTTGGATTATTTCTTTCTCTTTTTTTTTTTTTTGCTAGTTTTTGGGTTAATTTATTCTTGTTTCTCTAGTTCCTCTAGATGCTAAGTTGTTGATCTGAAATCTCTTTAAGTTTTTGATGTGGGCCTTTAGCACTATACGTTTCCCTCTTAACACTTGTTTAGATGTGTCTTAGAGATTTTCATGTTATATCTTTGTTCTCATTAATTCCAAAGAATTTCTTGATTTTTGCCTTAATCTCATTGTTTGCCTAAAAGTCATTCCGAGACAACTTGTTTATTTTTAATGTAGTTTTATGGTTTTATGTGATTTTCTTAGTTTTTTTTTGTTTGTTTTTTGTTTTTTGTATTTTTATCGCACTGTTGTCTGAGAGTATGGTTGGTATGATTTCAGTTTTTTTTTTTTATTTGCTAAGAATTGTTTTATGGCCAACCATGATGTTGATTTGATTTTAGAGCACGTATCGTTTGTAGATGGGAAGAATGTATATTATGTTGTTGTTGGGTGGAGTATTCTGTAGATGGTATTAAGTCTATTTGATCAAGTGTTAAGTTCAGATCGTGAATGTATTTGTTAGATTTCTGCCTCAATGATTTGCCCAATACTGTCAGTTGGGTGCTGAGGTCTCACAGCATTATTGTGTGATTATCTAGCTCTCTTTGGATCTAGGTCTTTTGATCTAGGTCTCTAGGAACTTGTTTTATGAATATGGGTGCTGCTTTGTTGAGGGCATATATATTTAAGGTAGTTAGGTCTTGTGGAGTTGAACACTTTACCACTATTTAATGCCCTTCTTTGTCTTTTTTTTGTTGTTTTTCTAATGTCTGTTTTTCTTTTCCGAAATTAGGATAACAACCCCTGCTTTTTTTCTGTTTTCTGTTTGCTTAGTAGATTTTTCTCTATCCCTTTACTTTGAGCCTATTGCTGGCATTGCATGTGATATTGATCTCCTGAAAACAGCATACAGTTGAGCATTGTTTCTTTAACTTACCACTCTGTACTTTTTAAGTGGAGAAATTATCCCAGTTATGTTTATGGTTAATATTGATATGTGTGAATTTGATCCTGTCATTGTGTTGTTAGCTAGTTGTCATTTAGACTTGATTATGTGGTTACTTTATAGCGTCAATGGTATATGTACTTAACTGTTTCTTTGTGGTGGCCTGTAGTGGTCTTTCATTGTCATGTTTAGCACCCCCTTAAGGACCTCTTGTAAGATAAATCTGGTGATAACACATTCCCTTAGCATTTGCTTGTGTAAAAAATATTTTGTTTCTCAGTTTCTTATGAAGCTTAGTTTGGCTGAATATGAATTTCTTGGTTGGAAATTCTTTTCTTTTAGGGTGCTGTATATAGGCCCCCAATCTCTTCTGGCTTGTAGAATTTCTGCTGAATTGTCCACTGTTAGCCTGATAAGATTCCCCGTTGTAGGTGACCTGCCCTTTCTCTGTAGCAGCATTTAAAATTTTTTCTTTCATTTTGACCTCAGAGAATCTGAAGATTATGTGTCTTTGGGATGGTCATCTTTTATAATATTTTGCAGGGCTTCTCCACATTTCCTGAATTTGAATGTTGTCCTGTCCAGCAAGGTTGGGGAAATTTTCATAGATGATATCCTCAAATATGTTTTCCAGGTTGCTTGTTTTCTCTTCCTCTCTTTCAGGATGATAAAGATGATGCCAATAAGTCATAAATTTAATCTCTTTACATAATCCCATATGTCTCAGAGTGTTCATGTAATCTGCTTTTTCTTTTTTCTTTGTTTTTGTCTGATTGAGTAATTTAGGAGATCCTGTCTTCAAGCACTTAGATTCTTTCCTCAGCTTTGTTTATTCTACTGGTGTACATATGATTAAAAATTCTTGGACTGAGATTTTCATCTCTATCAGATCAATTTGGTTGGTTCTTTCTTAAAATGGCCTTTATGTCTTTCAGTTCCTGTATTATTTTCTTGTGTTCTTTAGAATCCCTGGATTGGGTTTCAACTTTGTCTGAATCTCGATGACGTTTATTCCTATCTATTCTACATTTTATTTCTGCATTTCATCCATTTCAGCCTGATTAAAAACAATTTCTGGGGAACTAGTGTGGTTGTTTGGAGATAAGAATACACCCTGGTCTTTGAGTTGCCAGAGTTCTTTACTGATTTTTTTATCATATGTGTGAGCTGATGTTCCTTTGGTCTTTGAAGTTGCTGTCTTTTGGATGGGTGTTTTTTGTTTGTTTGTTTTTTGTGGTTTGTTTTGTTTGCTTCTTTTCTTTGATGGACTTGGGGATTTGATTGTGGTATACCATGGGTTAAGTCAACTGGTTTCATTTCTGGAATATTTTGGGAGGCCAGAGCTCAGCTCAGCACTCCTGGGTTGTGTGCTCTAACTCTGCAGACCGGTACTGAGCTCCAGCTTTGTTTTCTGATCCCTTGACATTAGAAACCTGCTGTACTGGAGGTGCCAAGGTGTTCTCAGTCTGCTGGCCACAAAACTCCGATGCATGGTGCTGTGCAAAGTGATTTGTCAGGGTGGTGGCTATGTGATTTATGCTCACTCACACATGCCAGTAGCCACAGCGGTGCAAACATGTCAGCTGGGGTGGGGTATCCGCAGGAGCAGGGCTGCATGCGTTTGCTTCACTGGTGGTGGTTGTGGCACAGGAGGGATCCCCATGTCATTCTTGATTCTGGCTTTGCAACTTTGGAAAAAAGGTATTTTTAATTTTCTTTGATTCTTCAAATATTATAGCATATGTACAATTAAAGTTATCAGAGCTTTAACATGTAAAAGATACATGCTGTTTATGTTCAGAAGACAGAGAGGCTGACATTTATCCTAGGACTAAAATAAGAAAGTAGGAAGGGACCATAGGGATCTCCTGGCCTTGGAACTGATCTCTGATTGTTCTGAGCTCATACTGTCTTTGAAACCTAAGCATATTCTTCTTTTGAACATTTTAAGAGTTAGAGAGTTTTTATTTTTGTCCACAAAATAAGCATTGGGTTAGTCATACTTAGAAATTATAACTCAAACTTGAGGACTTAGACCAGGTTAAGTAGAATTTGCATTATGGCATAATTGGTCAAAATATTTTGCTTGGGTGAATACATATCTGAATGAATAATAATGGCATCAGTGGAAATGTGGAATCGGTTAACATATTTTTTTTTTTTTTGCTTTTCAAGTAACTTTTCAGACATGAATTGGAATAAGATAAGGCCAACTTGTTCAACTACATTCCTTACTAAAACGTAATAACTAAAAGCTACAGTGTACCTGTCACGTTTCACATGTTCTGTTGCAGTGCCAAGACTAGGTTTAAGTAATTCAGCTGCACAGTTACCAGTCACTTCTTCTTGGAAGATTTACTGATAATCGAACTGATATACTTAACAAAAATTATATTTCTAATATTTATTGTACTATGTTTTACTCCTTAATTGTATCTGACAGATTCTTATACTTTACATTTGATCAGCAGTAAATTGTGAAGAGAGTAACTATACACCACATGGCTTGACAATATCCAAACATCATTCTTTTGCTACAAAGGCTACGAATTGTGAGTTGCAAACCAATGTCTTAATAACATTTATTTTAAGACGTGTGTGTTTACCTTCATGTGTTTCAAGAAAGTAGCGTGATCTTGAAGAATGAATAATGATTTTGGAGCAGGTGGACTAGAGTTTGTCCTGTGCCTACTAGCTCTGTAACTTAGACAATATGCTTAGTCTCTCTGAATATCATTTTTCTTATTATGAAAACGTATATTTAAGAATATCAACTTTTAAGAAATGCTGTTGTTTTAATTAAATTGATATAAAGGAGGCAGTATAGAACATGGTGAAGAGTAGCCCTTCAGTAGATGTTACTTTTCTCTCACATATTTTTTATTTACTAGAAACATAAGCAGTTCAAGTACATTCTAAGTCATTAACTTTAAAATTGACTGTATAATGCCAACAAGCCTTCAAAGTATGCCTAAAACTTATTTCTCTAATCTCTATTTCTAACAAAGCCTGCAAAATTATAATATAGTATACTTTAAATCCGTGATCAACTCTATTTGAGCTGATTAATGTCACACATTATTCAATTTCCTGAAAATATGACACCCTGTATAATTTATTCTATAAGCTTTCCTACATAAGGCTCTCAATTTCATAATAGGGACTAGCATAGATAAGAATATTTGCTTTCTGAAGCAAACAAAGCTTACTTTTCTTTATGAGCTGCAGTTTCTCCTTTCTGATTGAGAAAAGGGAACACATGTTATAGTTACCAGTAGAACCAGTATAATTTGACAGAATTTGTATAGGGCTAAAATTAGTCATGCTAAATAGCTGAAATAAATGCAAAATGTCCCAGGAAAGGAATGTGAAGATTAAATACCATCAAGGGTTAGAAAGAGCTCTACAAACCTTAGCCTTAGTTAGGTAGGCCCAAAGTAGGGTTCCTAGAGGTCATAAAGTACTAACTGAAATGAATAACATCATGCCATTCTGTAACCTGAAGGGAACTCAAAATCAAACCCCAATAAAATTCTATGTAGGTAAGTCTCCCTATGGTCTCTAGGGTCAAATAATTCAAAGATAATTATGTTGTACCTGTGTCAATAATAAGGAGAACAAAGAGTTAAGGCTTGGGACCCGAGAGAAGTAAATCACTTAGCAGAATGTCAAATTAGGAAGTTATAAGGTAACGATGCTATGGAGAGACAGTTGTAACATACCACAATGAAATGGAGCAGCCACAAGCATTTCAACAGACTTTTCCAACTTTCACATACATTATCTCATTGAATGATCAGTATAATTCTGCAAGGATGGCATAGAAGCTAGAAAGATTTAATGACTTCCCTAAGGTCCCACATCTAGGATCTCTGACTACATAACCCATATTCTTTTCACGACTATTGTGTCTCTTCCGATGAATAAACATGAAGTTCTGGGATTAATTATTTAAGGTGAAAGGAGTAAAGATGCTTAGAGAGCAGACTTATAGAGTGAGGAAATTATAGATCTAGGCCAATGCTCTGTGTCCCAAACAAAGCAGACAAAATTTCAGGGAAATTCTTTAACTAGAGTTGAGAAACATGACGAGTCTGAGAAAAAGTAGTTTGGCAGAATTGCTTAGCTGTCACTAACATACATTCTCCCCTTGTTTATTTAATAATAGAACTTTCACCTTTTAGCTGAGCATAATACTGAAAACTGCATTTCCTAGTACCCCCTCTAGTCAGATATAGCATGATTAAGTTCTAACAATGGATGTTGAGCAAATGTAATGTGTGAGGCTTCTCAGTTATGCCACTAAAAAGAGGGGCAAGCCCTTTCCTTTCCTTTCTCCTCACCTAGCTATCTAATATGTGAACATGATGGCAGTAGCTTGAGCAGATATATAAGATATGAGCACTATATAGCACTTTAATGTTGACAATGGCAGATTAAGAAGATAGAAGGAACCTAGGTCTCTGAACACTATGTAGCCAACATTGACTCAGGGCTACTTTCTTTAGACTGTTATGTGAGAAATAAATTTTTATATTTTTAAAACCACTGTTACTTTGGTCCTTATTGCAGAAGAAAAATCCATATCCTAATTTTAGAAGTTTTGACCTGATATTAAGAGAAACGTAGTCACAGAGGGAAAATAATTTATATTCTTTCTGGGATCAAGGAAATAAATGAGTATGTGTCGCATTGGAATGAAGACTAAAGTTGCAGAATGACATAAAGGAAGGTTAGAAATAAAAAGAGGGGAATATAAAAGTAGTAGCTGATCTAATGTGGAAACAGAATCGAGAGAAACAGGAAACTAGAGGCAGCAAGAGAGACGGGTATCTCAAAGGCTGCCCTGGACATATTTGGTATTTAATCACATGGTATAACCAGTAACTATAAGCGAGTTTGTTTCCTTAACAGAATATTCCTTTGCAGTTTAGTTAATTAACTTCCAAGGATCATAAGAAAGTTTCAATTCAAGTATCAAATTCCATTGAGAAATAATGGTTGCACAGGTTTTATGTTAAGAATAATTCTGAGTCCACACCTGGGTGTAGAAGTGGAGAGTGGTAGAAAATATGTTAAGTATTTGGCATCTTTCAGTTATAGGCCATACGGACAATAGCATCATGATGGAGAAGGAGAATGAAACCAGGAAATAACATTTTTGAAGTTATCATTAGATAAGTTCTCCTGAGAGTTATGGTGAATATGATTTCTAGAATGGTTCTGCTGCTGAATAGAGTCAGAAAGCAATAGAAGAACATAAATGAATAAAATTCAAAATGTATCTATAGAGCCAAAGGTAGGGTCAATAATCAGAGTTAGAAGAGACAGTTGGGGATGAAGGGATTCTGAACATTGCATGCCTCTCATTAACATATTCTTGACCTTTAATTTATGCTTGAATGTTGCATTCTAGGCAGCTTGCCAAAAGTATTTTTCATGAGAGAACAATTTCTGGATAAAAGCTTTCATGAAACAATTTAACTTGCCCAACTTATTTTTTCTCTTAAGGCAATATTAAGAGGTTAATAATGTTAACTGTAGTAGTGGATAACTTCCTGTTTTTTATAAGGCTTCCAATACTTTTTAAATAGGTATTTAAGTTGTAAATTCTTAGACTTCTGCCAAAGAAAACTTACCATTTTCTGCTATAAGAGGCAGCAACAGTATTTTTTTTAAATGCTTTCATATACTTGTATCATTATTTTGAACCTGGAATAATCTTATTCTAAATGAACTTATACAGTTTCACCTAAAGAAAAACAATGAAAAATTATTTTAATTTTAAAAAGAAAAATGATCTATAAAATATAAAGGATGCATGCAAATAAGCCTTGAAGGAAATATCTTCAAATATTAATAGTTATTTTTTTGAAGATGAAACTATGGGTGTTTTCCTCTTCCTCCAACTTTTTGTTTTTATAATTATCTTGTATGAGTATGTATTACTTTAAATTGAAGAACCATAATAATAGTTTAATGTAAAAGAAAAAAAATAGTCCTATAATGCTAACAGCACTTTGGAAAGAACTCTGAGAAAAATCAGATATGTAGCAATCTAGACTACTGGAAAATCCTAAGAAAAGGCTAAGCACTTGCTATATGGTTGGTCTATTAGTCTGTTCTCATGATGCTAATAAAGACATGCCCAAGACTGGATAATTTATAAAGAAAAGAGGTTTGGGGTGGGACCAAGAGGGCTGACTAGAAGCAGTGGTGATTGGAGGCACCCATCAAAAAGAATCATAATACTGCACTGGCAAGCGAGGTATCCAGGTTCTCTCATCAGAACTGATTAGGTGGCTAGTGTGACCCATGGAGAGGAAGAAAGAGCAGTGTGGTGCAGTGGTCTACCTGAGAGCCACACAGGGCAGGGTAACCCCCACACCCCAGCCAAGGGAGATGGTGAGTGATCATGCTACCCAGCTGGGAAAACCATACTTTTTCCACTGAACTGTGCAAACCACAGATCAGAAGATCTCACTGGTGAACCTATGCCACCAGGGTCTAGGGTTCAAACCCCAGAGCTGTGCAGATTCTCAACAGGCTCTCAGCTAGAATCTGCTTAAGCCTGCTATATTCCCGGGGAGAGGGGTGGCCAGCACCACAGCTGCAGCTGCCTGCTGTCTAAGCCGTTTGAGCTCCTTGGGAAAGAGGCAGCAGCCACCACTGGGACTGATAGCTGCCTAACATGCTAAGCTCTCTGGGTGAGGGAAGGGCGGTAGCCATCTCTATAGCTTTTCCACTGCTGGAGCCAGGGAGGCTGGATGGCTTGGTCCCAAAAGATGTCCCCCACAGTCCAACACACCAGTTGTGGTAGACTGTGGCCAGAGCACCTCTTCAGGCCTGACCCTGACCCATCCTTCCTCAGTGGATGGGGCCTTCCTGCAGGAACTCCAACAACTCCAGCCAGGGGCTCAGGGACAGAACTCTGATCTCCCTGGACCTGAGTCCCTAGTGGGAGAGGTGGCTATAATTTCTGTGGACTGGCAGACTTAACCTTTCCTCCTAGTAGTTCTGAGGAATCCAGGCAGCCCAGATGAGTGGGTTTCCCCTCAAAGAAGCACACCCCCTCGACCAAAGTACGGTCAAAGTGCTTCATTAAACGGTTCCTGTTCCCTGTGCCACCCAACTGGATGAGACCCTTTAACAGGGGTTGTCAGACACCCAATACAGGAATGATCTTACTGACATCAGGTTGGTCCCCCTTGAGGTTAGAGATCTCAGAGGAAGGAGCAAGTAACCATCTTTGCTGTTCTCCAGGCTCCTAAGTGACATCTCCAGGTTCAGGGGCAAACCAGATGAATGGGGCCTGAAGTGAACCCCCAGCAAACCACAGCAGCCCTACAGCCCTACAGAAGAGGGACCTGACCATTGAAAGAAAACCCAAACAAACAGAAAGCAACAACAGCATCAACAAGAAAAAGAAATGTCTCCACAAAAACCCCACCCAAGGGTCAGCATCCTCAAAGATCAAAAGTAAATAAACTCATGAAAATGAGAAAGAGTCAAAGAAAAACACTGAAAACCCAAAAGCCCAGAGTGCCTCTTCTCCATTTGCAACGCCTCTCCAGCAAGGGTGGAGAAATGGACGGAGGATGAGGTGGAGAAATTTATGGAAGTAGGCTTCAGAAGATGGGTAATAACAAACTCCACTGAGCTAAAGAAGCATGTTCTAACCCAATGCAAAGAAGCTAAACACCTTGCTAAAAGGTTAGAGGAACTGCTAACTAGAATAACCAGTTTTTTAGAGAGGAACATAAATGACCTGATGGAGCTAAAAAACACAGCACAAGAACTTTGTGAAGCATACACAAGTATCAATAGTCGAACTGACCAAGTGGAAGAAAGGATATCAGAGTTTGAAGACCAGCTTGCTGAAATAAGACATGCAGACAAGATCAGAGAAAAAGTAAGGAAAATGAATGAACAAAGTGTTCAAGAAATATGAGACTATGTGAAAAGATTGAACCTATGATTTATTGGAGTACCTGAAGGAGACGGGGCAATGTAAAGAAGCTGGAAAACACTTTAGGATATTATTCAGGAGAACTTCTCCAACCTAGCAAGACAAGCCAACACTCAAATTCAGGAAATACAGAGAACACCACTAAGATACTCCACAAGGAGATCAATCCCAAAACATAATAATCCTCAGATTCTCCATAGTTGAAATGAAGGAAAAAATGTTAAGGGCAGCCAGAGAGAAAGGCTAGGTCACCTACAAAGGGAAGCTCATCAGACTAATAGTGTACTTCTCAGCAGAAACCCTAGAAGCCAGAAGAGAGTGGGGGCCCATATTCAACATTCTTAAAGAAAAGAATTTTCAACCCAGAATTTTATATCCAGCCAAACTAAGCCTCATAAGCGAAGGAGAAATAAAATCCTTTCCAGACAAGCAAATGCTGAGAGACTTTGTCACCACCAGGCCTGCCTTGCAAGAGCTCCTGCAAGAAGCAATAAATATCAAAAGGAAAATCTGGTACAAGCCACTGCAAAAACACACCAAAATATATAGACCAAGGACACTATGAAGAAACTGCATCAACTAGTGTGCAAAGCAACCAGATAGCATAATGATGACAGGATCAAATTCACATGTAACAGTACTAATCTTAAATGTAAATAGGCTAAATGTCGCCAGTTGAAAGACACAGACTGGCAAATTGGATAAAGGGTCAAGATCCATCCATGTGCGGTATTCAGGAGACACATCTCACATGCAAAGACACGCATAGATCAAGGGGTGGAGGAAAGTTTACCAAGCAAATGGAAAGAAAAAAAAAAAAGCAGGGGTTGCAATCCTAGTCTCTGACAAAACAGACTTCACACCAACAAAGATAGAAAAAGACAAAGAAGGACATTACATAATGGTAAAGAGATCAATTCAACAAGAAGAGCAATTGGGTGCATAAATATATATGCACCCAATACAGGAGCACCGAGATTCATAAAACAAGTTCTTAGAGACCTACAAAGAGACTTATACTTCCACACAATAACAGTGGGAAACTTTAATGTTCCACTGTCAATATTAGATAGATCAACAAGAGAGAAAATTAACAAGGATATTCAGAACTTGAACTCAGCTCTGAATCAAGTGGACCTAATAGACATCTACAGAACTCTCCACCCCAAATCAACAGAATATACATTCTTCTTAGGGCCACATGGCACTTATTCTAAAATTGCCCACATAATTGGAAGTAAAACACTCCTCAGCAAATCCAAAAGAACTGAAATCATAACAGTCTCTCAGAACAAGTGCAAACAAATTAGATCTCAGGATTAAGAAACTCACTCAAAACCACATAATTACATGGAAATGGAACAACCTACTCCTGAATGACTCCTGGGTAGATAATGAAATTAAGGCAGAAGTTTCCTTGAAACCAATAAAAACAAAGAGCCAACATACCAGAATCTCTGGAACACAGTTAAACAGTGTTAAGAGAGGAATTTATAGCACTAACTGCCTGCATCAGAAAGCTAGAAAAATCTCAAATTAATCCCCTAACATCACAACTAAAGGTGCTAGAGAGGCAAGAACAAACTAATCCAAAAGTTAGCAGAAAACATTAAATAACTAAGATCAGAGAAGAACTGAAGGAGATAGAGACACAAAAAACCTTACAAAAAAAATCAGTGAATCCAGGAGCTGGCTTTTTGAAAAAGTTATCAAAACAGATTGACTGCTAGCTAGACTAATAAACAAGGAAAGAGAGAAGAATCAAATAGACACAATAGAAAATGATAAAGGGGATATCACCACTGATCCCACAGAAATACAAAGTACCATCAGAGAATACTACAAACACCTCTATGCAAATAAACTAGAAAATGTAGAAGAAATGGATAGATTTCTGGACACATAGACACTCCCAAGACTAAATCAGGAAGAAGTTGAATCTCTGAGTAGACCAATAGCAAGTTCTGAAATTCAGGCAGTAATCAATAGCCTACCAACCCAAAAAAGCTCAGGACCAGACTGATTCACAGCCGAATCCTATCGAGGTACAAAGAGGAGTTAGTACCATTCCTGCTGAAACTACTTCAAACAATTGAAAGGAGGGACTCCCCCCTAACTTATTTTATGAAGCCAGCATCATCCTGATACCAAAACCTGGCAGAGACACAACAAAAAAGAAAACTTCAGGCCAATATCCCTTATGAACACAAATGCTAAATTCCTCAATAAAATACTGGCAAACTGAATCCAGCAGTATACCAAAAATCTTATCAAACATGATCAAGTCAGCTTCATATCTAGGATGCAAGGCTGGTTCAACATATGCAAATCAATAAATGTCATCCATCACATAAACAGAACCAATGACAAAAAAACCACATGATTATCTCAATAGATTCAGAAAAGGCCTTTGATAAAATTCAATATCCTTTCATGTTAAAAACTCTCAATAAAGTAGGTACTGATAGAACATATCTCAAACTAGTAAGAGCTATTTCTAACAAACCCACAACAAATAACATATTGAATTTGGAAAAGCATTCCCTTTGAAAACAGGTACAATACAAGTATGACCTCTCTCACCACTCCTATTCAACACAGTATTGGAAGTTCTGGTCAGGGCAATCAGGCAAGAGAAGGAAATAAAGGGTATTCAAATAGGAAGAGAGGAAGTCAAATTGTCTCTGTTTGCATGTGACAAGATTCTATATTTATAAAACCCCATTGTCTCAGCCCAAAAACTCCTTATGCTGATAAGCAACTTCAGTGAAGTCTCAGGATACAAAATCAACATATAAAAATCACAAGCATTCCTATACACCAATAATAGACAAGTAGAGAGCCAAATCATGAATGAACTCCCATTCGCAATTGCTACAAAGAGAATAAAATACCTAGGAATGCAGGTACAAAGGGATGTGAAAGACCTCTTCTAAAAGAACTGCAAACCACTGCTCAAGGAAATAAGAGAAAACACCAACAAAAGGAAAAAACATTCCACTTTCATGGATAGGAGGAATCAATATTGAGAAAATGACCATAATGCTCAAAGTAATGTGTAGATTCAATGCTATTCCCATCAAACTATCATTGAGGTTCTTCACAGAATTAGAAAAAAAAAAAATACTTTTAATTTCATATGGAACCAAAAAAGAGCCCATATAGCCAACACAATCCTAAGCAAAAAGAACAAAGCTGGAGGTATCATGCTACCTGACTTCAAACTAAACTATAAGGCCACAGTAACCAAAACTGCATGATACCCCTACAAAAACAGACATACAGACCAATGGAACAAAACAGAGACCTCAGAAATAACACCACACATCTACAACCATCTGTTTTTTGACAATCTGACAAGAACAAGCAATGGGGAAATAACTTCCTATTCAATAAATGGTGCTGGAAAACTTGGCTAGCCATAGGCAGAAAACTGAAACCGGACCCTTTCCTTACACTTTATACAAAAATTAACACAAGATGGATTAAAGACGTAAATGTAAAACCCCAAACCATAAAAACTCTGGAAGAGAACCTAGGCAATACCATTCAGAGCAAAGGCATGGGCAAAGTCTTCATGACAAAAACACCACAAGCAATAGCAACAAAAGCCAAAATTGACAAATGGGATCTCTTTAAACTAAAGAGTTTCTGCACAACAAAAGAAACTATCATCACAGTGAATCGGCAACCTACAGAATGGGAGAAAACGTTTGCAGTCTATCAATCTGACAAAGGTCTAACATCCAGAATTTACAAGGAACTTAAACAAATTTACAAGAAAAGCAAACAACCCCATCAAAAACTGGGTGAAGGATATGAACAGACACTTCTCAAAAGAAGACATTTATGCCGCCAACAAACATATTTTAAAAAAACTCAACAAAACTGATTAGAGAAATGCAAATCAAAACCACAATGAGATACCACCTCATGCCAGTCA
This sequence comes from Colobus angolensis palliatus, assembly GCF_000951035.1. NCBI lineage: Eukaryota > Metazoa > Chordata > Mammalia > Primates > Cercopithecidae > Colobus > Colobus angolensis. The sequence goes on along the minus strand of NW_012114722.1, from coordinate 1,695,314 downwards.
GAATGGCAATTACCGAAAAGCCAAGAAATAATAGATGCTGTCGAGGCTGTGGCGAAATAAGAACGCTTTCACACTGTTGGTGGGAATGTAAATTAGTTCAACCATTGTGGAAGACAGTGTGGCAGTTCCTCAAGGATCTAGACCCAGAAATACCATTTAATCCAGCCATCCCATGACTGGGTATATACCCAAAGGAATGTAAGTCGTTCTACCATAAAGACACATGCACACATATGTTTATTGCAGCACTATTACAATAGCAAAGACATGGAACCAACCCAAACGCCCATCGATACACTGGATAAAGAAAATGTGGTATGTATACACCATGAAATACTATGCAGCCATGAAAACGAATGAGATCGTGTCCTTTGCAGGGACATGGATGAAGCTGAAAGCCATCATCCTCAGCAAACTAACACAGGGACAGACAACCGAACACATGTTCTCACTCACAAGGGAGAGTTGAACAATGAGAACACATGGATACCAGGAGGGGAACATCACATACCAGGGCCTGTCAGGGGGTGGGAGGTGAGGGGAGGGAACCTAGAGGACTAGTAAATATGTACAGCAAACCACCATGGCACACATATACCTATGTGACCAACCTGAATGTTCTGCACATGTTTCCCAGAACTTAAAGTTAAATTTAAAAAAAGAAAAGAGGTTTAATTGCCTCACGGTTTTGCACATCTTGGGAGGCTTCAGGAAACTTACAATCATGAGAGAAGCCAACCTGTTTCATACTCTGGAAATGTCTCTTGGTGGTCAGAAGAGAATGTGGCCTAGTGAAATGGATTAGTGAAATACATTGGGGTGGTTTTGATAGACAGGAACCAAAGATATGAAGGACTTCATAGACATAGGTTAAGAAGCTCTAAAATATATGAGTAAACCAGATGGCTTTTAAATTAAGGAGTTTCTTGGTCAGGTCACTGTGAAAATCTCTCTGACAGTTCTGTGAGACAATGAGTTGGAAACAAGAACCAATCCAAGTAGAGGATAATGAGAACTTGAAGTAGGGCAGGAGATGACAGAACTTGAACTCAAGCAGATGGGAGTGGGATATATGTGTGAATGTGATTTCAGCGGTAGAATCAACAAAGCTTGAAAGAGTAAAGGTAAAGAAGTTGTGATGAAATATAACAGGAAGACAAAGGGGGATGATCTAATGATAACAAACTGGGGTTGTAATTTAGCAAGGCCTTTTGTTTGAGATTATTCTTGGCATCTCTGTGTCATTGGCTCTTCTCCTCTGAGAGTAGACAGGATACCTCTTGAATGTGGATTTTATGACTTGCTTCAGGAGAGAAGGGCAAAGTGAAGGACAAAGTGACATCACCAGTTTGCTGTGTTTTCACGTGCCAGGTGCCATATTTTGGGGTTACATGTCCTGAATACAATCAGAAGTGTGATGTGTTTGGGTGAGTGTGAGTACTGGGATAAGAGAGTCTAAGACAGATTGGGTGATCTAAGATCATGGTGGTAAGGGAAAACAAGAAGTAGATTTGGGGAAATACAAAATATTTGGCTTTGAATATACCGATTTTGAAATTGGCAGAAAAAATATATTACCAGTATCCAGCATAATTGACACAAAGTGTCACTACGTGTCCAGATCAAACAAACAGAATTTCTAAAGAAAATAAAATATGTGACTGAATAGTACAATGAATAATACAATGAATAAGTATGAATGACTAAATTTCTAAAAGTGGACTTATTCAACTTTTAAGATTGTCTGAGATACTCAGCACATGAAAATTGTATATTATACAAGATGGAGAAGTACTTCCAGGATATTATACTGCTGCAATTTTTACCCTACAGGCATAAAAGAGTTGGTGATTACTCACAAAGACCAGTGTTATATTCAGGTGAGACCCAGCAATTGTGTCTAGTGAAAAGAAACACAATAGAGGTGCTGAAAATAATGAAGTAGCAGAAAATATATCAAGATCCAATGAACAGGTGAGCATAACACAGTCTGCAGGGAAAATGATTGAGGTGAAATGAACTTACTGATCAATCTGTATTTTTTTCATATTCAAGTTTGGCTCAGTCCATTTCATTGTTGACTATCTACCCACCACAAATCACAGTACTGAATTCATTCTCACCAATGATTCCAGAAACATAGCTGCAGAACTCTCATCATTACTCCTTCTTGTTGTGGATACTCTGAAATTCTATTCCCATTTCCGTTTTCATTCCACACATGTAGTGAAGTATTATCAGTTCTACTCCTTCCTGTGTCCCACTCTTAAACTTTGTTAGGCATTTTGTTAATATAGAATCTTCCTTCCTGAAGTCATATATAAAATGTTCCCAGTTTTCAGGCACTGGACACTAGGCGGTTTGCCTCTTCTACCAAACATATTGCACACCCATTCCTTCCTATAAGTTAGTTATGAATTGCATGAGATTTGAACTTTCTATAAATCTCAGAAAAGTATTCATTTTCTTTCTGGATTTCTGCCTTCAAATAATATATCTGCCAGTAGGTAAATATACTAGTAAACAGTAGGTGAAAATAATGTGAATGTGTATGCTTTGATGTGTGGAAATGGATATGAATATTTTATATGTGTGGTCAGGATATTGTCTTCTCTAACAAAACAAGGTAAGGCTTTGATCCAATACGAGAACAATATCAAGTGGCAAGGAAGAAAGAGTCCAAACAGTAAACTAAAAACACTTGGTTGGTTGTGGAAGAGAGGTGTAGCATTGGTTAAAGGGAGCGAAAATTCACCGATAGTCTGTGATGATCAAATACCAGTAGGATATCCTGTATTCTGTTTTTATATCTTTACCAGGTGACAAGTTCATATAAATAAGGTAATATATTTAGTGGTGGAACCAGTATTCTCCAATGATTTCAGTAAATAAATATGCTGCCTTACTTTTGCATTTTCAATGACCTATATCATATAAAATATATCCAAAGAATTAAAGTGATCAAACCACTAAAAGCTCATTACTTTTTATTTTTATGACCAGATTAAAGTGCTATAGCATATTGACAAAAACATATACCTGCCTGGGGCCAGGTGTCTACATTTTCATGATAATGAAAGATGGTTTCAAAAAGGAACTCACCATGTGAAAATGTACTTAATCTTGTCTACAATTATTGTGTTGTGTTAATAGAAAATTTAGTGTTAATGTGACAGACAATGTTAGAAAAAAAATCAATCTTGATTTGAAAGCTTCATAATTAATCAGGTGGACAGGGAGAGAGCATTATTGTACCTATCACTCATTATTAGGAAGAATTTACAATGCACACCCCAGACTAGTTTTCTCATTTAATTCTTGAGGGGCATACGAGTGTTTGTTTCCATAATGATTCAATTAACCAATGTTAATTAACCAATATTTTTGCCAATTTATTACTAATATAAAATGAAACCATGTTATTCAGCAATGCCAAGGCTCAGAAAAAAAGTTTTATGAGTACTTTAAGTCATTAACAGCTGCAAAAATGTTTAATTGATATACTTAAAGTTTAATTTATTTTAAAGTAATAATGAGAAATACCACACATTTTTAAAGGATTAGTGTGATACAGGGGCAAATAGAAAAGAGCTTATTGGCCAGGTGTGGTGGCTCACACCTGTGATCCCAGCACTTTGGGGGGCCAAAGGGGGCGGATGTATTGAGGTCTGGAGATCGAGACCAGTCTGGCCAACATGGTGACATCCCATCTCTACTAGAAATACAAAAAAATTAGCCGGGCTTGGTGGCATGTGCCTGTAATCCCAGCTACTGGGGATACTGAGGCAAGGGAACTGCTTGAACGAGGGAGGTGAAGATTGCTGTGAGCTGAGATCGCGTGACTGCACTCCAGCCCCGGCGACAGAGTAAGACTCCATCTCAAAAAAAAAAAAAAAAAAAGGAAAGAAAGAAAGAAAGAAAAGAGCTTATTATATGGAAATCTAGAGTTTGGTTTACATCATACATAACATTGCCCTGACTTTGCTCCATCATTACAGACATTTTAAGATAACATTAATAATATATGCACAGGAGATTTTGTGAAAGAAGGTAACTTGAGTAAATGCATCCAATCCTTCTTTCTCAAATGCTTCTCCTGCACAACTGACTTAAATAATCAAAGGAAAGGAACCTATTTGTGGGAATCAGTGGAGGAAGTGGGGGTGTAACAGAGATTTATATAGAAGGGTCATTCTGGCCAAGGTGGCATATTGACAAAAGGCCTCCCCAAATGTAGACTTTTTATATTGTCTCCAAATATTTTTGTATATATAGTCATTGTATTTTAAATGCATTAATTTGCTTAATGTGCACATTTGAAGCACTGTCATGCCTGTGATGACTTGCACAATAACATGAAAGTTGGAGGGAACTCTATATCAAGTCGAGTACTTAGAGAAGAGTGCCATCCCTGTGCCACAAACTTGGAAGATTTTTGCTAAGTGTAGAACAATGAAAACAAGACTAAATCAAAGACATTGAGCAACCATTTCATAACTGGCCTACCTGAGATAGCAAAATCTCTTAAGCAAAACTGTAGGGGATATTTGTTATTTCCATAGCTTCCTAGCATTCAAATCCTCGACCTACACTGACGAAATCCCTCATTATGTGTTCTGTTGGTTGGATAATTGCCTCCTGCTATAGAAGCTAAAGCAGGGAGCTTCTTCCTTTCTTTAGTCCCTGGCAGCCAAGCAGCATCTAGGGACATGAACTAGGCTCATTTAGATGTAGTCACCCAAGACTGAAGATTGAGGGAGTTTTACAAAGAAGTAAGGAGAGTTTGGAAACCATTAAAGAAGTGCTGGCATCAAGGTTTTCAAAAGCAGTGTTTTTGGTGGTGGCGGTGGTGGTGGTATAGGGACCTAGTTAGACTATTCTTCCTGCACTATTTTGGCTGCTTCACTTCCCTTGGTTCCTATTCATTTCCTGAACTTCCTTCTTCCGTCTTCCCATCCATTCTGCAAGCTGCTTGAAACCCTTTAATACATCTCTTTTTTTCAAGTTAGCTAGTCTTTGTTCCTGTTAATACAACTGTAAGAACCTGAACTGACTGAACAAATAATTTTTAATGTTTTTGAGATAGAGTCTCTGTCGCCCAGGCTGGAGTACAGTGACACAATCTCGGCTCACTGCAACCTCCGCCTCCCAGGTTAAAGCAATTCTCCTGCTTCAGCCTCCTGAGTAGCTGGGACTACAGGCGCGTGCCACCACTCCCAGTCAATTTTTTGTGCTTTTAATAGAGACAGGGTTTCACCGTGTTAGCCTGGAATGGTCTCTATCTCTTGACCTTATGATCCGCACACCTCAGCCTTCCAAAGTGCTGGGATTACAGGGGTGAGTCCCCACGCCCGGCTGAACAAAGAAATTTTTAACAGTGAAAGTGAGGCAAACATGAAGATCAAGAGGGACTGGGTGCTGCTCTGCTGTGGATCAATATCACTGAAAGTCAGCACTTGAAATTAGCTACACTAAGAATCCTAAGGGTAAAGATAATCAAATAAACAAAGGCTGGAGATGGCGGGGCTCCTCTCAGGCAAGAAGCAGAAAAGGTACCAAACGTAGACGCTGATACATTTTGGATGCTTGTTCCCTCCAAATCTCATGTTGAAATGTGATCCCCAATGTTGGAGGTGGGGCCTAGTGGGAAGTGTTTGGGTCATGGGGGTGAATCCCTCATGAATGGCTTGTGGCCCTCCCCATGGTAATGAGTCTACAAGAGAGCTTGTTTAAAAGAGCGTGACGTGTCCTCCCTTCTCTCTTGCTCCCTCTCTCACCATGTCACATGTATGCTTCCACTTCATTTTCCACCAAGAGTAAAAACTTACTGAGGCCTCATCAGAAGCTGAGCAGATGTTGGTGCCCTGCTTGTTCAGACTCTAGAACCATAAGCCAAATAAACCTCTCTTATTTATAAATTACCCAGTCTAGGGTATCCCTTTATAGCAACACAAAATAGACAAAACACAGACCCCCGTCACAGAGAAAACCAGATATAGAATGCTGGCTTTCGGTGTAACAGCACAAAGATGTTTCATTGCAGTTTTGTGGCAGAAGAAAAAGCAGTCACAATACCACTAAATATGGAAGTTCTTTAAATAAGTTACATTACATTGTTAATGTAGAATACTACCCTTCCATTAGAAATCATGTTGAAGGTTACTGAATACAGAAGATGTTTCTGATATACTTGAAGGCAAAAAATAGAGAGAGAAGCAATATGATACAGTATCAATCCAAACAGACACACTTGGGAAGGCAGGTGGACAGTTCTACTTCTATCATAGAGTTGCCTCTTAACTATATGAATGTGAATAAATAATTCAATCTATATAAGCTTAACTTTCCTTAACTATAAATGGATGTAAGTATAGTACCTACTTCCAAGGGTTGTTATGATCCTTAAATATATGAAAGCACCTAGTATAGTCATTATTTTTGCTTCTACATATTCAAAAAATTTAACCATTACCGTTGTTATCTTACATTGGTGGTATTTGGTATAACTTTTGTTCTTTCCTTTGTGCTTTATGTTTTCTTCATTAAGAATATATAGCTATGTGATTAGGTAAGACACAAAAAAAGAAGTTACTATTTTAAAAAAAAGGAGAAAGGAGAAGAATCTAGAGAATTTAGTTGAACCCATTGAAAATGATTAAGAAAGTAGAAAATGTTAGAGGTGAATATTTAGAAGAGAAAGCTGAAAAATAGCAACAATAGAAATTAAATGGTATTTGATAGAGATAGGTGCCTGTCTGTTCTCTAAGTTAATGTGATGAAAAGAGGAAATGGATGTAATTATACCTAATTAAAATCCTTCCTGTGATGATGGAGGAAATTACAAAATAGGAAGTGGTTAAAAAGGTGAGCCTTAGAATCACAGGGCCATCCTGCAATTTTTGGTCCTGCCGCTAAGTAATTGTATGACCTTGATTAAAGTTATTTTATTTCACTAAGCCTTTATTTCCTTGTTTATTAATTGCAGATGAGCTAATACATATAAAGATAGTGCAGTCTCTGGCACAATGTATTCTCTCAGTAAATGTGACCTTCGGTTAATAAGCATTCTGTGCACTGAATGAAAAAGGATTTGAAGTCTATCAACAAAGGTTTAGTCTCAGTTCTGCCATACATACTCAGGACAAGCCACTGCCTTTCTGTGAGCTGGAGTTCATTATCTGTAAAATAGAAAAAAATACCGTTTGACCTATCTCCTTGCCAGTGCTTGTATGTAGATCAAGTGATATAAATAGTGTGAACATTCTTTGGAAGATATAAAGCCATTTATAATATAATTATTGTTTGCATGAATTACCCATGTCATATTAGTGATATACCAAGACTTCTGTTCACACTGGAGGTTGCTATCAAATAATATAGCATCCCTTTCTTAGTCATAGAACATGGTTTTATTGAGTGAAGTGTTTAAACAATATGGCTCATCTTAAGAAGCCTTCTCAATTACTTAGAACATTATTATATTTAAATGCGTTATTTTTGTTTAAAATTCCCTGATGAAAATTGTTTAACATGACTTAAGAAAAGTGATGTCAAATGTGTGTTTAGTGTATGTATGAATGAATGAATGATAGAGTGAAGATATCAGTTTTCTATTATTTTACCATTGAGCAATGCTAGATTGATGTAAGGTATTTTAGAGCCTGGTCTATCAACCTGAAAAGAAAAAACAAAACAAAACTATTAAGCAATTAACTGGTAGCAGAGACAGAGAGTTTGAATAATTCAGGTAATCTGGGAACCTTAAACTATCCAAATTAGGACTGGTTGCCTCTAATTCATTTAATACATATTTAGTTCTTCATTTCATTTTTTTCTGAAGGAACCTTTATTGTTGTAAGATAAATTATTTCCTCAAATTGCATCTAGAAAATCATTCTTAAGGTTGTCAGACAGCTAGAAGAAAAAGACTCTCCAGCATAATTTTCTGTTCATAATGAATAAGTAAGCTGGAAAAAAATTCGTATTCTATGATAACCAAATGTACTTAGCAAAGTGACCTGGACAACAGAAACCATCTATTTTCAGTTACTCTGGAGGGACCTCAAGTCCACAAGAACATTCTTAGCATGTTCTTGGTCTCCAATAATCAGGAATTGTACAAAAATGGAAAAGTTCTATTATTTCAGGAAAATATCTTGGGCTACTGAATAATGTAAAATACAGTTAGCAGTGAAGAATTACTGAAGCAAGATTTAATCATTCTTTTTTGAAAATAACTAAAAATAAAAAATCGAGGTTAAGGAACAGATCACATAGGTGACGTGAACTGTAGGAGTATCTAGATTTTAACACAGCTCCAAAATTAATCAATTCATTATACTTGCAGTAAATATTTTCCCTACTCATTTTTCTCCCATGACTATATTGAGACCAAAACGCTTTAACTTACATGCATAAAATTTCTGGCAATGTGGATCTCTATTTTCACATTTGAATGTTTAATCAGTACCTTTCCAAATTTTGACAAATACTTCTATGGGTTGGGGCAATTCTGTGAGTTCACATTTTGAGCTCTTTTTCCATACATAGCATAGAGTTTAAGTGTCCAGTTTGTTTTAAAATTTGCATTTCCTGTGCAGTCTGTAACTTCATGCTTTTAGAATTCAGTCCAGGACAACTACTACATTTGTACTGGAGGTCTCTTTCTTAATCTTGATTGCCCAATTCAGTTCCTCAAAGGAACTAGTTGGCTTTTATCTCTGAGATACAAGCAGAAGCTAAAAGCAGTGACTTTAGAAACAATGATTTTGGGAAAAAAAAAAAAGGAACTGCCCGGGGTAAAGAAACTCAGGATATTTCAACATACAGAGTGTTTTGAAAATGGCTCAAATTGTCATGACACAATGATTAGGAAACATTGCTAAGATATTAGTCTTTCAATATATTCATGGTAGAACTCGCTTGTCTAACTCTGCTTAGTAAAAATAGGTAAATTGCTTCAGGGCTTTTCTTTTGATGGGATGAACGGTAATATTCATGTGAATGTCTGTTCCTCAGATTTTATAGTTTTATAGCCAAGGATGATAAACAGTAAGAGTTAGGACCTCGATGGCATGCACATGTCCAAAACACTTAGCAGACACTCACTAGAACCTGGGGATTCAGGATGAGCAGTGCCACTGGGATTACTACCACTAGACTATACACTACAAGGATTTGTTTATTGTAATCTCTCCAACAGCTTTCCTTGAATATTTAGCAGTCTGATCACTTCCCAGGACAGGTTGCCATTCATGACATTGATTAATGGTGCAACTGGTTTTCCACGGACCTATTTCTCTGCCTTGCTTTTTTGATAGAACAGCCACCATTCTGACAATACCGATGAGACCCAAAATGGAAAGAGGAAAAAGAATTTCAAAATTGAAGTTTGTTAAAGGTTCTCTCTTATTTTCACAACTGCATTATTTGAAATTTTCACCTTCAACCATCTTAATGTTGTTCTTTGTCGCAAATCAGTTCCTTTGTTTTTGAGCCTCTTCAAAGTACCTACAAAAGAAGACACATGTAAAGATAGAAATGAGCCTGAGAGGCACTTTTATTACTGAATGTGAGGACTCTGAGCCCAAGCTAAGCCATCATATCCCCAGTGACCTGCACGTATACATCCAGATGGCCTGAAGCAACTGAAGATCCACAAAAAAAGTGAAAATAGCCTTAACTAATGACATTCCACCATTGTGATTTATTCCTGCCCCAACCTAACTGATCAATGTACTTTGTAATCTCCCCACCCTTAGGAAGGTTCTTTATAATCTCCCCCACCCTTAAGAAGGTTCTTTGTAATCCTCCCCACCCTTGAGAATGTACTTTATGAGATCTGCCCCCTGCCCCCAAAACATTGCTCTTAACTCCAACACCTATCCCAAAACCTATAAGAACGAATGATAATCCCACCACCCTTTGCTGACTCTCTTTTTGGACTCAGCCCACCTGCACCCAGGTGAAATAAACAGCCCTGTTGCTCACACAAAGCCTGTTTGGTGGTCTTTTCACATAGACACGTGAGGCACTGAAACAAACACAATTTGAAATTACTTGCGATTCCATCAAAGAAAATATTTAGTTAATGTAGTCTAGACGCTTGGAAAGCTTACCTGTTTCCTTTCTTTCCTACGTAGTGTTAGAAAATTGTGATCATTTTTATTAGACATAATTTAAAATATCACCAACAAATTATTTTCCAATATTCCAAACATGTTTGAATCTTTAACATTTTGTGGAGTTTCATGACTCAACACAATCAAGTTTAAGACTCTATTGCAACCCATTTATGCAATTAAGTGCTGAGCTTTGTTTATGCTGAACTTTTCTTTCAAAACTTGTGACCATTTTGTAGCATGTTTTAAGACTGTTTCATTACTACTGTAATATTAATAGTGCTACAAGATATCCATGCTAAGATAGTATCATAGCAGCAGACTAAAAAATGTTGTCCTAAAAACCAGAGTCTACGTGATAAGACTGGTAATTCAATTAAAATTTTTTGGTATATTTGAAATAAAGTACCTGCCCTGGGACAAGTTACTCAAAGGAAATGCAAAAACTGACTAAATACCAGCACTATGAATCACTAAAGCAAAATAGAATAATAACATTGACACAATAAGACACAATAACCTGTAACTAAGAGGGATCATGTGAAGGCTGAATGAAATAACATTTTTATACAAATAATGGAAATAAAGACTAGTTTGCTTCCCTTTTAATTTTGTTTTTCCTATACCCTTCTGCAAAGAATGTCCTTATTCCTTGGATTCTAATGTTTTGGGATGAGGGTGGGGAAAGAAAGAAAATTAGTTTGAGTATGGTACATTTAAAAAATAAATTATTTGTTGTAACATCATGTATTTGTTAAAGACAAAATTGTTTCAACGAAATGCCAACCTTAATAACAGAATAATAGTAGATGAATTCCAGTTGAGTGCTAGCTAATTTCTTATATGAATAACCTTCTTTTATTGTTATACAAACATGCTGAGATGAGCACTATTACCATGGCTCATTGCACAAAGGTGAATAATGAGCCTCAGAGACTATGCAATTTGACATGGTCATAAAACCTGGATTTGAATCCAGGTCTCTCCATATACAGCATATACTCATAACCCCCATGGAGACAGCCTCTCAACAAAAAGAAAATATGTTTATTTAGTAAGAAAAATGAGGTTGTAATTTTGCTGAAATTGATTGCTCAAAGAGTAATCAAAGATAAAGTAGTAAAATCCTACAAAGACTGATTTGTAGATGAAAACCAGGATTATTTCAGCCCAGAAAAGAGAAGGTTTGTGTGCAAGAGGTAATAGCTAGGTTTAGATGTGTGTTAGTCTCTCAAAAGAAAAAGAATTATTTTGGGTATTTGTTTTAGTAGGATCTTTCAGACCTACTCTAATCAAAGGATTACAGTTCCAGTAAGGTAAATATTAGCTGAATACAGCAAAACAAAACAGAACCTTTCGAAAAACAAAGCTGCCCAAAGATGTCAAAGTTCAAGGAGAGACAGGAAGACAGTATTAGAGATGTTAGAGCTAATTTAGGCAACCTTTTCTCCCAGTTGAAGGTGTATCTAAAAGCCCCTCCAACCTTTGGAAATTATGATCTCCTGTTATATTTACAGAATCCTGAACTTTATGTCATTGGTTCCTTAGACAAAAAGTTACCAATAAAACAAATTACTATAACAATACCAGATCAGACGAGATTGGGCGTGTTCAGGTGGTATGGCATTGTCAGCTTTAAAAAAATGTGTCATTTGTTGTGATTCTTCCCCGTCATTCTAAGTAAATACCCACTTTCTGTCCCTAAAAAGATCATCGAAATTTGGAAAATAATTTATACCATCATTTTATGACAGTTTATATAGAGTACAGTTTGTGGTATACCCTAACCTGTGAAGGTATTTTAAGAGTTCCCCTAATCACAAACTTCTACCATTATATGATTGTTCCAGTATGAATCAGAGACACACGTTCAGTAAGGAATGTTACTTGTAGTAGAAAGTGTAAATGTTTACAACTCATTTCTTTCTGTTATATATATTCTTAATTTTTCCCTCCAAGTTTTCTTTTCTTTCTTCTATGTCATTTGGTGCAATAGGATAGGCCCAGGATTGTCTTCTGTCTAGAAATCCCAACCTGCCCCTTTTCTTAACCTAACAGGGCTAGGGATAATGTATAATAGAAAAGAAACAGGGAATGGGATGCTTATTCCTGTTGTGCTTGAAGCTTTTCCCACTAAAACTCTTTCTTTATACCTACTTTTCCAAAGTATTTTCAGCCATTAGAATGCTAACACCGGGGAATGCCAAGATTATGCTCTACTGCTTGTTTAAACTAAAATTGGAGTGGAAAAAAAATGGATCCTCTAGTTTAGTTAATAACAATGTGTCAATGTCAGTAGTTTGGATGAATGTACCATGATTACATAAGGTGTTAACAATCGAAGAAACTGGGTGTGGGATATATGGGAGTCTTTGTACTATCTTCACAACTTTCCTGTACATCTAAAATTATTCCAAAATAAAGACTTTCTTTCAATAATGGATTTTAAAAAACTCACCTATAATCTAGCTCAATTTATCAGGATAGACAATCATGTAGGAATTTGAGATCTAAATTTCAGTTAGAACTACTGCACATTTTCCTGTACTTGCCGAAAAAACAAGGAGCTGATATCAGATGGAGAATTCTGGGTAGTTAAATAATTCTGTATTGTATACATCTCTTCTTCCCTTGGGTACCCATGTTGGGCAAAGGAGGTTGGGACAGAAGGAACAAGAGTGAGGAATAAAGATGGGGATGCACTTATTTTTACATCTGTACACCCCCTAAAACCAACATGTCAGAAGTGCTTAATCTGATTGCCTTCATACTGGTTTGGAAAGAAATTAGAAATTCTAGAATGCACTGAGAGCTCAAAGTGTTCATCAGCAACTTGGACCTTCTAGCCTTGGTCATCAATTACACTGAGTATCTCAGCTGACCCAGAAAATTTCTGATTAAAAACAAAATGGGCAGCTTTAGAAAACTTACAACATTTGTACATACTCAACTTTATACAATAAGTTATTCTCATTATCACTTTCTACGAATGAGTTTGGCTGCTGTTCTTAAAGTATACCAGCATTACAATGGAAGCAAAACACTTTGCTATTAGGCACGTATAAAAGACTCAAATATTAAAAACATATCTTTTGTTAAAAGGGAACAACACACCTATTCAGGCTAGAGATGTACTCCACAAATGAGGTCAAGATAATCCCCATATTGCCAAAGTGTTTTCAGGGATGATAGCTTCCCTCTAGCTCTCCTGAAAATGTGTAAATTATCTCACAGATAAATGCCTCTCAAAATGCTAAACTCAAGTCTATAAAGAGGAATTAAGAGAGCTTGATTAAAATGAAAAGAAAAAGATAGGAAAGTGGAGGTTACTTTAGTTGGATAAAATCAGAATAGAGCTTGCCTTGTTGGCCAGCAGACAGGATCAAGAGGGGTGTGTCACTGGGAGACAAGCTATAGAGCTATATTCTGTTGTGTTGCTTGGAAGGAATCCCAGGCAGATAAAAAGATTCAAGAGACTGGGCCCTGAAACTACATATAGTGTTTGTTTCTACTTTCTAGGAGAAGCCCTGGCAGAATGCAATCCACAGGGGTCTTTACAGTGTTCCATAATCAACTTTTTCTTGAACAAGGTAACTTTTAGTTACTTATGACTGCTCCTATGATTGATAACTTGCTTACAGAGTAAAGGGAGGGTGAACAGACACAGAGGCTGCACTGCACCGATGCTGTAGATGGTTTATGTAGATGTACAAAGAAAACAAAAGTGAGATTATTCAATTTACCAATAAAGAATTGATAGACATTTTGAAGTTGGTTCCAATAAGGGAGAACGGAAGTTGGATGGCCTTAAAATTCTTTTCTAAATATATGATGGGATTTATTACAAAAGCACCTTTTATATAAGTGAAAGAAATAAAAGGATATTTGCGAAGCTAGGCATTTGGACAGTGGCAGTATGAATCAAGCAAAGAACATTCAACAAATTCTGTTGCTATAAAGAAAATTTATCAAATTCTATATGTGACATATAAAAACCTGTGTTTACTCAGGGATGTCCTGCCTGAGCAAGTACTTAAGCAATCATCAAGCCCTTTGCCTTGGAAATCCCATTACTAGGTATTCACTCTGCAGAAATATTTGCACATACACACAAAAGATGAATGTATAAAGATGATCACTGCTACATTGCAGTAGCAAAACTATAGGAACCATTTCAATGTTCATCAACAAAGAAATGTTTAAATACATTATAGACAACTGCACTCTGGTATGGATCCAGCTGTTTAAACAAATAAAGTTCTAAGAAGGAAGAATTGCTATTATATTGTATAATGATAAAAGCAAGTGACAGTAAAATGTTTATTATGGTGTCATTTACATAATAAAAACGTACTAAATCATATGTTTGAATATGTATGTAATATCAGGTAATAGCTACTGAGTACTTTTGATGGGAAGATTAGCACATAACGTAATGCTTAAGAGTGTAAACTCTGGAGCCAGGCTACCTGCGCTTCATAAGCCAATCCTGACTTTTATTAGAAGTGCCACATTGGGCAAGTCCCTTAAATCCTTTGGACTTTAGTTTCTTCATCTGAAAAAAGAATATAATTGTTGGGATGATTAAGGAGATTAACACATAAAAACTGCCTGGCAAATAGTAAGGACTGAATAAATGTTAGCGACTTTTTTTTTTTTTTTTTTTAATGAGAAGGGCATTGTTTTAAGTGACTTACATGCTTTTATCTTCACAGCTACTCCATAAAGAAGATATTAGTATTATCCTCATTTTGAAGAGGAGGACATTGAAAGAGAAAGGTGAACCAACTTGTCTAAAGTCCCCTAGCCACTAAACTTTGGAGATTGTATTTGAACCTAAGCATCTGGTTCCAATAGCTGTGCTCCTAATCACCACTGCATATTGTTTCTCTTTATATGCACACTCACACACATAAGCATATGCACACACAGACACACAAATGTCTAGAAAAATATCTGTTTGGTTTTAATTTTGTGAGGGCAGTGGAGTGATGTCGAAAGGAGGCAATTATTTTTTATTCGATACACTCTCATAGTGCTGTGAAGGCTCTTCAAGTTTTTCTTGTACAAACTTAAATAATGAATGAATAATAAAGCACCAAAACATCATAGTCACTAAACATAATGTATTCAATATAGTTGACTTTAAATAGTTGATAAAAATTTAACGACATCTGTTGATCAAATGATACCATCAAAACACTTAAATGGCAAAGCATAGAATGATCGAAGATATTTGCAATGCATAAAACTGACAGACTAGTACCTAGAAAAGATGAAGAACTCAAAATCAGTTGGAATGAGATAGAAAAATAGGAAATCAGCAAAATATTTGAAATGAAAAATATTTGAAATGAAAATTTACAGAGAGAAAACACAAACGGCAAATAAATGTATGAAAATGCTTTTTAAAATATTCGTGGTAATGAAGATTAAAAGCACCATAAGTACATTGAGAACCTCAGTGACTAAAGTTCTATGTTTTGTTTTTTAAAAGTCTTTGTTAGCAAGCACAGGCGTTACTGTCTTTCAAAGTTGTGTTTTAGAAAGTAAAGTGTTAGTGCTTTAAAATTTGGGATGCATGCAGCTCCTCTGTAGGCCCAGTGAGTCATTACGTATTTGATGATTGCACACCAATGATCTGGGATATTTCAAACCTAGGTATTTCATACCTATCTGTCTGAGGGAGCATTGAGCAGGTCAGCCAGCTGTCCCCAAATGAAGGTGTGAGCCCCAAATGTCTGAGACAGGTCTCAGTTAATTTAGAAAGTTTATTTTGCCAAGGTTGAGGATGCACACCCATTACACAGTCTCAGGAGGTCCTGATGACATGCACCTAAGGTGGTCAGAGCACAGTTTGGTTTTACACATTTTAGGAAGACATGAGACGTCAATCAATCAACATGTGTAAGATGAATATTGGTTTAGTCCGGAAAGGTGGGACAACTGGAAGCAGAGAGGGGGCTTCCAGGTCATACGTAGATAAATGGCAAATGCTCGCATTCTTTAGTTTCTGGTTAGCCTCTCCAAAGGAGGCAATCACATATGCATTCATCTCAGTGAGCACAGAGGTGACTTTAAATAGACTGGGAGGAGGGTTTGCCCTAAGCAATTCCCAGCTTGACTTTTCTCTTTAGCTTAGTGATTTGGAGGTCTTAGGAGTTATTTTCCTTTCACAAAGGCAATGGATATTTATTTATTTAATAAATTTATTTATTTCCTGTAGATTCAGTTAAAAGCTTTCACTCACCGACCGTAAGTTTTGATTGAGGATCCTAAAAATGTATTGAATTACACTTTTTATGTGAACACCAGTGAATCATAATTCAGGTAAATGTAGACAGAATTGTTCATCGTTTAGTGGGTAAAAAGTAGATCATCATTACTCCAAGGCAACAATTTATATTCCATTTCAAGTATACTAAGATCCAGATATCTTTGGTAGGCTTTTGACTGCTGCTTCCCCATTAAATTGCACTTCAAAATCTTCTCTTTCCCATTGATGGAATGTGTGAGAAGAGTCTTCCTTCATGCTTGTGTAACCTTTGCCATGAAAGCACTTTACCAGCTTTTATTATATCACTTCATCTATTTCTGACGTTTGCCATGTCTTTCTCTGTAGTATGAGCGTAGCTTATAGCTAATGTCACTGAAATCCCATGCGTACAGAATGTCTGATAATAAAAAGGAAATTCTGATATTTCATAACTCCCTGACACAATGACTGGCAGAAAGCTAAAGTTAGGAGAAATGCGGGATGCTAAAACCTTTTCAGACTAAAGATTTTAGTGTAAAGACCCACAGGTGAATATCAGGAGACATTAGTTCTATCCCAGCTCCCACTCTTACTAGCTGTGGTGTCTTAGACAGCTCACTAAAATTATCTAATCTTTCATTCCTTAATCAGTAAAACAGCAATAGTATCAAAAACCTTTATGTTGACCTAGAGTTTCCAATATAAGAAATCACAGATTGGACTGGAATGGACTAGAAATCATAGAAATAGCTAGATATATTTAAAGTTATTTTAAAATTTAATGTTATTAAGATTTGCTGAAATAAATATTTTGGCTGACTGAGACTGGGACTATTGGGAACTACATTGTAAAAATTCTGTAGAACTAGAAGAGATAACTTCAGTGCTTTCTGAGGAGAAACATGCATTCTATTCCATACAATGAGGTACTAAGTTTAATTCTCTGGGATCCTGAGTCTACCTCTGCAACCGAAAGCTTTGTGGCCTTGGGCACTCACTCACCTTCTAAATGAAAGACTCATTCTAGATGACTATTATGCTCCCTTCCAGAGTTACCCAAAATCTCAAATATTTTAATTTTAATTTTAAAGTGTTACAATATTGCCTCCAATTGGCACACAGTCTCTTTGGTGAACTCATGTTGTATTAATCCATTCTTGTATTGTTACAAAGAAATACCTGAGACTAGGTAATTTATAAAGAAAAGAGGTTTAATTGGCTCACAGTTCTGCAGGCTGTACAGGAAGCATAGCTCTGGTATCAGCTGCTGGGGAGGCCTCAGGAAATTTATAATCATGGCAGAAGACAAAGTGGGAGTGGGTACTTCACATGGTGAAAGTAGGAGCAAGAGAGAGAGAGAGAGAGAGAGAGAGAGTGGGGAGTACTTGCCATACACTTTTAAATGACCAGATCTCACAAGAACTCAATATCATGACGACTGCACCAAGCCATGTGGTATCTATGCCCATAATCCAAACACCTCCCACCAGGCCCCACCTCCAGCATTGGGAATTAAAATTCAACATGAGATTTTGGTAGGGACATATATCCAAACTATATCACATGTGTATTTCTTTTAAGGAGAACGTGACTAGTAATAGTTATGACTTAAAGATCTGTGTATGAATTTCACATATCCATTAAAACTTAAAGCAGCAAACAGATGATCTGTATTGGAATCACTATATTGTTTTAGAAGCCATCATTCAGGTAAAACAGCTTAATACATACAAATATTTATGTCATGCTAGGGAGAGATGTAGAAGGTGAGTAGAATGGTTTATTTGGATACTTTATTTTAAATTAATAAGTCTATGGGTGAAGTAAAGGGCTGAGGGATTAAGAATTAGAAAAGCTATTTTTTTGTCCATAGGCTACCAGCTTGAGTGTATCCAAAATGAATGGTGACTCAGGGCGATTACCATCTGTTAGCTGCTTTGTGATCTATGAACAATAAGTTAGCACTCTTATTCCAAACCCAGATGGTTGAAAGTCCATCTTGTAGATAATGCCAATATAGTTGGCAAAAGACGACACCCTTTTTGAAGGAATAATCTCAAAGATCAAGTGTCTACATATCAATTTTTTGGTTTTCTTCTCTAAGACTTTCCCACAGACCCAGGAAAAATACTACAAGAAGATCTAATTCAGTGCTTCTCATGGTTAAGGCTCACAACTAAAGACTTCTTGTGTCTCTGGAAGTGTTCATCATCAATATTTTTCTTAGTAAAGCAACATTTCTAAAGGATACCAAAAGTGAATGAAGTAGAAGTCACGAGAAATGGCAATAACTGAAAAAGCATGTTTATAATGGAAGGATTTAACTAGTTGACTATATCCTACTCATATCTTGACACCTGCAAAGAGGTAAGAAAGTAAACCTTTCTACAAGCAACAAATTATTCCTTAAATTTTGCATAAGACTATTCCTTTTCTAAATTGTATTGTATTTTGAATGACCCAGACATTTTGAGTGTTTAAATTAAATCTAGGTTGATTCATTTTATAAAGGTAATAACTTTGAGAGGTGAATAGTTAACTCTCAGTTTTTCTGTTTCATTGGTTCATATTTTTGGGCATAGTTTTTATAAAGTGAGGCACATAAGCCACCACGATTGAAATATTAAAAATGTTTTATGTGTATCACATCTGTTTTGGTTTTAACTAAATTTTTATCATCTCTGAGCCTGGTTATTTTCCAATCACTTTAAAGTTCCTCTGCAAACTTTTCAATGTGATGATTAAAGGGGCAGAAAGCAGAGCCAGAAAAACAAGGAGGGGGGGAAATAATAGAGGAGCAATATTTTTTGGTAAAAAGTTTTAAAAGATTTCTCATGTCAACCACCAATTGTCTTCCCATTTTCCAGATTAACAGAAAGACAATTAAAAAATGATTAAGAAGATTTCCAGTTAGTTAACAGTATTCTCAAAAAATATCAGGGCAAGAAGAAAAACAAAAAAGTTAAATTTTATTCTTTCGCTTCTTATTTGATAAAGAAAAGAACCAAAAGGGGTCCGAAAAACCTGAAGCACAAAGATTAATCATACGATGAAGAAGAAAATCCATATGCCATATATATTTTAAACTACATTTACTTTAATATTGAAATTCTTACCTAATTCTGAATATTGGTTTATATTGAACTATAGGATGAAAAATATAACATAAAGGTAAACTGCATTATGGTAGTTAATTTACAGAATATTTCTTTACAGAGTAGTTCTGCTTATTATATTAAAGTTTGCCTAAGATGCTTTAATCTTTTTAAATAAAAGTTTATTCAGAATAAGTTTTTCTTTTACTTCTTTGTTTTCTTCAACTTTTATTTTAAGTTCTGGGGTACACGTGCAGGATGTGCAGATTTGTTACATAAGTAAATGTGTGCCATGGTAGTTTGCTCCACAGATCAAACTGTCACCCAGGTATTAAGCCCAGTATCAATTAACTATACTTCCTGAGGCTCTCCCTCCCCACACCGCCCCCAACATGCCCCAGTATGTGTTGTTTTTCCCCATGTGTCCATGTATTCTCATTGTTCAGCTCCCACTTATAAGGGAGAACATGCAGTGTTTGGTTTTCTGTTCCTCCATTGGTTTGCTAAGGATAACGGCTTTTAGCACCATCTATGTCCCTGCAAAGGACATTATCTCATTCCTTTGGATGGTTGCATATTATTCCATGGTGTATATGTACCACGTTTTCCTTATCCAGTTTATCGTTGATGGATATTGGGGTTGATTTCAGGTCTTTGCTATTATGAATAATGCTGCAATAAACATACAAATGCCTGTATCTTTATAACAGAATGATTTATATTCCTTTGGGCATATACGCAGTAATGAGATTGCTGGGTCAAATGATATTTCTGCTTCTAGATCTTTGAGGAATTGCCATACTGTCTTCCACAATGGTAGGCCTAATTTACACTTCCACCAACAATGTAAAAGTGTTCTTTGTTCTCCACAACCTCGCCAGCATTTGTTGTTTCTCGACTTTTTAATAATTGCCATTCTGACTGGTGTGAGATGGTATCTCATTGTGGTTTTGATTTGCATTTCTGTAATGATCAGTGATGTTGAGCTTTTTTTCTTACGTTTCTGGGCCACATGAATGACTTCTTTTGAGAAGTGTCTGTTCATGTCCTTTACCCACGTTTTAATGAGGTTCTTTTTTTTCTTGTAAATTTGTTTAAGTTCCTTGTAAACTCTGGATATTAGACCTTTGTCAGACAGATAGATTGCAAAAGTTTTCTCTCATTCTTTAGGTTGTCTGTTCACTTTGATGATAGTTTCTTTTGCTGTGCAGACGCTCTTTAGTTTAAGAAGATCCCGCTAATCAATTTTTGCTTTTGTTGCTATTGCTTTTGGCATTTTCATCATGAAATCTTTGCCCATGCTTACGTCCTAAATGGTATTGCCTAGGTTTGCTTCTAGGGTTTTTATAGTTTTGATTTTACATTTAAGTCTTTAACCCATCTTGAGTTAATTTTTGTATAAGATGTACGGAAGGGGTCCAGTTTCAGTCTTCTGCATATGGTTTGCCAGTTCTCCCAACCCCATTCATTAAATAGGGACTCCTTTTGCCATTGCTTATTTTTTTTCAGGTTTGTCAAAGATCACATGGTTGTAGGTGTGCATTCTTATTTCTGAATTCTCTTTTCTGTTCCATTTGTCCATGTGTCCGTTTTTGTACCAGTACCATGTTGTTTTGGTTACTGTAGCCTTGTGGTATAATTTGAAGTCAGGTAGCGTGATGCCTCCAGCTTTGTTCTTTTTGCTTAGGATTGTCTTGGCTATTTGGACTTTCTTTTGGTTCCATATGAATTTTAAAATAGTTTCTTCTAATTTTGTTAAGAATGTAAATGGTAGCTCAATGGGAATAGCATTTAATCTATACATTAGTTTTGGCAGTATGGCCATTTTCATGATATTGATTCTTTCTGTCTATGAGCATGGAATGTTTTTCCATTTGTTTGTTTCCTCTTTGAATTCCTTCAGCAGTGGTTTATAGTTGTCTTCTAAATAGGTTATTCACTTTCCTTGTTAGCTGCGTTCCCAGGTATTTTATTCTCTTTGTAGCAATAGTGAATGAGAGTTCATGTGTAATTTGGCTTTCTGCTTGCTAATTTTTGGTGTATAATAATGCTAGCGATTTTTGCACATTGATTTTATATCACCAAAGTTGTTTATCAGCTTAAGAAGATTTGAGATGAGGTGATGGGGTTTTTTTAGATATAGGATCATGTTATCTGCAAACAAAAATAATTTGACTTCCTCTCTTTCCATTTGAATATCCTTTATTTCTTTCTCTTGCCTTATCGCCCTGGCCAGAATTTCCAATACTATGTTAAATAGGAGTGGTAGAGAGGGCATCCTTGTATTTTGCCTGTTTTTCACAGGAATGCTTCCAGCATTTGCCCATTCAGTGTGGTATTGGCTGTGAGTATGTCCTATATGGCTTTTATCATTTTGAGGTATATTCCTTCAAAACCTAGTTTACTGAGAGTTTTTAACAGGAAGGGATGTTGAATTTTATCTAATGCATTTTCTGCATCTACTGAGATAAACATCTGGGTTTTGTCTTTAGTTCTATATATGTGATGAATTGCATTTACTGATTTGTGTATGTTGAACTAACCTTGCATCCTGCGGATGAAGCCAACTTGATTGTGGTAGACAAGCTTTTTGATGTGCTGCTGGATTTGGTTTTTCCATATTTTATTGAGGATTTAGCATCGATATTCATCAGGGATATTAACCTGAAGTTTTCTTTTTTTGTTGTGTCTCTGCCAGGCTTTGGTATCAGGATGATGCTGTCCTCATGAAATGAGTTAGGGAGCAGTCCCTCCATTTCAGTTGTTTGGAATACTTTCAGTAGCAATGGTATCTATAATGCTTTATTCTTGAATTTTCAGAGACATGCATGATAAACATTAAGTGATTACCTAAAGTTTTTTTACAAATAGTATTAATGGGGCTACATATAATACAATTTGGTTTTCACTGAAGGTTTTTTTGTACTGTAATTTCCATTTTAAAAGTAAGTATATAGCTTTTGAAAGAAGAAAACAAAAACTTTACACTTCTAAACTGCATCAAAAAATATAATGGACCTACAGGAAGGGAAGAAAAAGTCTCTCTAGGGGAACATTAATAGAATGCTAGAATATATGAAGAGACACACTATTCTTGGATGAGAAGACTCAATACCTTATTGTTAATTATCTCCAGGTTGATTTTAATATTTAAAATAATCTTAGTCAAATCTAACCTGACTTTTTAGAATAACAAAGTTATTCCTTTTAAGCGTGATTTTTAAGAATCATAAAAATAAATTTATATTAATGAGATGGGGTTATAACATAAAATTTATGCTTCTTTAGAATAGTAGTCTTCTTTTTGGGGGCTTTTAGCTTACCGCTTCAAGTTCTCTACTCGCCTCTGTCTACCTCAATTATATCCTCCATAAATCATGGTAAATACCTAATACTTTGCATAATTCTATATTTTTATATTTATATAATCACATACAAATACAGCACATATGGAGAGGTTTGGATATTGTTTTACAAAAAATATTCTACTATATGCATTTTCTGCATCTTTACTTTTTCATTAAACTGTGTGTTATAAAAGCAAACGGGTATGTCTGCAAACAAGTATCTCTTTAAGCAAACAGGTATATCTGCAATTTATTATTTTTTAATGGTTTCCTAAGATTCCACGGTGTTCAATGACCATAAATGTATTTAAACATGCCCTTTCTGGTAAGTGTTTAATTTGTTTTCAGGTTCATTGCACTACAGATAATACTCTAATAAATGTTCTGCGACATATATACTTATTGTTCCTTTTATGTCTAAGGAATAGAATCTCTGAAAGGGATTATTTTGTTTAAGTTTATTTGCATATTAATATTAACAGATGCCAACGGATTGCCTGTCCAAACATTTGTAACAAATAATATCTCTTCTTTCAACCTTTCATAGTATCATTTTGCCCACATCCACACTAATAATAAGTATTTTATTGCATTTTATTTTATTATCTTTTGGATGGGAGGAAATTCAATCTCTTTGAAACTTAAACTTGCATTTCCCTGATTGCAAGTGTTTCTACATTTTTGTACATTTATTGACCATTTGGATTTGATATTCTGTCAATTGGTTATTCATATAATTTGCCTATTTTTCTATTTTTTTCTTTCCTCTCAATTTATACAGTGTTTGAAGTACAGGTATTTTTCAGTTGTATTACAAATATAGTTTTTTATTAGAATTTAATATTACTTTATTGACTTCATTTTTAATATAAATATTTTCGGTCATCTATGGTTTATCATATCTTTTTGTTTTGTATCTTCTGGGTTTCCTCTTTTGGTTTTTATAGTTTCAGGTTTTACATTTAAGTATTTAATCCATCTTGAGTTGTTTTTTGTATATGATGTAAGGAAGGGGTCTAGCTTCAATCTTCTGTATACGGCTAGCCAGTTATCACAGCAACATTTATTGAATAGAGAGTCTTTTCCTTATTGCTTGTTTTTGTCAGCTATCTCAAAGATCAGGTGGTTGTAGATGTGTGGCCTTATTTCTGGGCTCTCTATTCTGTTCCATTAGTCTATTGCCTGTTTTTGTACCAGTACCACACTGTTATTGGCTTTGGTTACTATAGCCTTGTAGTATAGTTTAAAGTCAAGTATCATGATGCCTCCAGCCTTGTTCTTTTTGCTTAGGATTGCCTTGGCTATCTGGGTTCATTTTTGGTTTTGAATGAATTTTAAAATAGTTTTTTTTTTTCTATTTCTGTGAAGAATGTTTTTGGTAGTTTGATACGAACAGTATTGAATCTATAATTTGCTTTGGGCAATATAGCTATTTAAATAATATTAACTCTTCATATCCGTAGGGTATTTTCCATTTATTTGTGACTTCTCTGATTTCTTTGAGCAGTGTTTTGTAATTCTGATTGTAGAGATCTTTCACCTCCCTGGTGAGCTGTGTTCCTAGGTATTTTATTCTTTTTGTGACAATTGTGAATGTAATTACCTTTCTGATTTTGCTTTCAGCTTTGCTGTTTCTGGTGTATAGGAATGCTTGTGATTTTTGTAAATGGAATTTATATCCTGAGACTTTGCTGAAGTTGATTTTGGGCCAAGATTATCAGCTGAAGGAGATTTTGGGCCAAGATTATGGGGCTTTCTAGATATACAATCATGTTTGAAAACAGAAAGTTTGGTTTCCACTCTTCTTACTTGTATGCTATTTATTTCTTTCTCTTGCCTGAATGTTCTTGCTAGAACTTCCAATACTATGTTGAATAGAAGTGGTGAGAGAGGGCATCCCTGTCTTGCACTGGTTTTCAAGGGGAATGCTTTCAGTTTTTGCATATTCAGTATAATGTTGGCTGTGGGTTTGCCATATATGGCTCTTGCTATTTTGAGGTAGGTTCCATCAATACCTAGTTTATTGAGAGTTTTGAACATGAAGAGGTGTTGAATTTTATTGAAAGCATTTTCTGCATCTATTGAGATAATCATGTGGTTTTGGTCTTTAATTCTGTTTATGTGATGAATCACATTTACTGATTCGTGTATGCTGAACCAGCCTTGCATCCTGGGATGAAGCCTACTTGATCATGGTGGATTTGCTTTTTATGTGCTGCTGGATTTGGTTTTCCAGCATTTTATTGATGATTTTTGCATCGATGTTCATCAAGATATTGGCCTAATGTTTTCTTTTGTGTGTGTATGTGTGTCTCTGCCAGGGTTTGGTATCAGGATGATGTTTTCCTGATAAAATGAATTAGGGAGGATTCTCTTCTCCTTAAAATTTTGGAATAGTTTCAGAAGGGATGGCACCAGCTCTTCTTCGTACATCTGGTAGAATACATCTGTGAATCTTTCTGTTCCTGGGCTTTATTTTGGTTGATAGGCTATTTATTACTGTCTGAATTTCAGAACTTGTTATTGGTCTTTTCAGGTTACAGAACAATTTCTTTCTGGTTCAGTCTTGAGAGGATGTATGTGTCCAGGAATTTATCCATCTTTTCTAGGCTTTCAAGTTTGTGTGTGTAGGAGCAGTCATAGTAGTTTCTGAATTTTTTTTTTTATTTCTGTGGAGTCAGTAATAACATTCCCTTCATTATTTTTAATTGCGTTTATTTGGATTTTCTCTCTTTTTGTCTTTATTAGTGTAGCTAATAGCCTATCTATTTTATTAATGTTTTCAAAAAATCAACTTCTAGATTCAGTTTGATATGTGTGTATTTGAATGATTTTCCATGTCTTGATTTTCTTCATATCAGCTCTATTTTTTATGCTTTCTCATCTTCTGGTGGGTTTGGTGTTGATTTGTTCTTGCTTGTCTGATTCTTTCAGTTGTGAAGTTAGGTTATTACTTCAAGATCTTTGTAACTTTTTGATGTGGGCATTTAGTGCTATGAATTTCCGTCTTAACACTGCCTTAGCTGTGTCCCAGATTCTGGTATGTTGTATCTTTGTTCTTATTATTTTCAAAGAACTTCTCGATTTCTGCCTTCATTTTATTACTTAACCAAAAGTCATTCAGGAGCATGTTGTTTAATTTCCATGTAATTGCATGATTTTGAGCAATTTTCTTCGTCTTGACTTCTATTTTTATTGTGCTGTGGATCAGGAGTGTGCTTTTTATTATTCCAGTTCTTTTGCATTTGCTGAGGAGTGTTATACTTTTAATTATATAATCAACTCTTGACTAAGTGCCATGTAGTGATGAGAAGAATGTATATTCTGTTTTTTGGGTATAGAGAGTTCTGTAAAGGTCTATCAGATCCACTTGGTCCAATGTTGAATTTTGGTTCTGAATATCTTTGTTAATATTCTGCCTCAATTATCTGTCTAATACTGTCGGTATTAAACCCAATCTCAAGTATCTCTTTGTAGCAATGTGAGAATGGAGTAATACAGAAAATTGGTACCAAGGAGTGGGGCATTGTTATAAAAATAACTGAAAATGTGGAAGCAACTTTGGAACTAGGTAATGGGTAGAGGTTGGAAGACAGTAGAGGGCTCAGAAGAAGACAGTAAGTTGAGGGAAAGTTTGGAACTTCCTAGAGACTCGCTAAATTGTTGTGATCGAAATGTTGATAGTGATATGGACAATGAAGTCCAGCCTGAAAGGGTCTCAGATGGAAATGAGAAACTTACTGGGAACTAGAGCAAAGGTCACTTTTGTTATGTGTTATCAAAGTGGTTAGAGGCCCCTGTCCTAGGGATCTGTGGAACTTTGAACTTGAGAGTGATTATTTTGGGTATCTGGTGGAAAAAATTTCTAAGCAGTGAAGTGTTCAAGATGTCACCTAGCTGCTTCTAACAACCTATGCCCATATGCTTGAGCAAATAAATGACCTAAAACTGAAACATATTTTAAAAAGAATCAGAGGGTAAAAGTTTGAAACATTTACAGCTGGACATTTGGTAGAAAAGAAAATCTTATTTTCTGGGAAGGAATTCAAGTAGGCTGCAGAAATATGCATAACTAAAAGGAAGGCAATGCTAGTAGCCAAAACAATAGAAAAAAAGGCTTTCAAGGCATTTCAGGGATCTCTTCAGCTGCATCTTCCATCACAGGCTTGGAGGCCTAGAAGAGTGGAATGGTTTTGTGAACCAGACTCAGGAGCCTGTTATCCTACACAGCCTTGGGATACTGGCCCCTGCATCCCAGACATCCAGCTCCAGCCATAGATAAAAGGGACCCAGGTACAGCTCAAGCTACTGCTTCAGAGGGTACAAGCTATAAGCCTTAATGGTTTCCCCATGGCATTAAGCCTGTGGTTGTGCAGAGTGAAAATGCTGAGGCTTGGGAGCCTCCATCTAGATTTCAGAGGGTGTATAAAGAAGCACGAATGTCCAGGCAGAAGCCTGCTACAGGGGCAGAACCCTCATGGAGAACCTCTACTAGGGAAGTGCAGAACAAAACTGTGGGGTTGAAGCCCTCACACAGAGTCCCCACTGTGGCACTAACCAGTGAAGTTTTAAGAAGAGGGCCACCATCCAGAATGATATATCCACTGTAAGCTTGCACACTGTCCCTGGAAAATGCCAGCCCATGAGAGCAGTTGCCAGGGCTGACTCCTGCAAAGCCACAGGGAAGGGGTTACCCAAGACTTTGAAAGCCCACCCATTGCATTAATGTGCCCTGGATGTGAGACATGAAGTCAAAGGAGACTATTTTGGAGTTTTAACATTTAATGGTTGCCCTGCTGGGTTTTGGGCTTTCATGGGACCTGCAGCCCCTTCCTTTTGGCCTTTATTGTATCTTGGGAGTAACTAATTTGTTTTTGATTTTATAGGCTTATAAGTGGAAGGGACTTGCCTTGTATCAGGTGAGACTTTGGACTTTGGACTTTTCAATTAATGCTGGATTGAGTTCAGACTTTTGGAGACTGTCGGAAAGGCATGATTATATTTTGTAATGTGGGAGGGATATGAGATTTGGAAGGACCCAGGGGCCAAATGACATAGTTTGGATCTGTATCTCCACCCAAATCTCATGATGATTGTGATCCCCAGTGTTGGAAGAAGGGCCTGGTGGGAGGTGACTGGATCATGGGGGCGGATTTCCTGCCTTTGGTCCTGTTCTCATGATGAAGTTCTCATGAGATCTGTATGTAGCATCTCTGCCCTTTTTCTCTTCCTCATCCTCTGGCCATGTGAAGTGCTGGCTCCCCCTTCTCCCGTTGCCATGATTGTAAATTTCCTGAAGCCTTTCTAGAAGCTGAGCAGATGCCAGAATCATGCTTCTTGTACAGCTTCAGGAACCTGAGCCAATTAAACTTTTTTCTTTTTAAACCACCCAGTCTCAAGTATTTCGTTATAGCAATACAGGAATAAACTAATACACAGGCAATTCATAAAACCAGAAACACACATGTTTAGCAAACTTATTTTCAAAATACTTAACCTTACTAATACTCAAATAAACATACAATAATGAAAAAAATGAGATTATTTTTCACCAATCATTTTGGTAAAGACAAATAGAATAAATTATAATAATGCATTTTTACACAAAATGTAAATCGATGGAACCCTTTCTGTAGACCAGTTTGTCAAAATGTATTAACAGTTAAAAATATGTAATTCTAGTAGATTATCATTCTATCTTGTAATACGAATCTTTCATAGAAATAAGCACTACCACAATTTCAAGAATATTAGAAGTTTAAAAATCTTTTATATTCATATAATGATGGAAAGACATCATCATGGTAGAGTGAAAAGAAGGCTTTGGCATTCAGTCAAGTGTATCCTAGAGTACTGGCTCTACTAGTGATGAGCTGAGTGACCTTGTCAAATTACACTGATGATTAATTTTTTTAGCTGTGAGACAAAAAATATAAAGATCTACCTTGCATTATAAACAGAATTTAGTTAGATAATGACTATAGCTCACTATACTGGATTGAAGAGTGGCCCCTCCAAATTAAAAATTTATATCCACCCAGAACCTGTGAATATGACCTTATTAGAAAATGGGCTTTTGCAGATGTGGTAAAGTTAAAATGAAGTCATACTGGATTAGGATGGGCCCTAAATTCAATATGATTAATGTCTTTATAAAAAAAAAAAGAAATATGTCCATAAATACCAAGACACACAGGCCATACAAGACATGCAGAGATGGAGTGATACATCTTGAAGCCAAGAAACAAGGATCGTCAGTAACAATCAGAAGGTAGAAGAGACAATGAAGGATTCTTCCCTGGAGCATTTGAAGGGACCATGACTTTGCCAACATTTCAATTTTAGACTTTGGCCTCCAGCACTATAAGCAAATAAATTTCTGTTTTTTTAAGCCACCAAGTTTGTGACACTTCATTATGGCAACCCTAGTAAAAGAATACATATATCTAGTACAATACTTTACAAACTAGGGACTCATAAAAGGGAAATTATTGTGATTTGTTAGTGGCAAGCTTCTTTCTCATACACTATTTTACTTTATTGGTTATACTATCTGTTATGTGGGTTGCTTATTTCCAGTTTTTTTAAAAAGCAGTTTTAGAATGAAAGATGTTAAATATTTTTTCACAGGTCACACAATTAAAAAGTAATGGACTTTTATTTCTTTTTTACTTATTAAAAATATTCTATTTTTTAAGTATCATGACATTCTTGCTTTAAATTCTACCTCAAAAACTGATAATTAAATGAGATTGTCTGCACTGTTTTTTTTACCATGCATATCTTTATTCATATATTTCTGTATACGTATGTCATTGGTTTAATAAATAGAGTCTTAGAAGTTAAATTATTGGGTCGGATAATGTACATTTTTGGGTGTTTTGTTTTTTGTTTTAATTTTACTATGTTTAATTTTTCTATGTCCCTTGAACCATATCATATATATTTTAACAGCTTATTGATGAATAATTGATATAAAGAATTTGATAAATTTTGACTTATAAATACATTCATTAAACCCTCCCCAGCCACCCCCCGCCACCACCACACAAACCCACAGAACATATCCATCAATCCCATGATGACAGAAAACAGATCAATGATTGCTTGGGGATTGAAGAGGTTGAACCACCTATAGAGTAACCTTGGAATCACCTTGTGCCTTTAGATCTCTATGCAATATATATGAAGAGCATAGAAAATTCCAGATACTTAGAGAATTTTCATTGACTAGGATGAAAGAGCCTGGTAAACAAAGCCTATAAAAGGTAATATTTCAGGTAATTGGACCCGAGATCAAAGCTACCACAAGATAGTAAGGCCAATAATACTTGTACTGATGTGCTTTATGTGAGCAAATCTCTTTTCCATTAAAAGAAAATAAGCTAGGCTAAGAGTTCAAATTTATATCACTACTTTACATAGTAAAGAGAAAAGACATAGTAATACCTTTGAAAGTTGTGTTAAGTTACTATTTCAATTTCATAAGAAACTGCATCTTTAAGAAGTCCATGAAAGAGAAAATTTGAACGAGGCATTCAAAATTCATAAAGTGTCTACTTAAAAGTCACCTGTATCTTCCACATTATAAATCATTTTTTGTAACCAATAAACACGTTGCTAATCTTCATGACCCATTATACAAACAACCACAGATTTTCGCTAAAGGAAGAAGGCAACTACTAGAAGGTGACCCTTGACTCCTTTGCTATCCATAACTTTATGCTACCTGACTGGCCTAGAAAGGGGAATAGTGTTTTTCCATCAGTCAACACCCAATTTGAAGTGTCATTACCTTCATGAATACATCTCCAATGATGCCAGCCTATATTGATCTCTCTCTTCTCTGATACTTTTTTGAGCTTGTCCTTAGTGCACTTTATTTCCTTACATTATTGTGTACTTACTATGTGCCAGACATTGCATGAAACATAAAACACACACTATCTTATTTATTATTCACAGAAAGCTATGAGGTAGGGATTTGAGTAGATACCTTGCCTTAGGATGTAAGTCGAAATCATCGTGGACTTTACATTGTGTTAGTTATCTAGG
This sequence comes from Colobus angolensis palliatus, assembly GCF_000951035.1. Lineage (NCBI taxonomy): Eukaryota > Metazoa > Chordata > Mammalia > Primates > Cercopithecidae > Colobus > Colobus angolensis. The sequence goes on along the minus strand of NW_012114722.1, from coordinate 1,664,440 downwards.
GATCCTAAGTACTATTATCAGTGTCTAGAAAAAGACAAATAAGCTTAATCTCTTCAAGGGTTTTTCAGAAGCAAAAAGAATTACATACTTTTAACAATCTCCACAGCACTTTGCACTGTTGTAGGTCCCAAACAGGTGTTCCACAAATGCTTGTTGAATGATGAATATTTAGTTGATAAATAAGCATGTTGTAGTAGAAGAAATATTCTACTCAAAATCAAGAGACATAAGTCACACAGCTGTATGATCTTGAGAAAATCTCTTGAAGTTTCATTTTTTTTCTATAACATGACAAGAACAGATGAGAAGATCTCTGGCATTCCTTCTAGCTCTGACACTAATATAGACCAAAAGGTCCAAAGAACTATTACTTGGAAAGCAAAATGTTGCCTATCACAATCAAAGTAAGCTGGATAAATATTTTAGAGCATTTTGCCTTATTACATCATAGGATACTGTACCTGCCATAGCTTCAGAGAAGCCTCAGTAACAGACACGAATGATGTTTTATTTTGATGTAAAGATAATGCAGAGATTTGATTTTTAAAGGCAATGCTGAAATAGCCTCCTGATAAGTCTTCTTGTCTCCCCTCCAATCATTTCTTCACAATGTAACCAAAGTGGTTTTTCTACAGTTCCAAATAAATCACTAGCCTTATTAAAACACTTCTTGGCATTTCTGTGGCATTTGGAAAAAGATCAAACCTTTAAAGTGGTCTCTAAGGCCTCCCTGGATCTGACACCCGCCTGAAGTTCTAACCTCAACTTTCACCTCCCTGATTGAAAATCTTTATTCTATGCTTCCAGCCGTACTCAACTATTTTAGACACCCAAATGAGTGACAAGTATACTTAACTGCTGGCCTTTGAACATACCACTCTTTTTTCCAGGTGAAGGTGATCATTCACCAAGTAAAAAAACTGAAGATATATTACAGGTGAAAAAGCAATTGAGTGTCCATAGCAGCATTATGCATGATAACCAAATTGCGGACAACACAAGTATCTGTCAATGAATGAATAGATAAACAAAAAGTGGTATGTTCATACAGTAGAATATTATTTACGCATAAAAAGGAATGCAGTACTAATAAATGCTACAACATGGATGGACCTTGATAACATTATGCTGAGTGAAAGAAGCCAGACACAAAAGGCCACATATTGTATTATTGCATTTACATGAAATGTCCTGAATGGGTACATCTAAAGACGTAGAAAGAAGAGTAGCCATTGCCAGGTATGGAGGAAGGGAGAGTGAGGAGTGAATGCTAATAGATATGATTCTCTTGAGGGTAATGAAAATGTTCTAAATTGGCTCTTACTGATGGCTGCACAAATCTGTGAGTATTAAAGAACATTAAATTGTACGCTTTATATGGGTGATTGCATGCAGTTGAATTATATTTAAATAAAGCTGCAAAAATTCAGTTGAGGATGACTTGAAAGTAATTATACAAATGGCAGAAAGGGAAATTTGACCACTACAAATAACTGAATTTGGGCTGGGATGTTGGCACCTCAGTTTAGTGGCTGCCTGAGTTTGGGTAAATCATTTCTCAGCCTTTAGCTGTAAAACTAGGGATAATAAAACCTCAACTAGCTTGTGGGAAGATTAAATGAGATAGTGTAGGTGAAAATGTTTTGTAAGCTTCAAAATTCTATTCAAATGTAAGATATGGTAAGGTAATTGTAAATGTGTGATTATCATTATAATATACAGTAAGTATGTAAATTCCAATATTTGACACCCTTATTTTTATTCCTAGGGAGTCTCACAGACTCCCTTGATACCAATCAGAAAAATTAACTTTAGATAAATAACACTCCTAATTATTTCCAATTAACTTTGGATAATACAAATTTTTAAATTTTATTTCACTGACAAGTGAATTTTGTTCATGAATCTCTAAGCACTACATTTTTATCTAATGATAATACTCTAAGAAGGCAATTTTGTTAGGAAAATCCATAAACAAGAACCCTATAGAAAATATTTGCAAGCCAAGCATTATAATATGACATTAGGGAGGTAAGGATGAAAGAGAGGAAGAAGGATACATCTTCCTTTTTAAATCGTTGCTAAGAATCTTGGAGCGGGGAAAGAGAAGCAAACATCTGTAGTGGTGAATTTTTTCTCCTTAAACCTAAAAGACAGCCAAAAAGCAATCTGTTGTTTAAAAAAAAAAAATTGCTAGTAAACGAGGAGAAAAGTACACTTGGGGGAACATCTGGTCTGAGAAACCACTTGAAAAGTAAATGTAGGGAAACATTTGCACAACACACAGCAGATAGCATGCTACTGAAAAGAAGGCAGAGTAATGCAGAAAACATCTATATGCATAAAAGTATGCAACAGGGAAGTTTACATAAAAATATAACACATTGAATGTTTTTTATAGGTAATTATTAAATATATTTTAATATCAGGCTATAAGGATCACTATCACTAAAACACAGTGACCACAAAGAGCAACTGCTGCCGGAGCATAAGTCAACCTCCCACCTCACTTGTAATGCTCTCACTCCAAGTACAGCAGAATTAAAATAGAGAATATGACCTCTGCTTTGGAGGAACTATTAGCAAACTTAAAGAGAGACAGTCAATATCTATAAAAACCATAGCAACATGTACAACCCCATGGAAAAAATGTAAATATGAGGCTGATCACATACAAAGATAATTTAAAAAGTACAAAAATAAACAAAGCCTTGACTGCGTGAGGCTAGTCAAGGAAGGTCAAAGGAAGGGTGGGGGAAGGGAGAAATGAAGATAGGTTGAGTGTTGATACAAATATACAATTTGATAGAAAAATAAGACCTAATGTTCTGTAGATCAGTAAGATGAGTATAGTTTATAATAATCTATTATATATTTCAAAATAGCTAAAGAGAATAATTCAAATGGTTTTGGCATAAAAAAGAAGACAGATATTTAAAGTGATGGATATCCCAATTACAATAATTTGATTTTTACAAATTATATGAATGTATTAAAGTATTGCGTGCTTCCCAAAAATATGTATATCTGTTATTTATCAGTAAATAAAGTATTTTTTTAAAAAAGGGAATATAAAGAAAGGCCAGAGGCCTCACATTAACTGCCCTTGAGCCAAATCCAATCAAGAGTTCTGTTTGGCCAAGAGAAAAAATAAAAGGTATTCAAATAGAAAGAGAGGAAGTCAAATTGTCTCTGTTTGCATACGACATGATTTTATATTTAGAAAAGCCCATGATCTCAGTCCCAAACTCCTTAAACTGATAAGCAACTTCAGCAAAGTCTCAGGATACAAAATCAATGTGCAAAAATCACAAGCATTCCTTTACGCCAACAATAGATAAGCAGAGAGCCGAATCATGAATGAACTCCCATTCACAATGGCTACAAAGAGAATAAAATACCTAGGAATCCAACTTACAAGGCATGTGAAGGACCTCTTCAAGGAGAACTACAAACCACTACTCAAGGAAATAAGAGAAGACACAAATGAATGGAAAAACATTCCATCCTCATGGATAGGAAGAATCAATATCATGAAAATGGCTGTCCTGCAAAATGTAATTTATAGATTCAATGATATTCCCATCAAACTACCATTGATATTCTTCACAGAATTTGAAAAAAAAACTATTTCAAATTTCATATGGAATCAAAGAAGATGCCATATAACCAAGACAACCCTAAGCAAAAAGAACAAAGTTGGAGGCATCACGCTACCTGACTTCAAACTGTAATACAAGCTACAGTAACCAAAACAGAATGGCACTGGTACCAAAACAGACATATAGACCAATGGAGCAGAACAGAGACCTCAGAAATAACACCACACATCTGCAACCATCTGATGTTTGATAAACCAGACAAAAACAAGCAATGGAGAAAGGATCACCTATTCAGCACACGGTGCTGGGAAAACTGGCTAGTCATATGCAGAAAGCTGAAACTGGACCCCTTCCTTACACCTTATACAAAAATTAGTTCAAGATGGATTAAAGACTTAAATGTAAAACCTCAAACCATAAAAACCCTAGAAGGAAACCCAGGCAATACCACTCAGGATGTAGTCATCATGAACAGGCAACCTACGGAATGGGAGAAAATTATTGCAATATACCCATCTGACAAAGGTCTAATGTCCAGAATTTACAAGGAACTTAAACAAATTTACAAAAACAAAACAACAACCCCATCAAAAAGTGGGCAAAGGGTATAAACAGACACTTCTCAAAAGAAGATATTTACGTGGCCAACAGACATATAAAAGAAAGCTCAACATCACTGATCATCAGAGAAATGCAAATCAATACCACAATGAGATACCATCTCATGCCAATCAGAATGGCAATTATTAAAATGCCAGGAAACAACAGATGCTGGTGAGGCTGTGCAGAAATAGGAACACTTTTACACTGTTGGTGGGAATGTAAATTAGTTCGACCATTGTGGAAGACAGTGTGGCGATTCCTCAAGGATCTAGACCCAGAAATACCATTTGACCCAGCAATCCTGTTACTGGGTATATACCCAAAGGAATATAAATCATTTCATTATAAAGACACATGCACACATATATTTATTGCAGCACTATTTACAATAGCAAAGACACAGAACCAACTCAAATGCCCATCAGTGATAGAGTGGATAAAGAAAATGTGGTACGTATATGCCTTGGAATACTATACAGCCATAAAAAGGAATGAGACCATGGATAAAGCTGGAAGTCATCATCCTCAGCATACTAACACAGGAAGAGAAAACCAAACACCATATATTCTCACTCATAAGTGGGAGTTGAACAATGAGAACACACGGACACAGAGGAGGAACAACATACACCAGGGCCTTTTGGGGGATGGGAGTGAGAGGAGGGACCTTAAAGGACAGGTTAATAGGTGCAGCAGACCACCATGGCACACATATACCTATGTAAGAAACTTGCCCATTCTGCACATGTATCTTACTTTTTTTTAGAAGAAATAAAGGAAAAATTCTGTTCAATTTGGTTTGTAAACACACGCAATTCACATTAAACATTTGAAAATTGGGAGTCCCATAAGAACTGGGCTATCTGATTTCTCCTGAAAAATCAGATGATCAAACAAAATTAGACCTACATTGTTCCATGGCAAAAACTGGCTTGACTTGAGTCACAGCTGCCTGCTTTGGAGACAGTCTGGGCTCTCTGTCCCATAGTCTCCCCTACTCCAAGTGAATCACTAATGTATGGATTGAGAAGGTCAGAGTAAAGACAAACCAGAGCAGAAGCTGTCAGGTTCTTAGAGTAAGTAAGAAACATTTGAGGTGCTAATAATAAATATCATTTCCTGGAATGTACCCCAGGACTACAATCTCTGAGGCTAGGAAACTGAAATATGCTTTTATAAAAAATAGCATCTTAAATATTTCTGAGGTATACACAAGTTTGGGAACTGCTGGTCTGGTTCACCTCCACTCAAATTCAATTTACTTACTGTTGAAAGATTAATCTTAACTCTGATATGTTGCTTTCTGCTCAAAAACCTTCAATGATTTCCTTTTATCTACTGAATAAAGTTCAAACTAGTCTGTCTGGCATACAAAGCCTACTATAATATACTCCAAGTTACTTTTTCATGATTTTCTAGCCACATGAATCTTTCACTCTTTTCCCATAAAACTACTCCTTTCTCACAAATGCTTCACACTTGTCTACCTCTAGGCCTTGGCAGAGGCTTACCTTTATATGTGAGAATATCGTTTTTCTATCTGCTATTAATTGATAGAGGGATAGATACCTGACTTAAGTTGGTTCAGTCAGAATTTTCCCCCAGTTTTTCTCCCCAGGGGACTGTAAAACTCAAGAGCTCATGGCACTCATGTGCTCAAACATGGGAGACAAAAAAAAAAAGGAAAAACAGAGAAAGAACTGAAGTGGGCCTCAGTCATCTGTGTTTTTACAAGCAACTAAATGGGTAGTTCTAATGCAAAGGGCACATTTTCAGAAACACTGGATTAGAAAGTAAACATTGAGGCCAGGCGCGGTGGCTCAAGCCTGTAATCCCAGCACTTCGAGAGGCCGAGACGGGCGGATCACCAGGTCAGGAGGTCGAGACCATCCTGGCTAACATGGTGGAACCCCGTCTCTACTAAAAAATACAAAAAACTAGCCGGGCGAGGTGGCAGGCGCCTGTAATCCCAGCTACTCGGGAGGCTGAGGCAGGAGAATGGCATAAACCCGGGAGGCGGAGCTTGCAGTGAGCTGAGATCCGGCCACTGCACTCCAGCCCGGGCAACAGAGCGAGACTCCGTCTCAAAAAAAAAAACAAAAAAACAAAAAAAAAATTGATATGGAATCAGGAGACTCATTCTAAACTTGAGTCCATCATTAACTTACTAGAAGATCTGGCCTTAATCAGCTCATAGAAGTAAAATGGAAAACAGGATAGTAGAGACTGAGAAGGGGTGGGGAGGAGGATAGGGAGAGATTTGTTAAAGAATACAAAATTACAGTTAGATAGGAGGACAAACTTCCAGTGTTCTATGGCACTGTAGGATGACTATAGTTAACAGTAGTTAACAGTATTTAACAGTAATATATAGTTTCAAATAGCTAGAGGGGGTGTATTGAATTTTCCCAACACAAAGAAATGATAAATGAGATGACGGATATGCTAATTACCTTGATCTGATCAGTATACATTATATGTCTTGCAGCATAACAACGTACCCCATGAATATGTACAATTATTATGTCAATTAAAAAATTCTGAAGCTCACATTTCTCCATCTGTAAAATATGAGTGATACAATAAGCACAGTTACCAAAAAATGAAACGATTGGCAAATGCATGCTTCCTTCTTGTTGAACCTCAGTTTGTAATTTTTCTCAAAGTCTATTCATAACCTGTACTGTGTGATGTTGTACAGAAGACTGTATACATAAGACTGTGCTTAAGTTGAAAAAATATTCTATTCAAGAATATGATGTGTACTAAGGATGATATGGTACACTTGTTAAACTACCAAAAGATCCAAGAATAATTCCCTGCATTACAAAATGTTTTTATATACATGCATGAATACATATAAACATATATACGAATATACATATGTAAACTCAGATTATATATATGGGATATATAGGAGATAAATACCTATCTGAGTTTACAAAATGCCAAAACAATTAATTTTGATGATTCAATGAAGAGAAAGAGCCATTATAGAAACTTTTGATACATTGTTAAACAAATCAATTTACCCATCTGCAATTTATTTGTGACAGCTTGTAGACACTTTTCCATTTAGAACAGAATAAAACATTTTACCTACATATCCCATTGCATCATGGCCTCAAGAAGATTCTGAGCAAGCTGAGTGTTGGGTGGGAAAAAAAAATGGGTGCTGGTTTCTCTAACGAAGTATTAAATTTCCAGTAAGATGTAAATATTTTCAAAAGTTTCTCTCTCTTTTACTTTCTTATTGACAAGCACTACATATAACATGTTGCATCAAATACTAGGATAAATTTATCAAATATTTTCAAGTAGGTGATTAAGTATTTGAAATCCTCTACAATGTAAGGAAACACACACACACACACACACAAAACTACCTAGGTATCACCACTCTGATCACCCCTTTCTCTTCTGTAGGGTTTGTAACTATTTTGAATATATACAAAAGGACAGAAACTATACTACAAGGCTACAGTAACCAAAACAGCATGGTACTGGTACCAAAACAGAGATATAGACCAATGGAACAGAACAGAGTCCTCAGAAA